>NC_086176.1:314587-629174 GCF_023053635.1 Elgaria multicarinata webbii
CCCCCAGAGATGGGCAAACCAGCTGCTCAAGGAAGGAGAGTGACAAAGAGCATGAAATGGGCAGCCGTCTTCATGTGAAAATGGTATCCAATTTAGAAGTCAGAAGGAATGGCAGGCAAGAAGCAGTCCCCAATCCAACAGGGGAAGGGATCAATCCGACAGTACATTTCAATCTACACAAATAAAGCATCTTCATCAGTTTCAACAACTATCCAGATAACTCCTCCTCCCTCCCAATCCCCTTTCCTTTTGTGTCACGTCTTTTAGATTGTAAGCCTGTGGGCAGGGACTGTCAAGAAATACTTTTGTAAGCCGCCGTGAGAGCCTTTTTGGGCTGAATGGCGGCATAAAAATCCTTAAATAAATAAAATAAATAAATAAATAAATAACACTATTTCACCAGCAACTTCTATGCTTTCAAAACCCAATTTCCAGTATTTTCCTCTTCTGTTTTTTGTCTTACACCCTATAGAGCATTCCCTAAATTTTTTTCCTTGCTCTTTCCCATTTTTCGTAGGAATGCATTATACGTGGGGCTGCCTTTGAAAACAGTCCGGAAACTTCAACTGGTACAAAACAGGGCAGCACGGTTACTAACAGGGACTGGCCGACGAGACCACATCACGCCAGTCCTTTTCCAGCTTCGTTGGCTGCCAGTCCAGGTCCGGGCCCGATTCAAAGTGCTGGTATTAACATTTAAAGCCCTAAACGGCTTGGGGCCAGGCTATCTGAAGGAACGCCTCCTCCCATATGTACCTGCCCAGACCCAGTCCTTCTCCACGAGCCCCTGCCAAAGGAAGTGAGGCAGGTGGCTACCAGGAGGAGGGCCTTCTCTGCTGTGGCACCCCAGCTGTGGAATGAGCTCCCTAAGGAGGTTTGCTTGGCACCTACATTATATGCTTTCAGACGCCAGGTGAAGACCTTTTTATTCTCCCAGCATTTTAACAGTCTATAAATCAATTTTAACTTGGTGTTTTAAACTTGTAATTTTGTATTGCTGCTGTTTTTATCTGGTTGAGCTTTTATATTGTATTTTATATTATGGTTTTATACTGTTGTTTTATACTTTGAATGTTTTTAATTTTTGTGAACCGCCCAGAAAGCTCCGGCTATTGGGCGGTATAGAAATGTAATAAATAATAATAATGATAATAATATTTCACAAATGCCTCCCCCAGACAAGAAAGAGATCTTGGGGTTGTGGTGGACAGCTTGATGAAAATGTCCACTCAGTGTGCGGCTGCTGTAAAGCAGGCAAACTCCATGTTAGGCATTATAAGAAAAGGAATTGAGAATAAAACAGCCAGTATCGTACTGCCCTTATACAAATCGATGGTGCGACCACACTTAGAATACGTGTGTACAGTTCTGGTTACCACACCTAAAAAGGGATATTATAGAGCTGGAAAAAGTGCAGAAAAGGGCAACTAAAATGATCAAGGGGCTGGAGCATCTCCCCTATGTGGGAAGGTTACATCAACTGGGATTGTTTAGCTTGGAAAAAAGGAGGCTGAGGGGAGACATGACAGAGGTGTACAAAATGATGCATGGTGTGGAGAATGTGGATAGGGAGACATTTTTCTCCCTCTCTCAAAATACTAGAACCCGGGGTCATCCCATGAAGCTGATTGGTGGGAGATCCAGGGCAAATAAGAGGAAGTAGTTCTTCACACAGGGCATAGTTAAATTATGGAACTCACTACCACAGGATGTGGTGATGGCCACCAATTTGGATGTCTTTAAAAGGGTGTTGGATAAATCCTGGAGAAGGCTATCAATGGCTACTAGCCCTGATGGTTGTGTGCTATCTCCAGTATTCGAGGCAGTAAGCCTGTGTGCACCAGCTGCTGGGGAACATGGGTGGGAGGGTGCTGTTGCACCATGTCCTGCCTTGTTGGTCCCTGGCTAATGGCTGGTTGGCTGCTGTGTGAACAGAGTCCTGGACTAAATGGATCCTTGGTCTGATCCAGCATCAGGGCTCTTCTTATGTTCTTATAACATGCTGGAGAAAGCTCCCTTTTTTGTCTTCTGATCAAAGTTCTTTTTCTAGTTATTTCTTTACTCAGTTTTCCAATTTTTCATTTTTTGAATGTTCTCATTTGAATATTCGTATTTTTAGGGGTAGTTCACACCACTCCATCCTCTTGGGAGTGCATGAGGCTGATACTGCTCATGGAAGAACTAATGTGCACACAGATGGTGCCTCCAACAAGATCTTGATCCCACCATCAGCTCAATGATGGCTCTGCACTCCCAAAGCAATTGAGGGGATCCTATGAACTTATTCTTAAAAGTTACTCAGATAAGGATGTGCCTGTGCAGTTACTGCAGAGGCCTTCCAGAAAGCTATGGATGATTAGGAGTCACTGGCCATTCATCTCATGCATTAAAACATTTCATGAATAGGTGAGATGAAGAAAGAATTTCCCTGTTCAGTTCCATCCAGAGAGAGAGAAGACTGGAGTTCCACACACCCCGCATTCCTGCTTTATTTCAGATCTCCATTTTAGATTATCAGATGTGTCTGCATGCAAGGGAAGCACAATGCATCTTTCAGTTGAGCGTTGTATGTGTGTGTGTATGTGGGGGGCTCTTTCTGTAAACCGCCCAGAGAGCCCTGGCTATGGGAGCGGTATATAAGTGCAATAAATAAATAAATAAACAAACAAACAAACTAGGGATGTTTGAAGACAAATGTGCAGATCAGAAGGTGGTCTGAGGGTTTCCTTTTTAAAAAGTGTTGTGGTTTTTAAAGGTAATAGCAGCTCCAAGGGGCCAGAACGGCTGGCTGCTGCTGGTTGAGAGCAAAATGGAGTTGCGGTGTGATTAGGGCTATTTTACAGAAAATAAAGGCTTTCTGCCCACTTGGAGTAGCTATTACCTGTAAAAAAAAGAATATTAAAAGCAGCTCTCAAAACACCTCATACTTTTTAAAATAAAAAAATCATTTGGACTTGGGGGGGATGTTCACATTAATGCAGAAATTGGACAAAATGAACTTATAATGAACACACTGAAAGCCACACAATATGAAATTAGACTTGTCTGTCCACCTCTAGCTGTAACCTGAGGTGTGTTTTGCAAGGCTTATCTTTTGCTGTTTACAACATGATTGTAATTTAAAACACATGGACACTATTAGCAAAAAGAGTTTACTTGAAACCCTGCACTGGAGATTTGTATCTGTGATGTTTTATTTTGCCAATAAATATTGATTAGGTAACGCTTATCCAAATCACTATCAAGCCTTTCTTGGACTGTAGTTCAAGAGCATAATACTTCACACCCCTAAATAAAAGTTTCTCACCCTGGAGTGAGAAGGCACAAATTCTTGATTAAAGTGAAAGGAAATGATCAAACATTGGATAAATATCTAGGTGACAAATACTTAAAGACGTCCCATGGAATTCAACTGTGCATGAGTGGTGGTGGTTCACTGCTGCAAATATGGGAATGTGCCTGTATAAAGCAGAACCAGGCCTGTATAAAGCAGAACCAGTCCTTAGGCTACAATATTATACACATTTACTTGGGAGTAAGTCCCATTGAACTAAATGGGGAAAATTTCTGAATATACATATATAGGATTGCCCATAGTATTTTGAAGAACTTAATGGGTGACTTTCAGACAACAGAATGGTCAATGGTGGGTTAATAGCCAACTCCACAGTTGATTATCGAGGGGGGACTCCCCACACAACATGATTCTAATTATAGAATCATAGAATAGCAGAGTTGGAAGGGGTCTACAAGGCCATCAAGTCCAACCCCCTGCTCAATGCAGGAATCCACCCTGAAGCATCCCCGACAGATGGTTGTCCAGCTGCCTCTTGAAGGCCTCTAGTGTGGGAGAGCCCACAACCTCCCTAGGTAACTGATTCCATTGTTGCACTGCTCTAACAGTCAGGAAGTTTTTCCTGATGTCCAGCTGGAATCTGGCTTCCTTTAACTTGAGTCCATTATTCCGTGTCCTGCACTCTGGGAGGATCGAGAAGCTTGGCCCTCCTCTGTGTGAAGAGTGCTCTCATGTCTCCCCTCAATCTTCTCTTCTCCAGGCTAAACATGCCCAGTTCTTTCAGTCTCTCTTCGTAGGGCTTTGTTTCCAATCAGCATCAAGTTCACTATTAGTCAATGATGTGTCTGACTGACATTTACCCCAACCCTCTCCCACACCTAAGTCCTCCTGCTGGTATCCATCCCATCAGCTATTGTGAGTTCTGCCAGCTGGACTAGAGTGGCAGCCGCCAGTTTGGTCACTCTTGCCAGAGGACTCTGAAGTTGCCAAAAATAACCAACTGTGTGCAACAAAATAGTCAACGGTGCCTGACACATGACACGATAAGCAATGGTTGTTCAAATAATCAACTCTGCACAGTGTTGGTTATTTGTGTTGGTTATTTCAGTTGAATAACCAATTGTGGTGTGAAAAAGTCCTGTCAGATGACACAATAACCAACTGTTGACTATTTAACTCACCTTTGGTTATCATGTCGTCCAAAAGAGTGAGCATTTGAGTTTTTAATGACGGAAATTTTTGTATAATTCATTTCCCCACCTCAATGATGCAGCGTTTTTACGAGGATATTATCTGAAGACGGATTGATTGTTCTGCTTTTTAGACATTTTTACTTTAGAAAGGGTTTACACATTTCTTAGCAATATACTCTTACCTTTATTATTGTAGACATCCAAGTAATTAGGTGTCGAAAAAATTGTTATTAATGATGGAAATCCCGTTGTTTGACTTTTCCTGTACATTCTATAACTGTAAAATAAGAACAATTAACTTTGTATCACGAGGGAATCAATGATTCCAAATTTTAAGTACTGGATATAGTTCTGCCGCAGGAGGGCCGAGGAAACTCACCCTGCATCTTGTGCTTCATGAGCTCTGATGACAGACAACAGATCATTATTCTGCAAAAATTCACAAACTGCAGGAAAGTTGTGAAACAGTTATACCATGAGTATAACTGATTGCTTTCTTCTAATACTTTATCAATATGATCCTAATTTATTTTTTTACCTATAAAAATAGGAACATCCTCTGACTGTATTGTGACTGAAATGCTCCTGTGATTTTTCACTTCCAAAGTCTTCAGAGGGATCTGACCACAACAAGTCACACATTGGTCCAAATGCTGGGGGCTCTTTGAATCTATCTAGCTGTTTAAAAGAAAAGCACCATGGTGATCTTCATTTTCAGTTATGTCCATTTTATATTCTCTCTCTCTCTCTCTCTCTCGTGTATTGCAAACATCCAAAGATATCATGGAAAGAAAAGGACATTATATATTAAACCTTGGTAAACAAGAGGTTTGTACTGAATTCTCATGTCCTGGCTACATAGTTCATCTGATTCCTTCACCTACCAAAGACTGGAAATGCCGTTCCCCTTTCTCCCGTCTCCCAAACGTTTGGTATTTTACCCCTCTCTTTTGCTTTTGTTGTTGTTTTGTTAGTGAAAAAGCACCAAAACAAATATGTTAGCCCAGATGTCCCTTTATGTATTTATTTAAAACATCTACATACCGCCCTTCATCTCATTTGGAATTCTGGGATAATGTGTGTCTAACCATAATATATTAAAAAACACCAATAAAATCCTTAAAACTGTAAGACTAGAAACAAGTAACATGAATTAAGATGCTTGGGTAGATAGGAATGTTTTTGCCAGGTGCAAAATAGGTGCCAGGTAAGCTTGGGATACCACAGCTGAGAAAGTATTTTCTTTTGTTACTGAATAATATACCTCCCATGAAGAAGGGCCTCAGGAGAAAATCCTGAGGTTAGAATGGTTAGAATGGAAATAAGCACTCCTTCAGGGATTTAGATTGCAAGCCGCTTAGGCCTTTAAAGCACCCTGAACTGGGCCTGAAAGTGGACCAGCAATCATGATATGCATAGACCCTTGTCACACCAGTCAAACGTGCCTTTCACTTTTGCTATTTATGATCAAAGCATTTCACAGAGCTAAAACAAATCCACACAATGGAATACGTTTATAAAAACAAGGGAAATGCCTCATATTATCTACACATAACCCAACAGCAGCAAAGATAAATAATTAAGTAGTCATGCAGAATAAATAATGTGCATATTATGAGACCATAAAGTTGCTAGGGAAGGAGCACGTACTCCAAAAGAAAGTGCAGCACAAGAGGAATTTATGTGTAGTCAAAAAAAATGTAACATTTACTCATATAATTTTCTGCTGCTGAAATAATAAAAAAGAAGATTGGTCCAGTTCAGACAACACGTTTCTCTACGCAGTGGGAAAACTCCACTCAACCACTGAGTTTTTAGGAGGTACTCACCACACAACATGTTCTAACTCCACCATTGTGTGACTGTGGGCTCCTGTGGAGTTGAGTAAAATCCATCACAATGTTTGATTGACAGTTCCTCTGCCCTCTCTCCTCTCCCAGTCCTCCTGATGGTATCCCATCAGCCATTGCTGCAAAAAAAACCCAAATCCCGGTGGCTCTCCTAGAGTGGCACTCACTCCTTTCACCGCTCTTGCTAGGGAAGTCTGTAGCCAGTGGGAAAAGTCAACTCAACGCAACGGAAAACTCCACAGAGACCTCCATACAACCCACAACACAACAGTTGTGCAGGAACTCTCCTCTGCACAGTGTGGATATTAATTGTGGAGTGTTTTCTTTAAAAACTCCATCATGTGGTGGAATTTTCCCTCCAGACAACACATTTCTCAACGGTGGCATACAAACTCCACTGTGGAGTTCTAAAACCATAGAAACATGTTCTAAAACATGTTGTCTGAACTGAGCCATTGTCTCAAGTGAAACAATTATTGTTTTAATTAGACATAAGAACTGAAGCACTGGAAATATGCAGCAAGTTAGTGCAGGTTGCCCATTCCCACCCAATATTTTATCACATATTAACAGTCTTCTCTTTTCCAAGACCTAAATTCATATTATGTTTCCAATCTTTAAAATGGCCCAATTGACCCGACAGATTTGAAATAAAGAACAAATATAACAAATAACTTCTTTGAAAATAATTTATCCCTATATTTTCAAGAATGAGACTATTACTACACTCCTTGTCATTTATAGTCATGTGTCCACATTCTTTACCACTCCAGAAACCAATGTACATTGCTGGCATAATAATATGTATGTATGTATTGTTTTAAAGAACCTTTTCAACAATCCATGGATGTTTATTAATCTATCTTCTCATACTGAAAAATCTCCCTTTCAAAATCAGAGAATAAATTTCCTTCTGATGTCTAAAGAACAACAAGAATTAGTTTAACATTCAAGAGTGACACATTAAGGCTATTACAAACCCTCTAGACTTCTGTTCCTATAAAACCGAAACACTCACCCTCCTAATGTCATCTATTATATTTATTTCAGGAGAGAGACCACCATGGACACAAAGAAACTGTTGGTTTAGAAGTGCAGCAAGAGGGAGGCAATCGAAAGCTTCCATGCAAGCATTGTAGACTCTTTCAGAATACTTCATTTTACCTATAGAAGGGGGAAAACCTAGTATTTCATCACAAATATTTGGTTAAAAAGGCAGGCTTATGTTGTAAAACGCCAGTCTCAGTGAAAAGTTGGAGCAGGCTACAATACCATTTAAAAACATCCCCCCACCCCGAGGCTTAGCCTGTTCCTGATTAGTTCTGGCTCAGTTTATAAAGTGGCATTATCATTGGTCGGTTGTTTTGTTTTTGGAGTGCCATGCCATGCGTATTTCATCGTCTATATATTGACTTATTCAAAATTATTATTAAACTTGTTTCTTGAAAAGCTGATGAATGAATGTCATAGTTTGTGATGTTCTTAAATGTAAAACAAAGAAAACTCTGACAAGGCACATTTTACTACGTGTACATTAGCTGATGTGAGTCCAACATATGTGAAAGGTATGCGGCTGCTCATGTATGCCAACCGGGCACCTAAGTTTACAAAAAATACTAGTCCAAAAAATAATTAATAGCCCACCTGCCCACACAAAATCCCCATCTGTTTGTTATCTTAAACTCCAATGATGGCACCTAAAAACTTGAAATGTTTTTCTCAACTCTGTTTTTAGTTTCTCACTACATTTTCTTTAGGTGCATCACCCCCAAATTTCAGAGCTTTGATTATATTTATGCATAAAGATTTGGCATCTCACTCTCCCCACTCAGATAATTCTAAAACATGCAACATCCCCCAACTCTAATGCTCAGCTTCAGGATACCTAGGAGTTGTTAAGGGCTCAAACAGGCCAACCCCCTCCCCCACGTTTCCCCCACAGCTGACATCCTCAACATTGCTCGACTACATTCAACGTTCTCTAAGTCTTGGACGTCACTAAGCATTGGTCTTCCTCAAGCTGTTTTTTTTTTAATGCATTTTAATTTACAAATCAATATGCTTCTGCATACTTGGTAAGTTCCTCAAATGTTCAGAAACCACTACCTTATTTTTGGGTGGCTACATTTGACTTCCAAACAGGTAGGCACTGGACTACCCAAGTTTTGTATTAAAGCAAACAAGCGGGATTGGCCCTTGCTGGGAAAATGGTCCTTTGTCCCTCTCTCATCCCCTAGACTAGACTAGCAGGTAAAACTAGAATGACAATGAAGGTGGGGAAGGAAGAGAGGGGCAATGCCAGTAATTTCCCCCACTCCTGCTGATATGCTGCTGGGAGAGGGGGGGAAAGAAGAGAGTCAGGTCAGCTACATAGTTGGGCTGATTCACTTTAGGAACAGAAGGAAGAAAGGCAGCAAGAGAAACATGCTCTCCCCCTTCTCAACAGCCTTCCACTGGCTATTGTTTCACAGTGGTTGAGAAGAGGCTTCATGATCTGTCCATCTAGAGAGTAGGCCTGATGGGTGGACGAAGAGAAGGACAGCACTGGCCATTGAAGCCTGGCCATGTCAGGTTTCTAGCCTTCCAAGAAGCCACCAAAAGCCATTCCGGAAATTGCCCCCCTCCCCACTACACTAGGTGAGACCACACATGAACAGTTCTGATTTTCAGAAGGTTTCTTTTTACATTTTTGCCTTTGCCCCACCCACCACTGGAATGCACGCACACACACACCTGAGGGCATCTCCAACATGAACTCAGTCCTCTGGCTGAAAGAGGTCCCCCCATCACTGGTCTACAGCGTGCAAACAATAGTTGTAGTGTCTACATATTATTTTAATTGGGTTAATGATTATTCTCTGCTGCTACTCTTTTATATTAATGTATTTATTGGTTTAATTTTTGTTAAGCATTCAGAAGCTTTTATCCAATGAACTGGATACATTTTAAATGAATAAATATTTCTGTAGAAGTTAGTTACAGCCTTTGAATTCAGTTTTCTCTGGCTACCGAAGTAAAATATTGTAACATGACATCCAAGCAGACTGGTCAAGGGCATAATGACAGAACTGGCAGATATGTTAGGAGTATGGTAGTACACAGACTAGGGCATATAGCATATTGTGCCAAACACTGAATATATGGAAAGCAGTTGTCTCCAGCTTTCCATTCTGTTCAGGCATTGCACTTCCTTCTGCATTTAAGCAATGTAAACACTCAGTGAACACATGCCTAATGATAAGAAGCCCACTGGGTGACTTTGGGCCAGCACAGACTCTCAGCCCAACCTACCTCACAGGGTTGTTGTGTGAGAAGAGGAGGATTGGGTTCCTTTGAGGGGAAAAGGCGGGATATGTAAATGCAATACAGAAATAAAATAAATACAGATGGTGCCCCCAGTCAATATAGATGTGAGCTAAGATAACTTCCTGACTTTAGTTCTCAACACATGCATTTGACCATGATCAGAGTATTGGTTTGAATTTAAAGAGTGTGTTAGTGTTTAGTACAATCATAAGAGCTGCAGGAAAGCAATCAATGTAGATTTGAAGATGGGGTAAATCACCAAATGGGATCTTCATGAACTTAATAGCAAGGTGGACTGCCATAATAGCAGCAAATTGAGATGGAAGCACAAGGAGATATTAATCTTATTACAAAAAAGTTCTCTATCACATTGATGTGCCCTTTTCTGGTATTTTTATGGGCATATGCACAAGGTAGCATACACGCCAGTTCTAGTCAAGTGAACACTACAAGGTTGCACCACCCCCTGGATAGCACTCAAACACATCTGAAGCCATTCAAAAACATATAAAAAGAAAGGATTGATAACTAGGTACTTGGGAAGCAAACAATTCTTCAATTATTAATACTTACATTCCTGCTTAAAAGTAAAATATTCCGTGAGGTGCCTGCATTCATGGTTGCCTCTCAAAAGAAATAATGTGTTTGGATACAGGATTTTCAAGACCCACAAATATAGCACACACTGTTGAAAAACAAGAATACACAGTCATATGTGATTAAATATAAAAACATTTAATAAGACAGTTAACAGTGAAGACTCTAGCTGAAGGATGTTAACAGTAGAATGTGAACAACAATTTCATATTATTTATGTTGTACATTTAAATCCCACTTTTTAGAAAAAACTTTCTTATAAGGTGGCTTACAATAATATATAAGTTAAAATTATAATAATATGAAAAACATAATAGTTAAAACAATCACAATAATGCTAAACAATACTAAAATTTCCCATTTCATTAGTAATAAATTCATGGATGCCAAATGCACTAATACGCCTGTTTGGCAGTTTCATATTTGTAATTAATGCCTTTCAGGTGATTATCCTTAGCAGGTATGTGGGAGATGCCACTGAAATTCATATACGTCTCATTGTGAAATGTAGGGTCAGTGAAACTGTAAGTGCATCTTAGTCTGTTGACTAAAACAGATGAGTGGTTGTCAGCATATGAGTGGCTGTCATGCACAATTTTTGGGTTGCTATAATTAATGAGAGTGCAGTCTTCCCCAACCTGGTGCCCTCCAGATGTGTTGGACTAGAACTCCCAGCACTGCAGCCAGTCATGAGGACTGGGGGATGTTGGGAGCTCCAGTCCAACACACCTGGAGGGCACCAGGTTGGGGAAGGCAGAATTGGTGTGCCAACAGTTTTCAGTACCTTTGTTTTTTCCTTACAATGAAAGGGAAGTCCATGATAGCGACCTGGTTTGCATGACACAGCAGTGCATTGAGGGTTAATTTACAGCTGAGGATCTTCAGCTCATGCTGGACACCACTGTGCATATGAAACCCCTGGCTGGGAGTTGTCACGTTGTGTGAACCTGGCCAGTGGGGATTATGTGAGGGTTAAAAGTCCTCTTATGAAATACCATCTGCTGTAGTGTCGCTTCACTCTCAAATAAACCCCACCAGCCAGGTTTGCATGACACTGTCGTCGAGTGTTGGATATTAGTAACGGTGTGGGCACACACTGCAGCTCCTTGTGGGTAAATTAACCCACGATGGACTGTCATGTCATGCAAATTGGCCCATTGTCTTTAAATGTTTACAAATATTACAGTAAAAATACCTACATAATATAACATTTAAATCTATTAAATGTGCTTTAATTTTCCCTGTTAAATATTTCAGGCCATATTCTTGTGGTGTATTGGGACAAAAAATTAACATGAGTACTTTTTTTAAAAAAAAACCTTTGCTGTTTATTAAATACCAGTAAAATAAATATGCCATATCACTCTCTAGGGCATGAGATTTTTTTTCCCATACAAACTGAAAATTTTCTGATGCAAATAACCCTAATTTGCATTGGGAAATTTTCTGATTCAATTTTTTTCTGGAAAACCCACATCACTGAACAGCATTCAGCACAAGAAAACCAGAGATCACATAGTAAGTAGCATCACAGTAAGAGCAGCCTAATTACAATCCTTGACATGATGAAAAAACAAGGGTAAACAATTAGGTTATTCATGTCCACTTACAAGCCTGTAATGATGGAGCCTGTCAAATCCCAAATGGAAGAGAATTCCACAGATGTGTGGCCGGCGCCAGCCTAACTGCATGCACAGACAAGCTGAGCCTCAAAAACGGATCTCAACATGCAGGCAGTCTGATATGGGTGAACCCAATAAGGGTTTTAGGGCTTGAAAGGTCAATACCAACATTTTAAATTAATGAATGCACTAGCAATCAGTGTAACTGGTATAATGTTCCAACGGATGGCACCCACCAGTACGCGGGTGGCCGCATTTTGTATCAATTGTCGTTTCTAAACTATTTATAAAGGCAGCCCCACAAACAGCACGTTATGTTAGTTCAGCATAGATGTCACTAGTGCAAGTGTCACTGAGGCAAGTCCGTCTTCTCTAGGTAGTGAGAAGTGTTGAAAAAAGCAATCACCACTGCCACTTGAGCTTCCCCCATGAGTCCGGGAGAACTCCCACACTGGAAACTGGGTCCTTGAGGGGCAATGCAAACCTAAGACCAGTTACAAAACTCCATCTGGAGCAGTTGGTTTCTCCACCCACAGTACCTCCATCTTATTCACTCTCATCCACCCCCAATGCGACTCCAGACACCCGTGCAGCAGCAGCAGCCTCTCTAGAATGTGTAGGTGGAAAAGAGAGGCAGAGCAGGGTGTCATCCGGATATTAATGACACTTCTGCCCTGACACCCCCAGCTGTTTTCTCCCAGCAGTTTCACATAGATGTTAAAAGCATGAGAAACAGAACCAAACCCTCAGGTGTCCCCATAATGGCCATGGATTGGAACATGACAATGAAGAAGTCGCATTGTCATGTACAGCATAATGTCCAGTATATATACAGCATAAAACTCAAAATTTCATTTATCGTATTTGTATCCCATCCTTAATCCAGGGAGCCCAGGGTAGTAAAAATATATAAAACTACCTAGAATGATTAAGGAAGGAGTGGTATATTACAAGACAAATAGAATTCCCAAACCCATGTTTGCCTTCTAATACTGCTGAAGGGGGAAGGCATTTGCAAGAAAAATTGGCAGGAGGGAATACCGTGTATCCCTTTCTCCCAAACATGTTTTCGTTAATTTCCCCCACTAAGAAATTCACCTACTTAGTGATGGAGGGGCAACATGGAGGAAGGAGCTGCAGATGAGAATTGGCTGGCTGGCTGAAGGATTAAGCAAACTGCCCACCTGATTATTTAATGCAACTGTCTCACTCCCATTCATATGTTCTACTGTGACTGAAACCGAGTTCACACATGGCAGTAGCCTGAAATCCACACTATGTAAAGACCGTGTCCATTTGGCAAAGCTGTTCACTATTTGACACTTGAGAGACAAATCTAGTTCAAATTCTATGCAGAATTTCTGAAGCACAACGGCACAGAACACAACCAACTTTTGGCTGGAGTCTCATTGCACTGGTATTATAGAACCAGCCACATTGAGTTTGAAAACCTCAAGTCTTTTCCTCAAGCCAATGGTATAGTCTTAAAAGGCTCTTGTAAACACAGCCTAGCTTAGCGTTTGTAAACTCTCTCATCTTAAGAGCACATCATTCTTTCTGGGATGGCACAAGCACATTTCTCTAAAAAGAATGAAAGCACCTTTCTTGTTTTATTTAAGATAAATAGCTGCTCACGTTGGGAAGGGGCAGTCGCCTTCATGGAACTCTGGGGTGCTTTGCCTCCTCAACTGAGGCATCACTGTTCATTTGCTGATGTTCCCCTCACAGTAATACAGAAGCAGGTAACATAGGGCTGAGGGAGCACCATTCTATCGGCAAGGTGCATAAAGGCAGGGGTCCTCAATGTTGGCTTGGTGTACATGCAACCTCCGACACGCACAAAGGGCTTGGTAGAAAACTGGGTCTTGTCTCATTTGTGCAGATATAGAGAAAGTAAGCAGACGAGAGTCCTATTTTTTCCGTATCTATTTGGAAAATCCCGTAAAAATGGAACGTAGGGGTTAGGGAACTGCGTGAAAGGTGCCCTGCTTGTCCGTGGGCAGGAGGCACTCAGCCCTGGCCAGTGGATGCGTGGATAATGCCTATGTGTAGTTTCCACCTGGCAACTTGTCTGCCAGCAGGTTATTGTGGAAGGAAACTGGGTGTGGGGAAGCAGTGAGAGAAAGAAGATGGTTTCCAGGGTCAATAAAGCCCTTCCATCAAATGTTGCCTCCCATACATCAAAGAGAAATGAAAATGTTACCACACTGAAACAAGATTAAGAGTCACTACAATAACAAAATACACACACACACACACACACACACACACACACACACACTTATCATTGTTGAGATTAACATGAGGGCACACACATTCAATTACCTCTATGCTAAAATATCCTCTGTCTACATAGTCACCAAGGAAGAGATATCTTGTGTTAGCAGGTGATCCTCCCACTTCAAATAGCTTCATGAGGTCAAAGAATTGGCCATGAATGTCACCACACACTGTAATGAAAATGCTGCTGATTAAAGAACCAAGGTGAATTTTTATTGGTGGGAAAACAGCCAAATCCAAAACTACACTCAGTCAATCAGAATTCTAGAGCAAAAACCTAGGGTCCTTCCAGATGGAAGGCTCCAAGTGCTACCAATCAAAATGCCAGTGGCTGCATTCAGACAACACAATAGTCAATGGTGGGTTAATAGCCAACCCCACATTTGATTATCGAGGGGATACTTCCCACACAACATAATTATAATCAACCGTGGTGAGGATTAAGGCCAGTGTCGAGTTGACTATTAGTCAACGATGTGTTTGATTGACACATCCCCTGCCCTCTCTCCCCCCTCAGCTTCCCTGCTGGTATCCCATCAGTCATTGCAAATTCAGCTGGCTGGAAGAGAGTGGCAGTTGCCACTTTGGTCACTTTTGCTAGGGGACTCTGTAGTCCCCCCAAATAACCAACTGTGTACAATGAAATAGTCAATGGTGCCCGACACACAACACAATAACCAACAATTTATTTATTTATTTATTTATTTATTGCATTTCTATACCGCCCAATAGCCGAAGCTCTCTGGGCGGTTCACAAAAATTGTTCAAATGAACAACTCTGTACAGTGTTGGTTATTTGGGCCAAATAACCAACCATGGTGTGAAAAAATCCCAACAGATGACACAACAACCAACTGATAACCCACCATTGGTTATCTTGTCATCTGAGCCAAGTCACTGTGAGTAGCTGCTCCATCTTTTATTACTTAACAGATTTTTTTTCTGGTAAGAAAAAAGACAGAAGAAATGGTGAGAAAACAGAGGAGGGCTACAAACTGAAGATGCCATTACCTGGACACCTCTGTAAAATTCTGTGAGATTGCACAACAAAAGCCTCATTTGGAAGCATTCCAAGTCACTGCATTTTAGTTTTAAGATAAAAATGACTGCTCTCCACAGCTTATTTAGCTTGCACACCTTGAGACATATATTTATCAGCTTCTCAGCAAACTATAATGAACAAGACTAGGAAAATATTCCCAGAGCCAGCTAAAACCTTTATGTGTTAAGGGCATATAAACTGTTAAGGACCATTCATTACATTGCCTGCATAGTCCAGGGGCTCTCAAAGGAGTTAATAGAAATCCTCCTTAAGGAAGACCAACCTTTTCAAAGTATCAATATGGCAACTAGGAACTTTCAATTGCATTAAAGCCAACTTTCCCTCCTCCCTAAGTCTCGGTACTCTGAAGGGAAGAGAGCGTGGAGCCATTTTCCCTACGTTTCCCCCTCCACTGCATACTTATCTACCAGCTTTCTAAGCCACGTTGCCATCTAATGGAAGCATCTCTAGTCTACAAAAAATTCTGCCACATGAAATTCATTACATTTTCAAAATGTCACAGGTAGAGTTGTAAGCAAGCAATCGAGGAGGGGTGCTTGCAAAAGTGAGCACTTTTGCTCAAATGCTTGTGGGTACGATCAAAGTAAAACTGTGAATGCTGCTGCCACTTCCTCATTTCCTTGCCCCAAGGCCCAGTAACTTGCCTTGGGGCAGGACAGGGGAAGGTCATGGAGGCCTTGGTGGATCATCTCTTCACACTGGGGACTCAAAATACCCATCTCAGAATCTCTGGCTGGAAACAGGTACTATGGCACATCACTTTCCCGAGGAAGAAGGTCTGCTGCATGCAGGGTCCATGCTTACCTTAATCTCGTGAGTGCCGCCTTTCCTTTTCCTAACCACAGTGTAACTTCTCTGTCCTGCTCCATGGTAAGGCAGCAGAGGTGGTGGTTGCTCCCCAGGCCACAGCAGTGTGACCTAGTGCTTCTCCCAGGCAGAAATGACATACATACCATTAGTTTTCAACTTGGGAGTCTGGGAGGGGTAGTCCAATTTCCCACTATGAAAAGATGCTCCACTGCAGCAAGGGGAGTGTGCTAGGCATCTCCACCACCTTCCCCTGTCCTACTCCTGTTGGAGTCCTGAATTAGGACTGGTTTTTGTGATTTCCATATTTTTGTACAAGCCTGCAAAACCTGGAAGAAACTGAAGACTCAGCATCAGTCAATCAGCTTAAAGGTCAAGTTTGCAGGTGGACTTTATTGAATTATTGGGATGATGCAAAAGTCTAATTGTCTTGCCATTGCCAATTAGTGGTTTCATCATTTGTTCAGGGAAGTGTATATAAAGAGAGTTTTGGAGCTTTGTAACCAGATTAAAATATTCTCTCTCTGCTGCTGTGAGCCCTGCTGTAACGTGTATGACCAAGTGTGTGAGTATGTTGGTGTAAATTTGTATTGCCATAAACTGTGTTATTTTCTATCAGTAAAATACTTTATTTTTGTACCAAACAAAACAGACTCTGTCTTGAAGTTAATTTGGTCTTTGCTGACTTTCATAGTTAAGAACCGCTGCTATTCTGCTAATTCACTGGCATAGTGAACAAAAGGGTTTATAAATATAATACCCCTCAAGAACTCCAAGGTACCTTACTGGGTGTTAAGGGCATGGAAAAGGCAAGTGGTGGAAGAGGACGATTTGTGACCATCCGCATTGACTGTCTTCAAAATGCTAAAAGCCCCGACCTCTTTCAGGTGAGCAGCAGGATACTTGTTGCATCACTACTCACCAGACATGTATAGCAAAAGCAAGCGCAGCATCCAATAACACGCACAAGTCAGAAAATATGAGAACGTAAGGGGGGGGGGGAGATATTTATTATAAGAAGTCCGACATGTTTCTTACTCATGTTTCATCAGGGAAATTCTAGAAATAGGGAATAAAATCTTTTAATGTCATAATCCAAGTACTTATTCCCAAAAAACATATATGAAAAGTTATAAAAACCCATATCTTGACATGTACCCAAACTTGTAATACACAAATACACAACCAGGACTTAGAGAAAATGTTAATGTGATGTTTCAAAACTTTAAGTGATATTGCGACTAACAGCTTTTAGGCAGAAATCAGACAAGCCCAGAAAGATTTATTCTAATTTCTATTGTCCCTTTTTAGCATGGTGAAAAACAAAAACCACCATGCACCTATATTGTTTACCAAAGGTATCATGGTTTATCACAGGGGTGCACAACCCATGACTTGCACACAGCCCTCAGGGGTCACCCGTGTACCCATCCCACTGCATGCACCATCTCACCCCAAATTCCACATATACACCCCGACCACCACTGCTAGGGATGGGGAAATATAGAACTGGCCTTTCCCTACTGCCCTCATGCCTAGTGCTATTTGGCTCCTGAGTCTCTGTCAAACAGGGCCTTCTTTCTCAACGTGATAAGACAGTGGTGTTTGGCAGGCTGGTGGAAACCTGATCGTTCTTAGGCAAGGGTGTGTGCAGGGATGACTCTCATTGTGCATCTTCATTCTCAACATGATCGGGCTCCAGTCAGCCTGATTAAGTGGGTGCACGAAAAGCGTCATCCCCACGTACCTCCTTTTCCCAGCAAGATTGGGTTGGCTGGAAGAAGGGAAAGCTTAAAGCCTTTTCTTTCTCCCAGTGATCTGGATCAAGATAGCAGAGATGGGGGGAGGTTTTAAACTTGCCCCCACCCCAATGACCTTGAGCAGGATTGCTGGGGTTGGAGAGATGCTTTATACTCACCCCATCCCAGCGACCCTGCTAAAAATCTCAGGGGTAGTGGGGCGCCTTTAAGTATGTCGCATAGAATCCTATAACAGCCCCCTTTTCTGAGGCTCAAATAGAGGAAAGTTACCAGGAGAAATGTGCAAAGTTATCAGAAGGAAGCTGAAGAATTGGAAAACAGATGTGTACATGTAAATCTGCCTATGGAACAGGGAAAAATGCAGTTAATTGACTAAGTTTGGGAAAAACACTGGGCAGAGGAACTTCCAAAATAAGCTCAAAACCTGAAGCAAGGTTTATATAGTTTAGTAATGTTGTTGGCAGGTGAAGCGATAGTACAGGTTTCAAAGGGAAAAGTGATGTCACTTAACACTGGAAAGACAAATTTCCAAGAGACAGGACACATAGCCAAAAGACATATTTTTCTACATCATGCAAAGACTTGGAAGAAACATTTTAAAAATACACCCAAATCAGCAAAACTCTGAAAAAGCCATGGACACTTGGACAGCAAAGAAGCACCAGGTGCTTCTGAGTATACAACCTGGGATGGTCATCAGGTTCTGTTGCTCCAAGATTTGTAACTATCTGAGTCAATGTGAAAAGTGTGAATGGATTGAATTTAACTGCATTTTATCTAAATAAGTTTTAAAAATTGCATTTAGCTTTTGAGTCCCAGAGTGTATCTCACCCTGTGCTCCAAGGAATTTGTAACCAGTTCACCCCCATCCCAACAATCCTGCTCAAGATCTATGCGCATGCATGTGTGCATGCACAGATGCAGTCCTGACCCTGTACTGTGTATGATTATAGGGGACAAAAAGGGTTGCCCTTCCTGGGTTTAACAGGATGGGAATGACTCTCAGGCTTGCACATTCCCCACTTACCTCTTCTCCTCCACTGCAGCCACAAGATTAGAAACTTTCGTCTCTCTTTTTGATTATCAAGAGCTTGTTGTTTCCTTCAAATCTGACAAACTATGTTTAATCTTAACTATGTTTGTTTGAAACAAGCCAACTTCTAACCACAAGTTGTGAAGTTGGATTGTTTCAAAACCATAATCAAGATTAACCATAGTCTGTTAGGTTAGGATGCAAAACTGGTCTGAAATTAATTTAAAAAAAACAGATATGAAAGTTTCCAATCTCGTACCTTCATTAGACAACGTGAAGGGATAATAACTGGCAAGACTGATCATATTATTTCTTTCTTTTTTGTGACATTAATGGAAAATATGTTTAGCATTCAACTGCTTAGCCTTAATTATTTTAGTTCAAAGCACTTCTATTGAGATATTCCTCCATGCATTTATGGCATTAAACATGACAAATATTAGCCAAAGCTTGCACCTGTAACGGGAGCTTCAACTTCTATCATGGTTTTTTCTCTTCTTAAAATTGCAGCACCTTCATTGATGATTCTAAGTGCAATTTCTTCATCTAGCCGACCTTCTTTTATTAGGTGGTTCTTCAAAATATCAACCCGAGGTTTTCCAGTTGTATCAAACACTTCTTCCGATGTTAGTTGATGTGTTGGTGGAAAGGGGACAGCTGAAAATGAAATAATACCACCAATATCACTTACAATGAACTATTTGAAAAATGTTCTGAGTACAATTTTGATCCAAGAGAGAAAAAGTGTCTTTGGTGTTTGTTTGTTTTAAAGAAATGCATTTGACTTGGTCAAATTGTTATAGTCGTGTGAAAAAGAAAGTACACCCTCTTGGAATTGTATGATTTTACATATCAGGACATAATAACAATCATCTGTTCCTTAGCAGGTCTAAAAATTAGGTAAATACAACCTCAATGAACAACAACACATGACATATTACACTGTGTCATGATTTATTTAACAGAAATAAAGCCAAAATGGAGAAGCCATGTGTGAAAAAGTAAGTACACCCTTACTGCTTCCATAGGAATTAAGATGCTAAGTAGCAGACAGGTGCTGCTAATCAAATGCCCGTGATTAATTGATCATCAGCAAGTATGACCACCTCTATAAAAGCCAACGTTTTTTCAGTTTGCTGGTCTGGAGCATCCAGGTTTGTTGACACACAATGCCAAGGAGGAAAGACATCAGCAATGATCTTAGAGAAGCAATTGCTGCTGCCCATCAATCTGGGAAAGGTTATAAGGCCATTTCCAAACAATTTAAAGTCCATCATTCTACAGTGAAAAGATGATTCAAAAGTGGAAAACATTCAAGACTGTTGCCAATCTTCCCAGGAGAGGACGTCCCAGCAAAATCACACCAAGGTCAGACCGTGCAATGCTCAGAGAAATTGCAAAAAGCTCAAGAGTTACATCTCAGACTCTACAGGCCTCAGTGAGCATGTTAAATGTTAAAGTTCATGACAGTACAGTTAGAAAAAGACTGAACAAGTATGGTTTGTTTGGAAGGGTTGCCAGGAGAAAGCCTCTTCTCTCTAAAAAGAATGTGGCAGCACGGCTTAGGTTTGCAAAGTTGCATCTGAACAAACCACAAGACCTCTGGAACAATGTCCTTTGGACAGACGAGACCAAAGTGGAGATGTTTGGCCATAATGCACAGTGCCACGTTTGGCGAAAACCAAACACAGCATATCAGCACAAACACCTCATACCAACTGTCAAGCATGGTGGTGGAGGGATGATGATTTGGGCTTGTTTTGCAGCCACAGGACCTGGGAACCTTGCAGTCATTGAGTTGACCATGAACTCCTCTGTATACCAAAGTATTCTAGAGTCAAATGTGAGGCCATCTGTCCGACAGCTAAAGCTTGGCTGAAATTGGGTCATGCAGCAGGACAATGATCCCAAGCACACCAGCAAATCTACAACAGAATGGTTGAAAAAGAAAAGAATCAAGGTGTTGCAATGGCCCAGTCGAAGTCCAGACCTCAACCCAATTGAAATGCTATGGCGGGACCTTAAGAGAGCTGTGCATAAACAAATGCCCTCTAACCTCAATGAACTGAAGCAACATTGTAAAGAAGAGTGGGCCAAAATTCCTCCACAACGATGTGAGAGACTGATAAAGTCATACAGAAAATGATTACTTCAAGTTATTGCTTTTAAAGGCGGTTCTACAAGCTATTGAATCATAAGGTGTACTTACTTTTTCACACATGGCATAGAATCATAGAATAGCAGAGTTGGAAGGGGCCTACAAGGCTATCGAGTCCAACCCCCTGCTCAATGCAGGAATCCACCCTAAAGCATCCCCAACAGATGCTTCTCCATTTTGGCTTTATTTCTGTTAAATAAATCATGACACGGTATAATATGTCATGTGTTGTTGTTCATCTGAGGTTGTATTTGTAAAGGAAGCAGGACCCAGCAAAGCTGGCCTTCCCACTGGATTTTGCACAGATCCCCAGAACAAACGCACACAGCTCACAGTTTGGGGGGTTAAGCCCAAATTTTATTCAGGATAAGGGTAAGATACACAGGATTAGCATACTAAAACTAACAAAACATGCAGATATATATAGAACCCAGACCAAACAAACTAAAACTAAGTAGCAATATCATACATCACCCAGCCATGACGTCTGCCAGCTCAGAACAACCCCCCCCATTCAAAGAATACCCTTTATAGATACTTTTCTCCCTCCTTCCCCCCTCCCTTCGGCACTCCCTGCAAAGATCTTTCACACCTTCCCCAGAGATGTTAATTTACATTCAAGGCTGGTCGGCCTTGCCCCGAGCGGTTCCAGGATGTACCAGAACGTCCACATGCAGCTGGCCGCTTATCTGTTCCGCTCCTAAAACCATAACAATAGAACATTTTAACATTTTAAAAACAGCCATTCCCAGTATGAATTTTCCCCTTCAAGATGGCATTTCTAGAAAATGTGATCTCCATTGTACTTTTTTATTTGGTTACACATTGACCCCTTCGATTATTCTTTCTTTTGTGCCCATGCAGGGGCAGGGGTTCACCCTCCCGAGATGTCCCCTCCCCCTCCCTGCTGAAGCTTTGAGATAGCCCATCTGCCACTACGTTCTCCTTGCCCTTGATGTGGGAGATGGTAAAATTAAAGTCCTGGAGAGCTAAGCTCCAGCGCAACAACTTCTGGTTAGTGTTCTTTACCCGCGCCAGCCAGCAGAGTGGGGAGTGGTCCGTTTGAATACCACAAATATGGCCGCAACTTCCCCACAGCCCATACAATAGCCAAACACTCTTTCTCAATGGTAGCCAACACCCTCTCTCGCGGTAGAAGCTTCTTACTAACAAACGCTATGGGCCGCAACTGCCCCCTCGCCTTCCTGCAACAACACCGTGCCTAAACCCGCCTCCGAGGCATCCGTCCGAACCACAAAGGGGCGGTCAAAGTCCGGTGCCTGGAGCACTGGAGCCTGCTTAAGCTTTTCCTTTAACCCGTCAAACACCTGCTGGCACGCTTCGGTCCACTGCACCCTTATTGGTTGCCTCTTTCGGCACAGCTCGGTCAGCGGGGCCACCAACTGGCTGAAGTTCGGGACGAACCTCCGGTAGTAGCCGGCCAGCCCCAAAAAGGACTGGACCTGCCTCTTAGTCCACGGGACGGGCCACTGCTGGATTGCCTCTACTTTGGCCTCCATAGGCTTCAACGCTCCCTGTCCCACTCTATGGCCCAAATAAGTTACTTCGCCCCTCCCGAACTGGCACTTGGAAGCCTTCACGGTCAACCCTGCTTCCCGCAGCCGGCTTAACACTTGGGACAAATGCGACAAATGCAGTTCCCACGTGTCGCTAAACACCGCCACGTCATCCAAGTAAACACACGAAAAAGCCCCCAGACCGTCCAGAACCCGGTCCATACATTTTTGAAAGCCCCCCAGTGCATTCGAGAGCCTGAATGGAAGAACCGTAAACTGGTAGTGCCCCCGGGGGGTAGAAAAAGCCGATTTCAAAGCAGCATCCTCATCTAGCGGCACCTGCCAATATCCCTTGGTCAGATCCAAAGTGGAAATGAACTTGGCTTTCCCTAACGTCTCTATCAAATCATTGGTGCGGGGCATGGGGTACGCTGCCACGGTGGACACACTGTTCAATTTTCTAAAGTCCACACAGAAACGGACCGATCCGTCCTTTTTGGCCACGAGCACCAGCGGAGAAGACAATGGACTTTGGCTTTTTTTTATCACGCCCATGGCCAGCATCTCCTCGATTTCCTTATTAACTATCTCCAACTGCCTCCTGTTTAACCGGTGAGGAGGAGACTGAATGGGGGGATGCTTCCCTGTATCAATAGAATGCGTGGTCAGCAACGTCCGCCTTGGTAAACCCGAAAACAACTCCTGAAATTCCTGCAAGCACTGCTTCAATTGCCTCTTCTGTAAAGCGCTCAATTCCTCCGGGACCTGAATGTCCGCCAGCCCCTCCTTCCCCCGGTAGCTAGCTAAGACATCCAGCCCGGCTTCTTCACTTGGCGACTCTCCCCATCCTATTTGCCTAACCCGCACTCCCCGCTCCCGGAACGGCTTCATCATATTCACATGATACACTTTAGCCTGGCGTTGACTCTCGGGATCTCTCAGCAAGTAATTCACCTCGTTCAGCTTCTTCTCTACAACGAGGGGCCCTTCCCACCGAACCGCCAGCTTCTCCGGCTTCAACGGCTTCAATACTAACTTTATCTCCTTCCTGAAACACCCGTTGTCTGGCCTGCCGGTCGTACCACCTCTTCTGAGTTTGCTGTGCTTGAGCTAAATTCTCCTGCGCTGCCTCCCCAACCTCCTGCAAGAGGTTCTGCAAATTCTGCATGTGTTCTACAACCGACACTGGGGTGGGGGTAGTTCGTCCCTCCCAACCTTCCCCCAACAACCTCAAAGGGCCTTGCAATTCTCTTCCAAAGACCATCTCATTAGCCGAAAACCTCAAACTATCACTTTTAGCATCCCGGCCGCAAAGAGAAGGTAGGGCAGGGCTTGATCACAATCCACCGCATGCTTTACCGCATAGGCTTTCAACATCTTCCCCAGCGTTTGATTGAACCGCTCCACCAAGCCATTCCCTTCATGATGATACGCTGCTGCTATACACTGGTGCACCCCTGCCAACTTCCACAATTCTTTTAACAACAGAAACATAAAATTCCCCCCTTGATCATGCACCAACACCTTGGGGACCCCCACCCGGGTGAAAATCGTCATCATGGCTTTCGCCACCTGTGGGGCCGAAAAAGCTGAAAGCGGCACCGCTTCTACATACCGGATGGTGTAGTCCACCAGAGTTAAAATATACTTTTTCCCCGAGCGGGTGGCTGGACTGAAGGGTCCCAAAATGTCCACCCCATCTTTTCGAACGGCACTTCTGAGATGGGGGAGGGGCATAGTGGGGCTTTGGGGTGGTCTCGGGGGAACCCCACTCGTTGGCATGTTTCACATGAATTACAAAAGTCTCGCACCTCCTGGGCTACCCCGGGCCAATAAAAATCTCAGTTCACCCGCTCTAACGTTCGGCGTATTCCCAGATGTCCTCCCCACAGCCGCTCATGGGCAGTTTCCAGCACCTTCCCCCTTAATGATGCGGGCACCACCAGTTGCTTTCTTTCCACCCCTCCACCTCCTTTAGGGGGAAATTGACGGTATAACCTTCCGCGTTCCCACATGAACACAGCTGTCCCCACCTTCCCTCACCCTTCTGCTGGGCCTCCCGCTGCCTCCCAGCACTCCTGTAGCGAGAGATCCTGCTGCAACTCGTTGCGAAACTCCGGGGTATCCCAACCCACCCGGTCTGGGCCCCCTCCTTCCCCCCCTTCCTGTGAGGGTTCCTCCACCACACTTGCCAGTTCTTCCTTCTCTTGGGCCTCCCTCTGACGGGCCACCTTCCCCCGGGTTGTCACCGCCAACTGGGTAACTTTAAAACATAAGTCGTTGCCCAGAAGGAAAGCGGGTCCTTCCGTATGCGTGAGGATAACTAGCTCCCCCTTCCAGCCTCGATATTCAATGTTCACTCGGGCCAGCAGGGCCTCAAATGGAGGCGCTCCGTATGGGGTCACCGTTACGGCCCAACCCGCTAGTCTCTGTCCGGGTTTGAGCAGACCCACATGGGCACTGCTAAGGTCCGCTCCGGTGTCCCTCTGAGCCCGAACCGTCCTCCCATCGACCACCATGCACTCACAGAATTTCCGACGGCTCCACCGAAGCTGGGCCGGGGTCACCAACCGCATAGAGATGGCGTTCGCTGGACCAGGGCTCCCGGGGCTCATGGTTGCTTGGGCCACCCCTGCGGACTCGGCATGCATGTACTCCCACTCCAGGTCAGCCACTTCCCCTTCGCTATCGTCACTCCAGTTAGAGGCCGGAGAGGCCGGCGTTATTGGTGCCGCCGCCGCTCGGACCATCGGCTTTGGGGCTGGGCCTCCGCCCACCTGCTTGGCCGCCAGCTTCGGACATTCCCTCTTCAGGTGTCCCGGCTCCTTGCAGTAGAAGCACCCCCCACTCGCCTGGGGTCCAGACGCCACTACTCCGCCTGCCGCACCTCCCGACGCTCCTTCCCAGGCCACGCCGACTTCCTTTCTCCTGCCGCTCCCCTGGGATGCCTCTCCGGGATCTTCAGGGTCCCCCCGGCTCCCTTCCGCTCGAACGCCTGCAGCTGTTCTGCCATCTTCGCTGCCTCCATCAAAGTTGGGGGGTTCTTTTCCCCCACCCAGGCATTGTATTTCTCCGGGAACTGTCGATAGAGCTGCTCTTTGGCTATCAAATCCTTGGCTCCCTTCAAGTCTCGGACCCCTTCGGCGTCCATCCAAGCCTCCATAGCCGTCATCATTTGGGTAGCAAAAGCGGCAAAAGTCTCTTTGGGGTTTCTGGTCAGCTGACGAAACTTCTGCCTGCAATGTTCCGCTGTAAGGGCAAACTGCTCCTTGGCCAAATTTTTGAAATACAGGTGGTCGTGGCGCAACTCTCGTAGAATGGTTGCTATCATTTCTCGCAAAGTTCTGTTGACTTGTGGCCGCAACAGATTCATCCTTTGGGCTGGCAAGACCCCCAACTCGTCACACGTATCTTCAAAAAGGGCTAGGAACGCTCCCACGTGGCTCCTTGATTCTGCGACATCCTTGGCTGGCTTATTCCTCTTTGCTTAGCCTGGGTTCAAACCTCTGCTTCACTGCTCTCCCTTTCCTACCAGCGTTCTGTTCCTCTGGATCTGTGTCGAATCCCAGCACTGCCCACCATGTAAAGGAAGCTGGACCCAGCAAAGCTGGCCTTCCCACTGGATTTTGCACAGATCCCCAGAACAAACACACACAGCTCACAGTTTGAAGGGTTAAGCCCAAATTTTATTCAGGATAAGGGTAAGATACACAGGATGAGCATACTAAAACTAACAAAACATGCAGATATATATAGAACCCAGACCAAGCAAACTAAAACTAAGTAGCAATATCATACATCACCCAGCCATGATGTCTGCCAGCTCAGAACAACCCCCCCCCCATTCAAAGAATACCCTTTATAGATACTAGGGGTGTGCACGGACCCCCCGCTCCGCTTCACTTGCAGATCCGCCATTTTCCGGATCGGGCCACTCCGCCCCGCCCCCGTTCCGCCCACTTCCGCTCCGCTCCGCTCGGAGCGCCGGATCCGGATCCGGAGCTCCGTTTCCCCCCCCCCCCATAGGCTTGCATTGAAAGCTAAAAAATTATACAACTTTTTTTCTGTTCAAGTTAGAAACCTCACGTTTGGCACCATGACACCTCATGGGGGTATACACACGCACGCCAAGTTTCAAAGCAATCCCACCATCCCCTGATTTTTGGGGAATTTTTGAAAATCAGGCACCCCATTCACACCCCTTTCCATAGCTCCGTCAATTTGCACGTTAGAAACCTCAAACTCGCCACCATGAAAGCTTATCCAGGGATACATACGCACGCCGAGACTCAAGGCAGTCCCATCATCCCCTGATTTTTGGGGAATTTATGAAAATCCAACACCCCTTTCCATAGCTCCGTCAATTTTGCACGTTAAAAAAAACCCTCAAACTCACCACCATGAAAGCTTATCCAGGGATACATACGCACGCAGAGACTCAAGGCAGTCCCATCATCCCCTGTTTTTTGGCGGGGCTTAAACCTGCAAAATTTGGAACTTCCAAAACTCCAAGTGAGCGCAAGAAGGACTTCTCCCCTGAGTCAAAGCCACACACACACAACATCCCTGCGAGGTGGGCAGGGGAGGAGGGAGGGAAGGCAGGCAGGCATGCAGCTGGCATTTCTGGGGGCATAAGGAAGTGAGCCAAGGATAAGCCAGTAATGCATATAAAATGGAATAAATCAATAAATAAACAAAGGAGGGGTGGAATTAAAAGCAGCAGTGTTGCTGAATAAACAGCAAGAAGATTTTTTTAAAAAAGGCTATATCTGTCTTTTACCAGCAATAGGGGGATGTGCCCGGGGGAGGGGGAAGCAGCTGCCAGTTCAACTCAAGACAGCCACCAACAGCTCTGAGATTAAGAAGTAAACGCTCACTTCAACTCATAACAGGCATCGCTCCACCACTAAGAAGTAAACGCTCACTTTGACTCATAATAGGCATTGCTCCACCGTTTTACTCTCTTTGGAAGGCTCTAATGGCCTTCCAGTGCAGGAGAGAGTGGGGGCACGTCCACAATGAGATGCCCTAGGGGAGCTCATCCCCTTGCACCACATCTTTTCAGTTGTTCCCCAAAGTTAGGGTGGGGAGCAGTGCTGTGTTTCTATCTCTTATTCTTGGCTTAGTATATGATTTCAGGTTGTGTTTGTGCATTTGGTGGGGCTACTGTGTTAAAAAACACGGGGAAAAGCCCGTTCAGATGAAGAAAGAGAAGTTTCCCAGAATCCCAAGTTACCTGTTTTGCCTATGCCCTCCTCTAACTTTGGGATCATCATGACCGGGAGCTGACTCTGCCCCTCAGCCCTTTGAAAAAGGTATTTTTCCCGCCGATTTTTTAAAAACTTCTAGCGCGCGACCCGTACGACGCAGAAAGTTGAGAGTAGTCTCAAAATGACCCCCATCCACGACTCTCTGTGCACAAGAATTTTCAGAACGATAGCTTAACCCCCCCCCAGTTATCCCCGATTCTTTCCCTCAATGCAATCCTATGGGCGAAAAGCCGAAAACGCCGTTTGAGCCGCGCGGTTGACCCGATTTTCAAAAAAATATAGCACGCGACCCACACGACGCAGAGAGGTGAGAGTGGTCTCAAAATGACCCCCATCCACGACTCTCTGAGCACAAGAATTTCCAGAACGATAGCTTCAAAAACAACCTAGTTATGCGCGATTATTTGCCGCAATGCAATCCTATGGCGAAATGTTTTCAAGATGGCGACCGGAGCGCTCCGCCTGAACTAGGAGCTCCGAAAAATGGTCGCTTCTCTTCGCCTTGCTTCTAGGGGTCCGCGGTCCGCTCCTACTCTGCCTCTGGGTAAGGCGGAGCAGGCCAATCCGCTACTGCTTCTATGCTCCTAATCGGAGCGGATCACACCCCTAATAGATACTTTTCTCACTCCTTCCCCCCTCCCTTCGGCTCTCCCTGCGAAGATCTTTCACACCTTCCCCAGAGATGTTAATTTCCACTCAAGGCCGGTCGGCCTTGCCCTGAGCGGTTCCAGGATGTACCAGAACGCCCACATGCAGCTGGCCGCTTATCTGTTCCGCTCCTAAAACCATAACAATAGAACATTTTAACATTTTAAAAACAGCCATTCCCAGTATGAATTTACCCCTTCCTTACAGTATTTACCTAATTTTTAGACCTGCTAAGGAACAGATGATTGTTATTATTTATTTATTTTTATTTATTTATTTTTATGCCGCCATTCAGCCAAAAAAGCCTCTCATGGCGGCTTACAAAAGTATTACTTGACAGTCCCTGCCCACAGGCTTACAATCTAAAATTATGTCCTGATATGTAAAATCATACAATTCCAAGAGGGTGTACTTTCTTTTTCACACGACTGTATGTAGGATAACAAAATGATGGGCTAGATGTGTGAAGAAGGAACACACTGTGTCTTTGTGTGCCCTGTTTAGAGATACATTGCTTACCCTGTGGTTTCCCAGGCAGTGAGGGTCAGGCCACTCAACGCTAGAGATTTACTTTTATGTCATAGAATAAGGATGAATGGCAGCCACTTACTTATATGAGAGAGAATAAAGGGTGCACTTAGGTATAACACTGAAGTTTGAGCTAAACATGTTCCCTGCCTGTGATAACCCCACCTATTGAGAAAAATCTAAATGACTTTTGCCCCGAGGCAGACAGGCAGGCAGCCTTGAAAGTTGGGGTAACAGCAAGTTGCACAAAGAGTAGGTTATTTAAATTGAAAACCACAGAAGAATCAAACTAAGTAAAACAATGGAGAAAAGAGAATGAAAAATTAAAGTAACTGCTGACAGTTATAAAGTACAGCATAGTGTATAAAACTGTTTTCAGACAGAAAAATGTCAGAATAGTTATATTCAATAAAATTGATTGAATGATTGTCAATTACTAATGAAAACTATATAGTGAAGCTAAATATTGAATCAAAACGTTTTTAAATCAATAGTATGAGTCATATAAAATGAGTAAGTATACAGCAGCCTTTGAAGTGCATTTAACTCATTACTTTTGGTGCTATAAAACATTAGTGACATAAGACAATGTCCCCATCCCCTGAGCCCCTTGAAAAGCCTCACCAGAGGGTCGGGATTCCCTCTTGAATGTGGGACGAGGTATGGGAGGCTGTTAGGGAGGGGACAGTTGCCCCAAATTGAGCAGAGGCGACTTGTGCAGGCAAAGTCCCCTGCTATGAGCTTCCTTCTGCTCACAGTTCTTGGTTCCAAGGCTTTTTGATGTTAGTGGGACTTACTTTCTCAAAGGACTAGACATAATGGTCAAACTAGATTTGGTGGACAAATAATTGATTTGCACAAATTCAGCATTTAAACTTTTTTTTTAAAAAAATGCCTTTTATTAGATAATCATGCCAATTCACTGTCTCAAAACAAACAGATAAACAAGGTTTATTTTGCTGGCAGAGGTTTTATGGTTAAAGATGTTTATAGTTGAGATGGCATTATGGCAGGAAGTTCCCTAGACCCAAATCTCAAAATGTTAAACAAGGAACAACAGTGAAAAACCTATGCAGTTTGTCCACATTTGGGGATGTAGATGGGATAATCTATAGGTTGTTTGTCTACATTTGGTATTAGCAGCAGGATAACCTGAAGTGTTTCCTTCATATCCCCACACCACAATGGATCTTAGGTATAATTTTTATTTGCGTTTATTATTCGGTTCCTCCTCTTATCCAGCAATGGCTGTGAATGCAGAATTTGGATGTTGTGATGTTGGTTGCAAAGCGTATATAGAGAGATGGTTTTGGAAGGTATGTGTATGACAAACACATGAGTTATTGATATTCTGGTAGGGGCCACAATTCCTTGTACAGCTTGCATTTATGAATCCTTGGCATGCTCATTTATTGAATCTAAGAAATACGTATCTCAGAAATGCTGAAGTTGGTTTGAGATTTGTTACTGCCAACCAGGGTTGAAAGTGCTACAATACAGAGTCCATTGGCTTTGATGGACTATTGGACTGTTATCTTTCATTTATCATCTCTGGTTCCACCATAATTAATTGCTCTACATGTATCAGAATGCTTTGAAAGAATATGGACAACTCTGTCCTTTCCCCACTATCATTGATATCAAGGTTCCATTTAGTCCTGATATATCAAGTCCCCAGTGTTAAGAGGACTTTTTGCTCTCATCAGCCAGGGATCTGCAAGGTTTTGTCTAACAGAGATTAATAATACCATCCCTTTGGGAATCTTACCATAAGGACATAGAAGTGATAGATCCCTTCTTAATCCCATTCTCCATAGAAAGCTGCATTAGGTGAAGATAAGGCTTTCATTCCCCAGAATGACGGATTTTAAGTTGGATTTTAAGGAGTGAATAGTGCTATCCCTGATGTGAAATGACTGGACAAGATGATATCATGGGCTTCATCTGCCCCACTATCCAGTGTCTTGGTTATCTGTAGGTTATAGAGGCTAGGTTCATGCTCATTGCTGTGCTCCCATCTACTGATATCAAAGCTGTTGAAGTAGGACCACTTCTTATGCTGTGCAATAACATAGCCTTTAAGTAAGATGGCATTTGCATTCATGTTTAGGCTTTAGGATATACTGAGAGAGCACTCTCCCAGTTGTTACCATGAAGAACCCCTGATGTCCTTGCATTTGCAGAATGCTGTATCTGTAAAACCAAGTTGATGCTATTTGCTAATTTGGAGTGATAATGAAATAAAATAAATGTGTCCCAGCTTTCTATTATGGATCAGACCAAAATCAGTTTCTGTCTGTGACATTGTTCTCAGAGAGCAGATGAGGCGGTGACAACAGAGAGGACCTTTTCGATAGTGGTTCCCCGACTATAGAATGCCCTCCCCAGGAAGGCTTATCAAACACAAATGTTATTTTCTTGCTCCAGAATAGGAAAGGCCAGCAGGATGTGTGTGTGTGAGTATTCATTTGGCTGTTTATGGCCAAGTCTCGTTGATATGCAGGTGCCAAACACTCCCCAGCGTTCCTTCCAACTTTGGCCAGGGAGGGGGTGGGATCACTGTGCAAAGAGTGATGAATGGTTTGGCTCTATTAACTTGGAACCCCCCAACCTAGAATCTTTTCCAAACATATGCCAAAGTTTTGTGCTAGTTTTGTGCCGCCCCAAGAAGCCGGGAAATGACATACTCTTAGGTGTGGTCTGGTGGATGAGAAAAATTTCACATTCTCAGATCCACTCCAAACCGGTGCCAAAAATTAGTACTAGTTTTGTGCCGTTTTGTGCCACAAACCCCGAGTTTTGTGCCGCATCCTAAAGTGTGAAAACGACATGCCCTTAGGTGTGGTCTGGTGGATGAGAAAATTTCATGTTCTCAGATCCACTCCAAACCGGTGCAAAAGTTTTGTGCTAGTTTTATACCGTTTTGTGCCGCAAACCCCGAGTTTTGTGCCGCCCCAAGAAGCCGGGAAATGACATACTCTTAGGTGTGGTCTGGTGGATGAGAAAAATTTCACATTCTCAGATCCACTCCAAACCGGTGCCAAAAATTAGTACTAGTTTTGTGCCGTTTTGTGCCACAAACCCCGAGTTTTGTGCTGCATCCTAAAGTGTGAAAACGACATGCCCTTAGGTGTGGTCTGGTGGATGAGAAAATTTCACATTTTCAGATCCACTCCAAACCGGTGCCAAAGTTTTGTGCTAGTTTTGTGCCGCAAGCCCTGAGTTTTGTGCCACCACCAACAGCTGTGTATTGATACTTCAAGCGGGGGTTCATAGTTAACACACCAAAAAATGAACTTTGTCATAGAACCTCCAAACCACAAAGTTTTGTGCTAGTTTTGTGCCATTTTGTGCCACAAACCCCGAGTTTTGTGCAAACTCCAAACAGGTGCCAAAAATTAGTGCCAGTTTTGTGCTGCTCCAGGAAGCCCAGGAATGACATACCCTTAGGTGGGGTCTGGTGAATGACAAAAATTTCACGTTCTCAGATCCACTCCAAACCAAAGTCAATGTTTTGTGCTAGTATTGTGCTGTTTTTTGCAGGAAACCCCAAGTTTTATGCTGCATCCTGAAGTGCGAAAACGATATACCCTTCGGTGTAGTGTGGTGAATGAGGAAAAAAAAATACGTTAAGTCACTGTATAAAAAATAAATATTTATGTTAACATTGAATAAAGAAATCTCTTGTAATTCTCCAAACTGATTAAAAATAAGTCTTCTAGAAACTGACATATTTTACTATTAACAACTAAGTCAAAACATTAACTTTTCAGTAAACTGAAACTTGCAATGTCAGCTTCCGGTGGGTCCAAGTTCATTAAACCCTTGTTCTTATGGATATTTTTCATGTGCTTTAAATCAGGAGGTGACAAATTATTTCTTTGCTTTTGTCTGATAATGATTTCTTGTTTGTAAGATCCTTGTACTCTTCCCATGTTCCATCGTCCCTAAGGCAGTGTGCCACTTAATGCCCTATGGTATTCACACTGAGCAATGTGCCACCCAAAAAATGAACAGCTCGTCGAAGTGTATAATTCACCTCACCCACATTGACTTGGGTTGGTGTTTTCCCATCTTTACAATGCATGTTGTTGTTTTTTAATTGAAGCACATTTTCTTTCCCTTTGGTTGAACAGCTTCAACAGAGAGATTTGTCCTTGTCACAGTGGTAGCCCATGTTCTTACTCCATTACTGTATTGTGGTCTTCTTCCACAAATCTTCTTGCGGAAGCAGGGGCTACATGTCTCCTGTGTTACTTCCTACAGCCTTAACTCCAGTCCCGACAGTTTGTACTTTTGGGGGATGTATGCACACAAGCCCCCTTGTGACTGGCTCCAATCATATGTTACACAAAGAAAGGGCGTGATTTAGCAAGCTCATTAGCATCCAGGACTGTATGGGCATATTCTGGAGAGTCCATTTACATACTTACGGAGAGCCCTTTCAGTAGGCATGTGCTCCACTCCGATTAGAAGCGCAGAAGCAGGAGCGAATTGGCCTGCTCCGCCTTGCCCAGAGGTGGAGTAGAAGTGGACCGCGGACCCCTAGAAGCAAGGTGAAGAGAAGCGCCCATTTTTCGGAGCTCCTCTTTCAGGCGGACCGCTCCGATCGCCATCTTGAAACATTTCGCCCATAGATAACTGGGTTGTTTTTGAAGCTATCGTGCTGAAAATTCTTGTGCTTAGACAGTCGTGGATGGGGGTCATTTTGAGACTACTCTCACCTCTCTGCGTTGTGCAGGTCACATGCTATATTTTTTTTAAAAATCAGATAAATGAACATTACAAACAGGGACAGTGCGGGTCAAACGGCGGTTTTCGCCCATAGGATTGCATTGCAGAAAAGAATCGGGGATAACTGGGTTGTTTTTTAAGCTATCGTTCTGAAAATTCTTGTGCTCAGAGAGTCGTGGATGGGGGTCATTTTGAGACTACTCTCAGCTCTCTGTGTGGTGCGGGTCGCACGCTAGAATTTTTTAAAAAGTAGGGTAAAGGCGGGAAAAAGATTACCTTTTCGATTGCTGAGGGGCAGAGTCAACTCCCGGTCATGATCACATGATCCCAAAGTTGGAGGAGGGGATAGGCAAAACGGGTAACTTGGGATTCTGGGAAACTTCTCTTTCTTAATCTGAACGGACTTTTCCCAGTGTTTTTTAAAACAGTAGCCCCACCAAATGCACAAACACAACCTGAAATCATATACTAAGCCAATAATAAGAGAGCACTGCTACCCACCCTAACTTTGGGGAACAACTGAAAAGATGTGGTGCAAGGGGATGAGCTCCCCTAGGGCATCCCATGTGGACGTGCCCTCACTCTCTCCTGTACTTGGAAGGCCATCAGAGCCTTCCAAAGAGAGTAACCCGGTGGAGCAATGCCTAGCATGAGTTGAAGTGAGCGGTCTACTTCTCTTAGTGGTGGAGCGATGCCTATCATGAGTTGAAGTGAGCGTTTTACTTCTTAGTGGTGGAGCAATGTCTTTCATGAGTTGAACTGACAGCCTTGCTTCTTAAAAGACTGGTTGACCACCAGTCAAATTGGCAGCTGCTGCTTCCCCCTCCCCTGGGCACGTCCCCCTATTGCTGGTAAAAGACAGATATAGCCTTTTTAAAAAAGTTCTTCTTGTTGTTTATTCAGCAACACTGCTGCTTTTAATTCCACCCCTCCTTCGTTTATTTATTTATTCCATTTTATATGCATTACTGGCTTATCCTTGGCTCACTTCCTTATGCCCCCAGAAATGTCTGCTGCCTGCTTGCCTGCCTGCCTTCCCTCTCTCCTCCCCTGCCCGCCTTGCAGGGATGTTGTGTGTGTCTGGCTTTGACTCAGGGGAGAAGTCCTTCCTGCGCTCACTTGGAGTTTTGGAAGTTCCAAATCCATTTTTCAAGTGTGGAAGAAGATTCATAGGTTTATCTCTACTCCCCAATTCATGGCATGTTGGGATTTCCTTTGAAATGGCCCCATTGAGAGGTCTGCAGGTTTAAGCCCCGCCAAAAAACAGGGGATGATGGGACTGCCTTGAGTCTCGGCGTGCGGCATTAGTATCCCTGGATAAGCTGTCATGGTGGTGAGTTTGAGGTTTTTTTTTAACGTGCAAATTGACGGAGCTATTGGAAAGGGGTGTGAATGGGTGTTGGATTTTCATAAATTCCCCAAAAATCAGGGGATGATGGGACTGCCTTGAGTCTCGGCGTGCGTATGTATCCCTGGATAAGAAATTAATCATAGAGGATAATAGCCAAAATGAGTGCAGGACATGGAAGACATCATGGGTACTGGGCTGCAAACCTGCATACCAGGAAGGGGGAGTGTGCGGTAAATAGCTGCTGTGATGGAGCCCTGAGTAAGGGGAGACATGACAGAAGTCTACTAAATGATACATGGTGTGGAGAAAGTAGAAAGGGAGTTTTCTCTCCCTCTCTCATAATTCTAGAACCCAGTGGGGTTATCCCATGAAACTGTTTGTTGAGAGATTGAGGGCAGATACCATGACATACTTCATCACACTGCACATAATGAAACTATGGAAGTTGCTACCATACAATGGACACCAATTTGGATGGCTCCAAAATTTACTTTCCCCCCTCTTCTGAGGCTCTTTCCTGTTCTCTCTCTCTCTCTTCCCCACCACTGCCTTTGATAAACTGTGAAAGCCAACATCACAGAGAAGTTGGCTATGTGTCCTTCTGCTTGCCCTTTTTTCCTCCACTGCAGTGCTGGCAAGAATGCACAGAACATCTTTGGACAACTTCCTGGGGCGGCACAAAACTCAGGGTTTGTGGCACAAAACAGCACAAAACTTGCACTAATTTTTGGCACCGGTTTGGAGGTTCTATGACAAAGTTCATTTTTTGTTGTGTTAACTACGAACCCCCGCTTGAAGTATCAATACACAACTGTTGGTGGCTGCACAAAACTAGCACAAAACTTTGGCACTGGTTTGGAGTGGATATGAGAACGTGAAATTTTTCTCATTCACCAGACCCCACCTAGAGTCATATCATTTTCACACTTTAGGATGCGGCACAAAACTCGGGGTTTGTGGCATAAAACTAGCACTAATTTTTGACACCGGTTTGGAGTGGATCTGAGAATGTGAATTTTTTTTTCATCCACCAGACTACCCCTAAGGGTATGTCGTTTCTCGGCTTCCTGGGGCGATACAAAACTCGACGTTTGCAGCGCAAAACTAGCACAAAACTTTGGCACCGGTTTGGAGGTTCTATGACAAAGTTCATTTTTTGTTGTGTTAACTACGAACCCTCGCTTGAAGAATCAATACACAGCTGTTGGTGGAGGCACAAAACTCGGGGTTTGCGGCACAAAACGACACAAAATTAGCACAAAACTTTGGCATATGTTTGGAAAAGATTCTAGGTTGGAGGGTTCAAAGTTAACAGAGCCCTGCCCTTCGGCTGTGGAAGATGGGAGAAATCTGGATTTTTCTCAAAATTTCTTAATTTCCCAGGCTTCCCAGATTTGCTACCAAAAATCCTGAAAAATCCAGGTTTCATGGTCACCATAGCTGTAATTCAGGTGCAGTTTGGGCCTGGCTGATTTCTCCTGCTGGGGTTCCTGCTTGCATGAGGTTCCCTTGACTGATGAATGGATCCAGGGCATTTGGGTCTTTCCTGCCTACGCTGGATCTTCTACCTTGGTCAGTTTGGAATCTTCTTGTCTGGTTCCTCTCTCTAAATGGGTGGCATTAGGTTCCAGGCAGAGGTTTCCAAAGCTTTCATAAAAGCCTGATGTGATGGGGGGCGCATGGAGGAGCCCCAGATGGCAACTTATGATACCCATAGTTTAAGACTGGATTGGAATAGAGAATTGGAGTGCTCTATCTTGCCTAATCAGTGGACAGTTGCCCTAGCATCTGTATCTGAAGCTTTTGTGGATCTCAGGTTACGGCTTATTCAACAAAACATTTTGTTTCGGGTTTATTGGACTCCACAACACCTTTTCAATAAGGGTTTGTCTAATTTGCACAATCGTTGGAGATTTAATGCATCTAATGCTTCTATAACTCATATGGGTTGGAAATGCCCCATAGTTGCCCCTTTTTGGGAGGAGGTTATAATAAGGATGAACTTTGTACTGAAACACTCTATAATACGGAACAATGTGCAGGTCCTCCTAAATTACCTACTGGCTTCTCGGAAGCTAACACACGGTCAGCGCAGGTGGATCTTCAGAGCCAAAAGACTTATCACATTGGAAGGACAAATCCACACCTCCCATCATGCAATGGATCAAGGACCTATGAACTATCAATTTTTGAAGGGGTGTTAAATAGACTTGCAAGTGGATATCTGGTCTGCTTTTCTTGAAACCTTTGCATAACTCCCCATCCCCTTTCCCCCCCCCCTTTTTTTAATGAATGGGAAATGTTGATAATCCTATATATGTAATGAATGGGTGTCTGCCTCCCCCCCCCAATTTTCATGATGTATTTTGTTCTGTTTTGTTGATATTCACACACAAAAAGAGGGGGGAATTCCAGAGATGTGGGGCCACTGCAGAGCAGGCCTCCCACTTCTGCTCAAGTACTCCCACAGGTGAGCCAAGGAGAAGGCCTCTCTTGCTAATCATAACAGGTGAGCAGGTTGATACGGGTGAAGGCAGTCTTTCAAGTAACCTCCTAAGCAGGACATGGGTACCAACACTACAGACAACATGTACTATGAAGCAAGTTAATTCACAGAAGGAATCTTTTGTTCCTCAGGGAAAACTATTATTTATTTGGGGTTTTCCAAAGTGCTAGATGGCAGCTTGGAAGGACTGAAAGAAACTGGGAGGCAGGAGTGTGAAGATAGAGCCTTGCTGCAGCTGATATTGTTAAGATGTTCTGAACCTCAGACCTCTAAGGAAGAGTTTGTCAAATTCATCCCCAAAGAGTCAGGTGAGTCCCAAAAGCCACATGACCACCTGCCCTGCAAGGAAGGCACCCAGCCAGCTCCACGTCTGGTTGGAGGGTTTCACTTGGAGAAGCTCCCTCTGAGCAGACAACATGTCCAGTAGTCCACATGGCCCCAAAACAGGCCTGGCTAAGGAGGCCAGCCAAATATTGTGCACCCTTGTGAAATCATCACACACACACCCAAAAAACGACCAATGCCCCTGGCTGAGGAAGGTTGCTAAGCAACAGGGACATCTCCTCCATTGTGACAGGTCCCCCTCCTGGAAGGCCTTAAGAGGTCTCTGGGGAAAGCTGGTCTTTGTGGGGTAGCAAGGAGAGAGAGACCGAGAGATAGAGAGACACAGAGACCGAGAGAGAGAGAGAGAGAGAGACAGTTATTAGAGAGACAGAGCGAGTTTTGGAATTAGAGAGAGTTGGAGTGTTATTTGTTAGTTATAGAGTTAGTCAGTTTTGTTAAAAAGTTATACATCAGTTTTAGAGTTAGGGGTTGGAAGAAAAGTTGCATCCTTCAAGATGTGAATATGGTTTTTATATTCTGCTTCTCAGCCTAATCGGACTTTCCCTCCTCTCTCATGGCCAGGCTAAGATCTAGACTTTTACAGTATAAATGTGTGTGTGTATATTTATGTATATATCTATATCTAGAATTATAAGGGCTTGAGGTCAAAGTGCTGCCCCCCCCCCCCCGGCTCTGTTTCAGAACTCCTGCATCTGACCCAGGGTGGGGCTGGAAGGGTTTTTTAAAAAATCCTACCTTAGAGCCCCGGGTACCCACTGTCAGCCAGCCATCCTTGAGTGCTCAAGCCATATAGCCAGATAAATCTTGAACACTGCTGGTGTCCGCCAAATATTTTGAACTTCAACTCCCATCAGTCCCTGCCAGGACTGATGGCAATCGGAGCGGTCCGCCTGAAAGAGGAGCTCCGAAAAATGGGCGCTTCTCTTCGCCTTGCTTCTAGGGGTCCGCGGTCCGCTTCTACTCCGCCTCTGGGCAAGGCGGAGCAGGCCAATTCGCTCCTGCTTCTGCGCTTCTAATCGGAGCGGAGCACATGCCTAACCTAACTACTGCACAAGCAAGAAAGCCAGGAGATTCAAATGGGTCTCCGAGAGGAAGGAAAGTGCAGAAGGTGAAATGGAGCGATACAGGGAGATGCGAGTGGATCCCTGGGAGAGAGATCGACCAAATGTTTTTCTGCAGAAGGATGGCAAAGACTTTGATGAAACTTTCAGAATATTCCGGAGTCTTCCAGCGTCCATCACGATGCAAGGAAGGCAGCTCGGCATATGGACTGCTTCTCTACGTGGAGCAGTAACAGGAGATCTGTGTATGGAACAACCTCCAGGTTTTACAAACTTGAAGCAAGCCAATCTCACGTACAACCTCAAGAAAGGACTTTATGGACTTAAACAAGCAGCAAGAGCCTGGAATGAGAAATCAAACGAAATAGTGAGTGGCCACTCAGGAGCCTGCTTTAAGTCGCTCATTTAAAGGAGCCCTTCTCTGTAGCGGCACCCACCCTCTGGAAAACCCTCCCTCGTGTGGTTCGGGAGGCGGAAATGTCATAGCTTTTAAACACCTCCTGAAAACATACCTTTTCACTCTGGATTTTAACTTAGTTGGTTTTATAGTGCCCTTTTAAACTTTAAACTTTTTAAATGTATCTATACTTGTTGTGTTTTATGGTTTTAATGGTTTTAATCATGCACTGCCTGGAGAGCCTCTGCTGATGGGAAGTATACAAATGTAATAAATAAAATAAAATAAACATGTAGCATTTTTTTTTTAAAAAAAGATAAATTGGTGAAAAACTGGTGCCCTGCTTCAAGTCTCCGCTTGCCCACATCCCCAGCAACAGTTTTCCAGGGTGACCCACAGGCCTCCGCATTTTTTGCACACTATCGCTTTAAAAGCAAAATTGACAATATGGGGAAACCAAGGCAGGATCTACACTACTGCTTATAACAGTTTATAAGGGTTATGATAACTGTTCAGGCCCAGGACACATTACTTATACCGTTTTAAAGGTGTTAAATCCTGCTTGGTGTAGATTGGCCCCCAGACTTAAGAATTGGAAGGAAAGCATTTCTGTGGAGGACATGGATGGATAAGATGTTTTTTACTTTGGATCAATGAATAGGCTTAGACGACAGTTTTTGTCCTTTTCAGACTTGTGTGTTAAATATAATTTACCTGCTACTGCTCAATGGCAGTATTTGCAATTGCAACACCTGCTGGAATCTAGGTTTGGCCCAGCTGCTTTCATAGTTTCAGAGCCTCCAGCACTGTGAGAAACACTTTTAACAGCTGAACTGACACATCAATGTACAACCCGTATTAAGTAGCAGTAAGTAAATATGATACTCATAGTTTAAGACTAGATTGGAATAGAGAATTGGAGTGCTCTATCTTGCCTAACCAATGGACAGTTGCTCTAGCATTTGTATCTGAAGCTTCTATGGATCTCAGGTTATGTCTTATTCAGCAAAATAAATAAATAAATAAATTGTTTCGGGTCCATTGGACTCCACAATGCCTTTTCAATAAGGGTTTGTCTAACTTGCACAATTGCTGGAGATATAACGCATCTAACGCTTCTTTAACTCATATGTTTTGGCAATGCCCTTTAGCTGCCCCTTTTTGGGAGGAGTAGGGTGACCATATGAAAAGACTGAGGGGGAGGAGTTTACGATCATCATATTGTGAGATCATCCCCCTCCACTCCCCTGATCTAATTGTTTTTTTAAAAAAATGCAGGGTGGGTGAGGCCCGACTGGGATTGCAGGAGCAGGGACGGGGAGCCCAAGATGTGGGCCGTGACTGCTCCATCAAAGTGCCATTTCAAGGACCATGGCCAGGATCGTGATAGGAGTGGGGATGGGGATTCTGCTGCCAGGTCACCGGGAGCTGCACAGAGGACCAAGATGGCGGGGAGGGGAAAACAACCAACACACTGTGGGTTGTGTGCCTGTTCATCTGTCTGGCACATCAACCATGCACTTGGGGCTGTTCGCAAAACAACACCCAATGTGTGGTTCGTTACCCATCTTGGGTTAGCATGCCGTGTGAACGTGCCCCATAACTGCACAATGTTTTTGGATTGGTAGCATCCAAAAGCATCCACCATTTATAGTGGACTGTACCATTTCAGATTACAAGTGTTCCTCTATACCAAAAGTGATCTGCATATAGGAAACTAGATGTCAGAATATCTAGGCCAGAATCCTTCTCTGAGGAGGAGCAGTCCTGCATGTGAACCCTACCTGCAGTCTGAAACGGTACAGTCCTAAGTTTGCCATCACAGTGAGAACTAGGTCATTGAGACAGATAGGTTTCAGCAAGCTGAGGGAAGAGAAACCTTCTTTGTCAACACGCTAGTTGCAGCATGTCCATGAATTAATCTCTTCATTTAATTTGACAGTTCTTTTAATAGAGAAGTTTCACACGAAGTCAGAAAACTGGCAACCACACTGTGGCATCTTATTTTTCCTGCACAAAAGTAACCTTTGAGGATGCACTTAATAGGTAACACAAGGCGGAAGCCATCTTAAGCACCAAATTAACCAAAAGAGGAAACTTCAATCAATTCAACTCACCATTGCGAGTCATTTACTAAATGCCCACTTGACATCTTCGCCCTGGACTTCTCTAGCCTTTGCATAAGGTGTAAATATTACTCACTTTGCATATGTGATTTACAAGGGTGTCCTTCAATCAAGCACACTGGGCAACATTCTCTTCTAATTAACATTTAGAGGCCACATGATTCACTCAGTTGAAAAATGCTTTAATACTGTGTGAAGTCCTAAAGTTAGATTATGCAGAAATGAGCAGAGATCAGAAGCTTATTGATTGAAAAGAAACAAGGACTTCAGCTTGCAGCAATTTGGGGGTGAGGGAAAACAGTGAATGATGAATTACAGTAGGCAAAGAGTGAGTTCTTCTGCTATGTTCAAGTGGAAGACATATTTGTACAGGACATCTACATGAGGATAATCATGCAGAAATTACAGTTATGCCATGAATGTTTCACAACCTATCCCAGACAACTTCTATATTCACTTTGGTCTTTAGTTGGCAGGCCAGAACCTATAAATGGGTTGTTGCATCCTGCCTTTAAGCAGGTCATGCCAATGGTGCCACCACCATTTAAAGTTGTTTCAGAGGAAAGAGAACCAAAAAAATGTGAGAAAGGGAATGAGGAGAACATATGTAGTACATTAAAAGTGGGTCGTAGATTCAGGTTAAAGGAACGACTTGGCTCTGAAAATGTGGAGTATGACTGTTCTGAAAAACACACACTTACCAAAGAATGAGATCCCATCATAGACTGGCCTTTGAGGGGATTAGGTGGGCTCTGTTAACTTGGAACCCCCCAACCTAGAATCATTTCCAAACATATGCCAAAATTTTGTGCTAGTTTTGTGCCGCAAAGCCCGAGTTTTGTGCCTCCACCAACAGCTGTGTATTGATACTTCAAGCGGGGGTTCGTAGTTAACACACCAAAAAATGAACTTTGTCATAGAACCTCCAAACATTTTGTGCTAATTTTGTGCCGTTTTCCCTCCGTCCGCATGTGGGAGGCAGGAGCGCGCTCCGTGGACGCCTGGTTATGGGTCTGGCACCTGCCTGCCGCACGTGTGGGTGGATGGCCTTCCTTGGCGCGACTCCCTCCACTCCAAACTGGTGCCAAAAATTAGTGCTAGTTTTGTGCCATTTTGTGGACAGCTGTTGGTGGTGGCACAAAACTCGGGGTTTGCAGCACAAAACTAGCACAAAACATTGGCACTGGTTTGGAGTGGATCTGAGAACGTGAATTTTTTCTAATCCTAAGGGTATGTCGTTTCCCGGCTTCTTGGGGCAGCACAAAACTTGGGGTTTGCGGCACAAAACTTTGGCACCAGTTTGGCATATGTTTGAAAAAGGTTCTAGGTTGGGGGGTTCCAAGTTAACAGAGCCAAATGGTTTTATATCCGCAACTATCTTCTCCTTGCTCATCGAGATGTTCTCAGGGAACAACTTAGAGCACAATCTTTTACCCTTCTAAAAACTCGTGTTTGTGAGCTTGTAGCAGCTGCCAGCACAGTTCTTTCCACACTGGCTACAAGGGGGAGGGGAGCATGGTTTCCTGGCTCAGAGGTTGGAGCCCTGGAGCCCCAGACCATGTCTAGAGGTCATAGGATTGTTGCCATATGTACTTAATTTTCCTCAACTGCTTTATTTATACAGAAGTCTGTTTGTAAGGATAGAAAACAGACAAAAGAAGACAACTTACCTCTTATGAAAGGGGAGTTAAAAGCAAATTGTGTGTGTGTTGTTATTAAACAGTTTATCATTATTGCTGTTTTGCACACATGGTGTTATTTATTGCATTTATTTATAGTATTTTAGCACACTCTTCATTTATTTATAGTATTTTTGCACACTCTTCATTTATTTATAGTATTTTTTATCCTGCTCTTCAGATAAAGTCTCCCAGAACAACTTACAAGCAATAACCACCCTGTTAGAGGAGGGATGGGAAACACATGGCCCTCCAGATGTTGTTGGCTCCAACTCGCATCTGTCACAGCCAGCATGGCCAATGGCCAGAGATGCCATGTTGTACAATTTCTCCTTCCTTCCGTTAGTGTGCTGTGCTCCAAATCAGTGGTTGTGAGAACATAAAGGGATCTGAACTCTTGCCTAGAGGGATGCCTGAAGTCCAGAAGTAGGAGGTCACTGCTGGCTGTTCCACTGGGGCTGATGGAACACAGACACTATGGTGGAATACAGACACTCTTACATGCTGTTTGTGATGATGCAGGTGTATGTGCCGGGAGTATGTGTCCCCATTATCATGAGTTCATGGCTCCCTCTATGTGCAGATGGCATGTGCATGTTGGCATTGGCATAGTCCCTGATGGGTGGGCCTTGGCAGTGTTTCCAGGGATGCCGGGTGTGGGCTTATCATTTTTAAACCATTTTTGCATTTTCTACTTGTGTATTTTGTCCCTCCCAGGAGCTTGGCACATATCGGCCATGGCAGCTGTACCACTGGCATGGCAGTGGCGTATCTCTGGTCCCAGTGTAATGTGAGTATAGGATTGCTCTGTCAGTCTTCTTAGGAAGTGCCTTAGACTACAATCCTATACATATTTACATAGCCCCATGGAACAGAACGGTACTTAACTACAAGCAAACATACATAGAATTGCGCTCTCTCTCTCTCTCTCTCTCTCTCTCTCTATATATATATATGAGAGTTATATGAGTTTTAGGCATACTGTAAAATGTATTCAATGGTTGGGACAGATTTTAAGAGAAATCCTTAGCATATATATACACGTTTATTTTTAAGAGAACAGTTTCTATAGGAATGAATATTACAACACGAACATGTTGGTTACGCATATATTTGATATATTATTTATAATAACTGGAGCAGGCTGTCCCGTCCCCCGTCCCCCGTCTTACTAGGTATCTCCTGTTATTTTTACTTCCCCCCATCTCTGATCGAGAGCAGCGGCTCGCTATGCCGCCAGTACGTGAGCCTCGTCCCAAGGAATCCCGCCTCGACTTTCAGCTCGGCCGCGACCCACGGGCTTGTCCGATGCTCCCCCCACTCCTCTCTCTTTCAGCCCACCCACCTACACGCGCGGCAGGCAGGCAGGCAGGCAGGCGCCAGACCCACAACAAGGCGTCCACGGAGCGCGCTCCTGCCTCCCACGCGCGGACGGAGGGGAAACAGACGAGATCGCGCCAGAGGCAGACGCCCCCGCCTCCCCCCCGGCCGCACGCACGTACGTACGTACGCACGCACGCACGAACTGCCCCCGCCCCGCCCCGGGCGAGGGAGCGCCCAGCCCAGCCCCGGGAGGCGGGCCCAGCGAAGCGGCAGAGCCCGGCCTGTCACTCACCCTGGACGGCCCGTTCCTCGTCGCGAGCCGCGTCCGCGCTCCCGCCTTGCCGGACATGGCCCGGGCAGCCAAAGCGGCGAGCGCCCCGCCAGGTCTCTCCTTCCGCCTCCGCCAGGGCCCGGACTACACGAGGGGGCGGCAGCAGGCTAGGGCGGGCCGCCAGCAGACGGCGCCCAAACCAACATGGCGGCGAAAGACGCGCCTCAGCTTGCGGGTGGGGGCGGGCCGCCTCGGGACCGGCATGCATTGCGCCGGAGGGCCGGCCTCTGAGCTCTCCGGCGGAGCAGAACTGCCGCCTCACGTCGAGCTGAGAAAGGCCCCCGGCGGGGCAGCGCGAGGAGGCGGACGATCCTCGAATTGAACGGCCTCCGCCACCGGGAAATCCAGAGACAGCCCATTTATTGACTTACATGATCCATTTCATAATTATAAATATTTGCAAGGCAACTCACAAAACCTATAGAAAATAGAAAAACTCTCAAACGTACAACAAAAAAGCAGCAATAAAGCAAGCCGTACACTAAAAGAAATGCCCCTACGGAAACCCTACTGGCCCATAGGAATCCATAGGGATCCAAAGGACCGCACTTGCCCAGAGGGATCCATAACTGCGCAAAAGCTTATTGAATCTCCAGTATCTCAAGTTTGGTAGAGCCTAGATGGGCCAGACAGCACTGACACTCCCAAGTTCAGAGAATTTGCTCAGGGTCTTATGTATTCATAAGCTGATGTGTGTATGCGCAAAGTAGTATAGAAATGTTTGTACATATGAATACAAGTTCTTTTGGAACCTTAGTTGGGGTAAGTACATCCAGCCCAAATTGAGAACTAGGCAATGTCTTCATTGCAAAAATTGCCAAAGCGGCTATTTTTGATAAACCAGATTAATGAATTTATGCCACATTACCTGTTGCTCACCTGTTGCTCTTCTGTCCCAAAACACTCTTCTCTTCCTGCACCCCAACCCCCAACTATGAAATTAGAACAACACTTTCACTTGCCAATTACTGCCTTCCAATTACTGAAAATTGGTTACTATCTGAGCACCTAATGTTGTAAATATTCCCTTCCACTTTTCTGTCCCCAATCGTGCAATTAGAACACTTTATAATTGCACGGTTGGGGACAGAAAAGTGGAAGGGAATATTTACAACATTAGGTGCTCAGATAGTAACCAATTTTCAGCTGGTGTGTGCCCTGGCCTCCCAACACCAGCAAAACCCTCCTTTTCCCAAGCACCAGCCATCCCACTGCTAATCTAGCCTTCTCATAAACTTCTTATTTTCTATCAATAAACTGGTGCAGAAAAGGGTAACAAAAATGATCAGGGAGGCGGAGCAACTCCTCTATGAGGGAAGGTTACAATGTCTGGGGATTTCTATCTTAAATAAAAGGGTGAATCCTAGAACCTGGGACCATCCATTGAAGTGGCATGATGGAAGAATCAAGACAGATTAACACACACACCATTTTATCTGTTAAGCTATGGAATTCACTACCACATGATACAGCGATGGCCATCAATTTGCCTGGCTTTAAAATAGGGTGACCAACTGTCAGGATTTCCCCAGATTTGTCCTGGTTTTTGTTCTTTCCATGGTGTCGAGGGATTTTCTATAATTTTCAATAATGTCCTGGAATGACACACCTTCCCCTTTAAGGCTGCCATTAGCATGGCAGGAGGGAATGACATGCTTTCTTGAGGCACATCATTCCCCCACCCCGAGCTCCAATTGAGGTCTTAAAGGGGAAAGTGGGTCATTCGTGGACATTATAGAAAAGGCCCCAATTGGAGTGGATGGTGGTGGTGCAGAATGAAATCTTTTCCCCTCCTCCACTCCAATCGGGTTCTTTAAGGTGGCGGGGGAATAACGTACTTTCTGCAGGACCCAGAAAGCTGCTTCCCCACACACACACTAGGTGTCCTCTTTTTTGGTTCCCCAAATATGTTCACCCTACTTTAAAAGGGTATTAGATATATAAGACTATCAATGGCGACTAGTAAGTATACCTTCCAATATCAGTTGCTGGGAAAGGCAAGTGGGTGAACACTACTGCCCTCATGTTCTGCTTGAACATGAGGGCAGTAGGTTGACCACCATGGCAACAGAATGCTGGACTAGATAGAATGTCCTGCTTTCACAGCTGATATAGTGGCTTGTCTTTCACCTCATGCTCATATGCACATATACTTCACGGAAATTCTAGACGTATCCATAGCCTGGTCCAGCGCGAGACTCTAGTGAGCCCTTGGCAGAGTCATGCTGATGGGCCCCTGCCAGCTACCCCCTATGCTGTGCCGTAACTGCTCCAGCACTCACCTGCCACCAGTCATGGGAGTTGTAGGCCAAGCTATCTGGAGCACCACAAGTTGCCCGTCGATGCTCTAGAACAGTGGTTCTCAACCTTCCTAATGCCGCGACCCTTTAATACAGTTCCTCATGTTGTGGTGACCCCCAACCATAAAATTATTTTCGTTCTTCTCTACACGATCCATTGTCATGGGATGGTTTGCTAATGAAAATAATACATAACAATAGCTTTAATAATACAAAAGATGATACATGACATAGTTCAGTCAATACAGTTTCCTAAGACCATCGGAAATATGTGTTTTCCGATGGTCTTAGGCGACCCCTGTGAAAGGGTCATTCGACCCCCAAAGGGGTCCCGACCCACAGGTTGAGAACCGCTGAGAACCATTTCAATCTAGCTCCAGGCTTGGTTATGAGGCAGAGTCTGCTTTGGTGGATGACGCACGCCAGGAACTGGGCAGGGGTAATGTGTCCCTATTGGTTCTGCTGGACTTCTTAGAGGCTTTTGATAACACCCACCATATCTTTCTGAGACCCATGTCTGGGATGGGGCTTGGGGGCACTGTTGTATGGTGGCACCAGTCCTTCTTGGAGGGGACTCCTGTTCATTGCCATAGCCATTCAAATAGCTCTATGGTGCCCCTCAGAGTTCCAACTTGTCCATATGCTAATTAACATATACCTGAAACCACTGAAAGAGGTTGTCTGGAGTTTATTTAGTGACACCAGTATGCTGATCCAACCCGATCTCTCCTTTCCATCTAAATCTAAGGAAGTTGTTCTAAGTCAGTGTCTGATGTTGGTAATGGACTCAATGAGGGTGAACAAATTGAAGCTTAATCCAGACAAGGCAGAGGTGCTCCCAGTTAGTCAAAAGGAAGGTCAGGCAATAGGAATTCAAGCTGTGCTGGATGGGGTTATACTCTCCTTGAAGATTCAGGTTTGCAGTTTGGATGTACTCTTGGATTAGGCCTGAACCTGGATGCCCAGGTTTTGGCAGTGTCCAAGAGTGCATTTGCACAACTGAGGCTACTGTACCAACTGTACCCATTCCTAAAGATGTCTGATTTCTCCATGGTCACACATAGTTTAGTTACATCCTGCTTAAACTACTGTGTGGGGCTGCCTTTGAAATGTGTTTGGAAATTTCAGCTGATCCTACATGTTGTGGCCAGACTTTTGACCAGGCTGGTTACAGGGAACACAAACCCTTGTTACAACAACTCACTGGCTACCAGTCTGTTTCCAGGCACAATTCAAAGTACAGGTTGTGACCTATAAAGCCCTAGATAACATCTAATCAAACCGGCCCAGGGTTTAAGATCTTTAGGGCAGGTGCTTCCTTTGGATCTACCATCATTGAAGGCTTGTTTGGTGGGGATGCAAGAGAAGGCCTTCTCGGTGGCTGCCCCCAGCCACGGAAAACTCTCCTGAGGGAGCCTATGTTGGCACTCTTTTCGTTGTCCTTCCAATGGCAGGAAAACACATTTTTATTCAAGCATGCCTTTATTATTTATTTATTTATTTATTTATATAGCACCAACAATGTACTTGCCAATGTACTTTGGCATGTAAGCTGGTCTGTTACTGAAGGGGGAGTATTAATTGATTGGGTACTGTTTATTTCTTTTGTTGTTGTGTTTTTAATTACTTTGCTTTTATTTTATATTTTAATTAAGATTTTGTTTTTAATCTATTTTATTATTGTTAGCTGCACTGAACACCATTTTTGGCAGAAAGATGGGAAATAAAATAAATAAATAATCCACTTCAGCAGCCTACTAATGAGTCACTAGAAGTAGGTAACATAGGAGTTAAATGAAAAACAAAACAAAAACAGATTGCCTACAATATTTTAATACAATGTACTGAATGACAGTGCTGGAGAGGAATACTGAATGGCCAACCATGCAATATTCCGTTGAGGTATAAAAATATTCATAAATTAATCCAACCCAGTGCTCGGATTCTGCATAAAGAATTGAAATCACAGCATCATGGTTAAAGGAGCAATAAATTTAGTAATCAGCGCCACAAAAAGTGTAAATGTCAGCATTACAAAAATATAGTGAGTGTTTTTAAAGGGAACACTAGAGAGCACTTTAGCTTTTATCTGGAGGTCAAGTATGTACCAACCCACTTTTCAGTCTTATTGTTGTGTGTGGGAGCAAACAATGGTGTCCATTGTAACACTGGAAAGCCTTTGACAATAGTAGCCAAAAGAATAATGTAACAATGTGCTATGTCCTTGCTGGACTCAAGAAAGCAGGGAGACAAAGAACAGTCCACAAAGCTTAGATTGTTCACACCCACCTCGCTAGTAGAAACACCCTCCCCAGTACAAAGTGTTTACTTCATTTTGCAACACAAAAGCAAGTTTTTATTTCCATCTGCTTTCACAAAGGTGCGTGTGTCTGTGCGTGCAACTGCCCGCTCTTTCTCTTTCTTCCTACACACACACAGCAAATCTCAGGGCAATTCTGCTAGAGAAGATCCCTTAACTGTTAAAAGCATTTTTTAAAAAAAAAAAACAATAATGTATATTTATCCACACACCCACACCCTTTCTTCCAAGGAGCTCGGAGGAGAATATATGGCCCATAGCCTAATCTACCTCACATAGATGTGAGGAGTAAGAGAAAGCAACTCACTTAAGATCACCTAGTGAATTTCATGGCTGAGCTGGGATTTGCATCCAGGTTCCTAAGCCGTAGTCTTAGGAACCACGTAGTCTAACCACTACATCACACTGGTGAACTTCTGTAAAAGTTCTGCTGCAAGTGGCCCTTGCAGAATAAATATGCACACAACATAGTAGCATCATCTTTTCCTCTCTCTCTCTCTTTGACCTTAGTATCACACATCAGAATGCAGCCCTAATATGGTATCTGTTCCACAGTGTGCAGCTTACATGAACACTTATTACAAAGAATGTACGAGAAAAAAACTAGCTGTACTTCATTGGTTTTTTTTAATTAAGGTATTCATTTTGTTATCCATTTGTAAGAATCATATTTTTTTCATTCATTAGACTTACATTTGTTTCTTTAGTCCCATTTAGTTTCATTTTCTTATTTTTAAAATAGTTGCCACTGCTTCTAATGGAGGTGGCAGGTGGAGCTCACTGGCAGCTTTTCCCTGACGCCCCCCACCCCGCCCTCACCAGAATGCTCCAGGTGCTGCATTATTGCCATTAGCAGAATACGGTAACTCCCCCCATGGGAGTCCTGAATCCACTTTTAATTTCAGAACTAATCCATTCCATTCAATTTTTCATTCATTCTAAAACAAATGCAAGTGCCCATTTTATCCCCATAGCCATCGTCGGTATTTTCTGTATTTGTAGCCATACCGTCTTCTCACTTTATAAAACTCATCTTGCAGGGTGATTTCTTGGAGCTGATTTTGTGGCATGTAAATTTTACAAGCATTGGCCAAGATAATTGACTGACTCTTCTGGAGCATCTGTCATTTTGTTTCCATGTTTATTAATGTTACCATGTCAGCTCTGAAAGCCCTCACATTGAGCTGATTTTGTGGTATATGGTATTAAATGTTTTATCATTTGACACCTACAAAATATCCAACTTTTGTTATTAAACATTTCTATAACATTGCACAATAATACAAAATTCTAAACATGAGATTTCATAAAAAAATAGAACATTTCTAAGTCCTTGTAGTTTCTAATAAAAATTGAAGAACATGAAAGCAGCTATAGCAGTAGCAACTACCATAATTACATTTCTTGGTCCTGATAGACCTACTACTTTATACAAACATAATCTGAAAAGTTTTACAGAGAAGTTCAAATTAGTTTTTTGTTTCTTAAAGATCAGGATAAGAACAATGATCTTCTGACTAGACATTTAACGAATGTATCTTCACGTCATTATGTTTAAATAAATGTTTTGTTGTAGTACAGTTTTTCATACAGATCAGACTCTTTTTGGTAGAACCTGACAAGGAGGAATTGCAGGAGCCAAATGCTAAAACATGTAATGCCATAAGGAGAGAAAAATGATGTGCACAGAGGAAGAGTTAATGAACACACAGCAAGAATTGCGTGCCAGTTTGAAAGACATAAAAGCAATTTATACAACATCACCCAATAAATAGAGCTATTTCATAGATTTATTGAAAATACTTACAAAGGCAAATATGTCTGACCCTAAAATGGTTAAAGTGATTCTGTGTTTACCATCTTATAATGGAGTGTGCAGCCTTAACAATCTTTGCTGTTTGAAACACTGTTGAGGTGCAATCCTATGCATGTCTAGACAGTAAAAAGGCCTATAATTCCCAGCATGCCTCAGCCAGCTATGGGAAGTTGTGGGCCTTTTTTCTGTCTAAACATGCATAGGATTGCGCCCTTAGTCTGCTCTGAGGAGTGGAAGTGAGCCTGGTTTGCATTTGAGCTATGCATTCTTTCCACTTCCTCACTAGCACCTACAGCAGTCACTTGTGCCCCAATACTTCAGCACAAAGAAAGATACATTTGCCTCATTAACCCATGAGCACTGCCAAATGTCTCACTTGGAGGAGCATAGAAAGCACATCAGTCTCCCCATTCCCCATTCTAACAGAGAAGGATAACCCAAGATTGAAAAGCAGGTTGGCATAAGGGTTTACTAGTGACACTTCACTTGACAAATGCAGCCTATTGTCATCAACAGTGGATTTAATGTTTAACCCATATGCAAATCTTGCTCTTCTTTGGCTAGTAGTGAGCCTTAAATCATTTCCTGTGGAAAGAAGCTGGAAACGGAGTCACTGAAAAGTTCCCCCGAGACAGTGACCTAGCAGTACAGAAAAAGAAACACAGTGCAATTAGCTTCCACTTATTGTATAGCTACTTTTAAGGACAAGACTGGCACAGACACTGAAGGGGAAAAACTGGCTGTCTTGTTATCGATTGCATTTCAGTAACTACAGTTCAGACAATTCATAAGGGAGCAATCATATCTAAAGGCTGAGACTTCACCAGCCACTGTTGTGCATGGAGGCAATGGCTGCACATGCTAGCATCTTCTGGTGCATCTCAGATGTGGATGAGTAAGGTCCATCTGTCGTGTGCACTGACAAAATTCTCCTTGCTCCAGGCTGAGGGGTATAGCTATTCTGCCGCCAATCTTCATCTGGTGGCATATCTACCCTCCTTGGACCTGGAGCCTTAGCATGTGCGGGAGGCACAGGACAACCTTGAAAACCATCTATGTCTCTTGAAACCTGATGCGGTATCCCTAAGGTACTGTAACTCATGCCAACTGATGGCCTACCGTCGGTGGCATAGAACTCATGCTTTCCTTGGTGGAATGGCTGCTGGAGTAAATGTTCTTGTGACCCCTTTCTTGCCTGAGCAACATATCCCCAATGTACTGTTTGTCTGTCTGGTAGTGTTGCTGTTTGTCTGGAAGTGTGGTTCAGCTGCAGCGGGCAACCAGAGGCATTTGATGCTTCTTCATTTCCTAAATGTTTATTAAGAAAACATTTCTGTCCTTGAGAAAACAGGCCCTGCTGTTTGTAAGTGAGGCTCCCATAACTCAGTGCCACACTTCGGTTGTCTTCACCTTGGAAAGTTTCACCCCTGTCAGACACAGCCAGAATTTTTTGGATGTTCTTCGGATTTCCTGAGAACAAAAACAGAAAATAAATGTGTTTGTTTCGCCCCAAGCTGAATGCCAAAAAATAATATATACCATTAGTGTATCTGGGAAGTTATTTATAAAGTAGTTTGAGTCTTTATTAAATACTACCAGCACTCATGCTTAATCCTACTATTGCAGAAGTAGTTGAAGACTACAAGAAACATGAACACAGGAAGAGTAGCTGACTAGATCCATAATCTGCCAGTTCACTTGTTTCTCTGTGACAGCCTGTACCTGAGCAAGGCCATGAACGGTTCAAGTGCAGAGTGTGTGTGTGTGTGTGTAATGTGATGCATGAACTGTTCTGAATCAGTCACCTGAGTGACATCACCCAGCCCATACTTGAGATTAATTAGCAGCTTAGACCTTATATGCCAACAGGTTAGTGCTGGACAATATTCTTAGCCATGATTTGGACTGATTTTGTCTTTCTATTCTTGTCTTCAAACGGTTGTAATTAAATGTCACTCTTCCAGCCAACTGCTAATCTCTATTAAATCTTAATAATTGCATAGCAATACATGCCAGAATCTCAACCAAGCTCAGATCACAACAAATAAGTGATGCACTCCATCCCAAACAGATTTGTCATTGCAGGATTATGGCTGTTCCTGCAGCCTGCAAGTGCCACTACGAGAAAAAAAAGATCAAGATATACTTTGTGCATTCAACATGCCAAGAATAAAAAGCAAATTATAGTAATTTTAGCTTTCACGAGTCCCCCCCCCATAATGAATCCCTTCCTCACCCCACTGGGATTGCCGATTTGGGCATTTGAGTCATGTTCCCAGCCACATTTCCCTCTCCCTTAATTCTTTAACCACTTGGAGGAGGTGAGTGACATGGCCACAGGCCAGAGTAGTTGAGTGATCCTCTTTCAGAGATCCCTCTGCCAAACTAATTTGGAGAAGAGAACAGGATAGAAGGGCCTGAATAATTCCTGTAACTGAACCTGTAACTGGGAAGCACTGGCTACTTTTGCTCCAGAGAAAGGGGGCAAGGAGACATGCATGGGATCAAGGTAGGAAATGGGACAGCACCCTATCTGGAGAGGAATTCCAAGTCTGAAGGCTCTGTCTTCTGAGTTGGAGTAGTAGTCCCCTTTTGTTATGTAGTCTCCTCCCAGGTGAGTGAAACTGTGGATCTGGCCATAATATTTAAAATGTGGATGATAGACAAGCAAAGCTCTGTTACAAGAGCAGAAACCCACACCAACTAAGCCTGGAGGCAGATATTTTGGCATGGGATCATCACCTCTAACAAAGTGAAAATATTGCTCACACCAGACTGTAAGAAATGGTCTAAGCTCTGTGAGCCAATTCTGGTATTTGCAGCTTGATTCTGTGCAGAATCAGACCTAAGTCCCATTGTGTTTAGTATGGTTTATTTTCTTGGAAATGTGCTCAGGAATGCAGTAAGCAAAACTGTAGACAAAATTCTTTCGTCTGGGTTGTTTATTGCTTTGCAAACAAATCAAGAGTTTATGAGCACAATCCACTATGCATGGATGCTGAGTAACCTTCATTTCTTTCAATAAGAAAGAACTGGTTGGTTGGTTTATTTCAACTGATTGGTTGAAATAAAAGGAAATTGAACAATAACAGTGCTTGGTGGATTACACCGCACGTTCCGAGGATACTCAAATATGAATTTGAGTATCCTTGGGTTTTAAAATAAGATACAGGTTTTAAAAGCTGAGATGGGATGCCATCTAAATTACTGAACTGGGGCCACTAAAGCTGCAGTCCTGGCACATTTGTAAGGAAGTAAATCTTCCTAAATACAGTGGTAACTGAGTAAACATGATGCAAATACCAGACTTAGAGGACAGGAAATCAGAATAGTCCATGCTTATTGATAAACACATGCCAAGGACCACACCATACATATATCCTTGGCAACCACTTTTGCTGCAATGACAGCATTTATGGTATACATCAGTATAATAAACTGCATCAAAAAACTAAGATTTCCCATATAGAGAGCAAATTTAAGAAAGACAGGTTGCTTACCTGTAACTGTAGTTCTTCGAGTGGTCATCTGTGCAGTCACACATATGGGCTCTGCGCCTGTGCAGGGCCAGGTCAGAAACTTCTCAAGCTGAAAACTTTTTAGGCGGGAACCCCTCCCCCACCGTCCACTGAGCATGCTCAGGGGTTCCCGCCTAATCCCCTCAGTTCCTGAAACCGCCTAAACAGTCTCACTGAGGAGAACCACCAGGTGATCAAAAATTTAATGACACCATATTGGGGACGGTGGGAGGGTTGTGTGACTGCACAGATGACCACTCGAAGAACTACAGTTACAGGTAAGCAACCTGTCTTTCTTCTTCGTGCTCTCTGTGCATCACACATATGGGCGATTAACAAGCTGACTTACCGGGTGGTGTCAGTTGGTAGATGAGTAGTCATAGAATTGCCGATAAGACGGCACGCCCAAAGGCACAGTCTCTGCGCGCCCTGATGTCCAGGCGGTAGTGACTGGCAAATGTCAAAGGTGTTGACCAGGTAGCCGCTTTGCAGAGGTCTGGTAATGCGATCCCCTTTTCAAAGGCCGTAGAAGTGGCCACTCCTCTTGTGGAGTGAGAGCGCACTTTCCCCTCCAATGGGAGGCCAGCGAGTTCATAGGCTAATTTAATAGTCTGAACAACCCAAGCAGATATTATCCGCGGAGATGCTTGGAGTCCCTTTTGTTTGCCCCCATAACAAACAAAAAGTCTTTGGGATCTCCGGAGAGTTGCTGTTCTGGACTGGTAGAAAGCGAGAGCATGTCTCACATCCAGGGTGTGTAGTGTTGACTCAAGAGGAGATGACGGCGACGGAAAACATACTGGCCCAGTCTGTCATCAGTAGAGGTCTGAAATCCAGGCCCTGCATAATGTTGGACAGATCTGTCCACCAAAGGAGGGAGTCCTTTACTTTGGTAGGGAGCGACAATTTCACTCGATGAGCGTCCATTGTATTGTCGTACTTCCGCAGAAGCCACAATTGAAGAGGTCTCATGTGCAAGCGCGCCCAAGGGACGACGCTGACAGTAGCTGCCATGAGACCTAGCAGTCTTTGCACCTAGAAAGCAGATATCGTCTTGGAGTGAAAGAGTTTGAGCGCAAGTCTAATTAATGCTGTCGCTCTATCCTCCGGAAGGAAAGCCCTGGAGCGGGTTGAGTCCAGAATTGCTCCAAGGAATTTAATTTTTTGAGTTGGTTGAAAGTTTGATTTTTCTTTGTTGATGCACAGGCCTAATTCGTTAAGGAGGTTGATGGTGAGGTGGGTGTTACGGGTAGCTTCCTGCTCCGTACTAGCCACTATCAGCCAAACATCCAGGTAGGGGTAAATCTCTACCCCTCGAGTCCCCAGAAAGGCGCAAACTGGTGCCATACACTTTGTGAAGACTCGGGGGGCAGTAGAAAGACCAAAAGGAAGCACCTTAAACTGGAAGATGTCTTCCCCTATTATGAAGCGGAGGAATTGGCGATGGTCAGGGTAAATTGAGACATGAAAGTAAGCATCTTTAAGGTCAATGGAAGTAAACCAGTCCCCTTGGGAGAGGAAAGGTAGGATGCTTGCTAAGGAGTTCATCTGGAATTTTTTGGGATTGATGAACTTGTTCAGGTCTCTAAGGTCCAAAATAGGTCTTAGCCCCCCATCCCGTTTAGGAACCGTAAAGTAGCGGGAGTAAAACCCGCACCTTAGGGTATGAGTTGGTAATCGCTCTATGGCGCCCTTCTCCAAAAGAGACAATGTCTCTTGCAATAGAGTGTCTGTAGGTGGAGAGAACCTTACGGTTCCTAAGGGAGGGAGGGTGGTAAACTCAATTTTGTAGCCCCGGGAGATGATATTGAGGACCCACCTGTCGGTGGTAATGGTGGTCCAACTATTATAAAAAGGGGCAAGGATGTCGCCAAATTTAGGTGTAGAGATTAATGTTATAGGGCAGTCAATTTGATTCTGGTCTGGTTTGCTTCTATTCTGTTTGAAGCGTCCTGAAAACTGTTGCCTCCTGTACTGACCTTGGGGTTGGTACAGAGGGGGTCTATTTTGAAGGTGTTGCTGCTGTCTGGGCTGGAACTGCTGTTGAGCCCTAGGCCAGCGTCTTGGGCGGAATGCCCTTTGAATCTGTTGTTGCTGCTGCCCAATTCCCATCTTTTTGGCCGTATTCTTGGCCTTTTGGATGTTCTCCATCGATTCATTGGTGGAAGAATGGAATAGGCCATCTCCATCAAAAGGCAGGTCCTCGATACGGGAGCGTGCCTCTTGAGACAAACCTGCTGACCTTAGCCATGCATGTCTTCGTAGGGCTATGGCTTTTGACCATGGCTTTTGAGGCGCAGTCTGTCGCGTGGTGAGCTGTGTTAAGCTGTTGCCTTGATGGTGTCATGGCCTCAGTGTAAAAAACGTTTGCCAGTTCCCTTTGGTCATCTGGCAGATAACCAGACAGGGATGCCATCTTCTCCCACAAGAAGAGTTGGTATTTTGCCATGGTGGCTTGGTAATTGTGCACACGTAATGACAATGCAGTTGAAGAATAGATTCTTTGGCCTATGCCGTCCAGCCGACGACCTTCTTTATCTACAGGCGCATTGTGTCTCTTATGAGTGCGTCCCTGAGATGCCTCTACAATTATGGAGTTGGGTTTGGGATGGGTGAAAAGAAAAGGAGCAGTCTTTTCTTGTATTCTGTATGTATTATCTAACCTCCTGGACGTTGGTGGCATAGAGGAAGGCAGCTTCCACGACTGCTGTGCAGTGCGTAACAGCACGGGCAGTTATGGGATGGCTGCTGGAGTAGTTGATTCACAGTATGCATCGTCATATACTGGGTCATTTAATTTTTCAATGGGTTGAGACATTTCAATCCCCAATGATCTCGCCTTCCTTTGCACTTGATCGGCAAAGTGCGATAGGTCTTCTGAAGGGGAGACCACATCCGAAGTCCCTACAAGGTCATCCAGGGAGGGAATGGATGGTACCGGTGAAGCCTCTTGGGAGGAGTCAGACTGGTAGTCCTCCTCTGATAAGACGTCCAAAACGCGTGGCATCAGCTCCAAGCTCGGACGTGGTTGTGACGCTTGAGTCGGTACCGTGGTGGTTGGTGCCGTCGCTTGCGTCAGTCGTGACGTGTGCCTCGGTACCGCTGGTTGAGGCGGTGGAGGCATGTCTGTAACATCGTCCGGAGGCGGTGGACGGGAGACCGTCTCGGAGGGTGGGTGACGGAAACGCGGGTATGGGTCATACTGGCGTTCCTGAGGGTAGTGGTATTCTTGGTGCCCTCTATGTCTCCAATCCTCATAATAACGTGGAGGAAATTGTGGAGGGTAGCAATCGGCATAGTAGTCCCGACCTCTCGGTGGGGACCTTCCATATGCGAAGTATTGTCGACTTGAATGAACTGAAACTGGTGAACCATCATGGCTGTATCCATGCGGAGGTGTTTGTCGGTATCGAAAGCCTTCGGTATCGACGTGCGGTTGCTGTCGGTACCGACGTCCGTCGGTATCGATGGGTTCTTCTTGGTACCGAGGGAAAAAAGGTATCCGATCCGCCACGGTGTTATCCAACGAGGAACCTCTGATTTCACCTTCCAAAATTGATGCCCTCACGCTGGGCTCATCCGTCGGGACTGTAACAATATGAAGCGGCGACGGGACCGGCGAATTAGCAACCAGCTCTTCGCGCGGCAGAGGGTTCCGTACCGGCGGCGAGGATGGAGTCGTCTGTCTCGGTATTGAGAAAGGTGTCGGTAGCGAAAGCCTCGGTATCGGGCTTATCGCATGCGAGGGAGGTCTCTGTAATGTGAGACTCGGTATCGGGCTTTTATGCCCCGTCTCACGCCTCGGTATCGAAGTACTCGATACCGGGCTCCTCGGTACTGACGAGATCGATTTCGATGGCTTTTTCTTTACATCTTTGCTCTTCAATTTGCTCTTTTTTCTCTGAGGGTTTTCAGCCTCAGAGTGCTCTCTCGCTCTCTTAGAGATCTTCTTTGCCGCCTTTTTTGCAGACTGAGAGGAGGAGGGGAGAACCGCTAAGGCTTCACTCCTTGTCGGAGGATTTTGGGGCATAGACTCCATCTTGTGTGGAGATGTAGAAACGTGAGCTGCTCTCGTTTTGTCTACTGCCTCCAAAGCCTTTTCCCAGAAAATAGCCCGAAGGCGATCTGCGCGGTTTTTACGTGCTTGCCTTGAGAACTTCAGGCAAAAAGCACACGACTTCACAACATGAGTCTCCCCTAAGCAGAGCAGGCAGAAGGAATGCCCATCCGTTTGCGATATCTTCTGTCCGCAGTTGGAACACTTCTTAAACAGGCCTTGGTGTGCCATAGGCACCAAGACAAGACAAACAAATATATATAGATAGATAGATAGATAGGAAAGAAGAGAAAACTGTAGAAGCAAGAAAAAGAAGGAAAAATAGATAGATTTTTCAGCTCTGTGGTATAATCAGAAACACATTATACCACAGAGAAGTCTCCAAACGCTGTTGACCCACAGGCGGTTGAAGAGAACTGAGGGGATTAGGCGGGAACCCCTGAGCATGCTCAGTGGACGGTGGGGGAGGGGTTCCCGCCTAAAAAGTTTTCAGCTTGAGAAGTTTCCGACCTGGCCCTGCGCAGGCACAGAGCCCATATGTGTGATGCACAGAGACCACGAAGAAGAACTGTAACATCTCCCAACGTCCTGTCAAATTTTTAAATAATTGCTGCCTTCAGACTACATGCTAAGCCATGGTTAGGCCATTAGCCCTTTTTGTAGCAATGGTTAGTATGTTTAAATCATGGTTATGTAACCACCATGGTTAAGAATGGTTCACATTGCATGCTAAGTCATGGTTTACATGACAGACTACGCCATAATGTTTAGCTCAAAATACTTAACCACCATGACTTAGCGTAACAGGGTCATTAAGTAACAGGGCAAAGGAAGCAGCTTGGTTGTCAATGGCTTCCACTGGGTTTTATAAGAAAATTGAGTGAAATCTGGGATACAGCTGAGAAGGGGCAAATAACCTCAAGTATGTGGTTGAGCAGAAGCAGGGTTTAGATTTAGTCTACACCCCAGGCGTGACTGAATGCTTGCTTTTACTTTCCTCCAAATAAGTGAATAATTGTCATTCATTCTTATGGGACAAAGTGTGGCACTTGGGGGTACAGACAAAAGTGAGTTAGGTGCAAAACATTATCAGTACCCTTCATACTGAGTATTTATTTATTTATTATTTATTTATTTATTACATTTTTATACCGCCCAATAGCCAAAGCTCTTTGGGCGGTTCACAAATGGTAGCCCAGCTACCATTGATAAGGACCCTTTTCAGGAGAATAAGTTAAGGTAGGGAATGGGTGTGGCTGGTATTCTCCTTCCCACTCTTCCATCAAACTTCAGGCCTTTAGCTAGTATGTAAAGAAAAAACCCACAAGGTCATCTCATTTCAATAAATGTGGGAGTCACAGCCTTCTCCACACATACCACTCAGTTTATGGCAGGACTTACAAATACTGCTAACTTGACAGAGGCCAAAGAATCAACACTTTATCTAATATGCCCAAAGGTACAACTATTGGAGAGAAGCACAGTCCAGAGAGTTGTGCCTCATATTTAATCTCCCACCGCACAGGAGGAAGAAGACCCCGTGATTACCTGATTGCCTATGTGTCTTGCCTACCATGCTAGGCACTGGTGCATCATAGGAGTAGTGCTGCAGTTGGGCTGAATAGTGCTGGGGATCAAAGGGTAACACAGGAGGAGAATCGTGAGGGGAAGTGAGGGAAGTGGTGCTGGAAGAGCGGTGTCTGGCTTCCACTGGGATTTTCCTCTCATTGGACATTTCCTTTGGACAAAAGGAAAAAGGGAAATAGAATAGAAAACGATGATTAAACACAGACCTAGGATCCACTGGGCAAGCACAGGTGGGACAGTGCAGAAACATGACACTGGAAAGGTTACTAGAGCAAGGGCAGAGGCACATGCCTAGAAAGAGGAACCAACGTTCTACATGTGGACATCACACCTTCCAAAGCTTAAAAGAAAGGAGTTTTAAAAAACTTTATTTATTGTCATATCATTTTAGCAAAGAGGTTGCAAAATCCAAGACAACGTAGGGTCATAGGCATGAACAAAATAACACACCAACCCTTTAAACACACCACGGTCTGCATCTAAAACTACTCAATCAACATCATAGTTGAAAATATGCAGATTAGAAACTGCAGAGGAATAAAGACTACTGTCGTGTTTCTCAAAACCCTCTTGCCTTCTTGGGAGACAATAACGAGGCCTGCTAAGTAATTTGCAAGGCTTTATTTAAGCAATAAACATCTCTTCCCACCTGAAGAGAGTCTAATCTCTTGGAACTTCCCCCCTAGGCAAAACTATGCAAACTAAGTGAGACAATTATCTTTTCAAGGAGAATGGAAAGCTTTTTCCTAACTTCAGAGAGACTAGTTCTGAGGCGGCTTCTGATGGGATGTGAGCCGGGCTGACTTTCTCTCGCCTTCCTTTTGCTCCGCCCATTTTAGTCTGCGGTGTACTCTAGGATCGGCTAACCTGTCTGTGCTCTCCCCCTCAGAAGAATGTTGGCTTCCCACTGACTGTGTATTATTTGCCCTTGATGAGATAAGCATTGGAGAGGGTTCACTTCCAGCTGGTGATGAGCCCGTGAGAGCTCTCTCCCCCACTGTGCAGGTGCACCAACCATGTGTGTGTTGATAACCAGTAGAAGAACTAGCTACAGGTAAGCAACCTATGTTTATCCAGGTTTCATTAAAATGACCAGATATACTTTTTATCAATGAAAGCTGATAAACTTGCTTAACCGTGCAGGCTTGGTCACCTCTTGTATTTATCATTGTAAAGCACTCTGTTTGAGGCTCTCTTGAAGGAAGATTGAAAGCTTCAGCTAGTGTAGAGTTCTGCTACTTACTTCTTAAATGAGAAGTTAAATGGAAACCTCACAAGTTGTTCTTGCTGAAGGACTACACTGGTGATTTCTTAAGCTTTGTTCCAGCCCTCAGCCTATCTCAATGGCTTATCCTCATCACAAACTCAGGTACAAGAAGTACATGATTGTAAACATCACATGCCTCCCAATTCTGCATGTACCAGCTATCTATTCCAGTGATCTAGTGCAGGTTTTGGAAAGTCTTCAGATTCATTCATAGATTTACTCCCAGCAATCTTGCTCACCAATGTATCACTCAGCTCTGTAGTTCTCTTTGATGGAAAACCCATTCCACCCCCACCGCTGCTTGTTCCTACTTACTTACTTAGATTTATATACCACCCAATTAAGAAGTGCCCTTAGGAAGTTTATAAACATACAGTCGTGTGAAAAAGAAAGTACACCCTCTTGGAATTGTATGATTTTACATATCAGGACATAATAATAATCATCTGTTGCTTAGCAGGTCTAAAAATTAGGTAAATACAACCTCAGATGAACAACAACACATGACATTACACCGTGTCATGATTTATTTAACAGAAATAAAGCCAAAATGGAGAAGCCATGTGTGAAAAAGTAAGTACACCTTATGATTCAATAGCTTGTAGAACCACCTTTAGCAGCAATAACTTGAAGTAATCATTTTCTATATGACTTTATCAGTCTCTCACATCGTTGTGGAGGAATTAGAGGGCATTTGTTTATGCACAGCTCTCTTAAGGTCCTGCCATAGCATTTCAATTGGGTTGAGGTCTGGACTTTGACTGGGCCATTGCAACACCTTGATTCTTTTCTTTTTCAGCCATTCTGTTGTAGATTTGCTGGTGTGCTTGGGATCATTGTCCTGTTGCATGACGTTTGGAAATGGCCTTATAACCCTTCCCAGATTGATGGGCAGCAGCAATTGCTTCTCTAAGATCATTGCTGATGTCTTTCCTCCTTGGCATTGTGTGTCAACAAACCTGGATGCTCCAGACCAGCAAACTGAAAAAACGTTGGCTTTTATAGAGGTGGTCATACTTGCTGATGATCAATTAATCACGGGCATTTGATTAGCAGCACCTGTCTGCTACTTAGCATCTTAATTCCTATGAAAGCAGTAAGGGTGTACTTACTTTTTCACACATGGCTTCTCCATTTTGGATTTATTTCTGTTAAATAAATCATGACACAGTGTAATATGTCATGTGTTGTTGTTCATTGAGGTTGTATTTACCTAATTTTTAGACCTGCTAAGGAACAGATGATTGCTATTATGTCCTGATATGTAAAATCATACAATTCCAAGAGGGTATACTTTCTTTTTCACATGACTGTAAAATTAAACAACAACAAAATATCCACAAATAAATTAAAATAATACAGCAACACAAGTGTCAAAATAATACTTACTCTCAGGAGTGCTAAACCACATGTGACATTAAAAATATTAAAAACATTGAGCCAATTGCACATAGGGAAAGAAGTCAAGGTATGAATTTGCTCCCATCTTCATCAGTAATTATACCAAGAGCTGTCAGTCAAGTTAACTGAAGGTTTTATGGAGGTGTAAAGAGAGAGTGGTGATTGTTGCTTCTGTGTTGTTGTTAACAAACAAAGGACACATTATTGAGCATATGCCTGACTGAACCCGCAATCTGCCAGCTAGGAATAAAGTCTGTCTGATTAGCTAGTTTAGCAACAAATATTGCAGAAAGTTTTTTCACGTTCTGGTTCAACAACACAATTGGCAATTAGGACTCTAGGTCCTCAGGTTCCTACGAGGCATTCAAATTACAATAAGCTGGAGAGTCACCAATATCTAAGCAAGTGGCCAATCAGCGGCTGCTGTTCTCCTGCCTTGTGGGGGTTTGCCTCCCAGCACAGAACCATCTGGCCCCCAACTGCAACAACTTTTTGGGACTGGGAGCTTAAGAGGCAGGCTCCTTTGGGGTCGCCGCCAAAGGGGGTGACACCAAAGGGGTATGTCCCTTTGGGGAAGCCACTTCGGGGAAGTACACGAGGGCCTGTCGCCTTGTTTGTTTCTTTTTTTTTTCTTTTCTCCCCCTCCCACTACTTTCGGCCTGCTGGACTGCCTCCTTTTATATCATGTGAGGGTTCTGCCAGCCTGAATATCTGCTTTCGTGGGAGTGGAGGAGGGGATGGGAGTCCAGGAGCAGCCATCACAGTTATACAGGGCAGAGGGAGATGCGGGGGGCGGGGAGACAGTTGCACTGTAATAAAACCTTCCCAGAGCCTTATGGATATGGTTGACTTTGACATGTTATAGTTTGATTTAAAGCTTCTTGGTGAATGGGTTCACACATTGTAATGCTAGATTTTGTTAAATATTCCTGAACAGCATAAACATATGGTGAATCAGAAGTATGCAGGATGGAATACAATTTAACTAATTGAGCATTTATATTTGTGGGTTTTGTACTGCTAAGCCATTCATCATACTTCCCTCCCTCTTACAACACAATCCATTTTCTAACAGTTTAAAGATATTGTTGCCAAACTCATAAGAGGCACTCCAGCACTTTTCTTTCTCCCAGCAGCTTGCAATGTATTTTTTTGTGTGTGTTTTATTTTTTATGGAAATGTTAAATCTAGCTTCTCCCTCCAATTCATATCCTGGACTCTGCTTAGCTTAATAATGGACCTGAAACCTTCACACTCTGGCAATATAGCTTATATTGATCCCATCCTCTTGGGATTGCGTAGTGCAAAATTGTGCACTGAATCCCATAAGCAGCAATACCATTGTGGGTGTGTTGGTTTAGAGGACCTCAGCATCAATGGTGGCTAGAACAGTATTTTCTGGGAGATTGTCAACGGATTCTAGTTTCCTCAGGAAGTCAGTGGTATCCTAAATGTAACCTGAAGTATTGGTGGGCATAAAGTTTGAGTATAGAGTACGTAGTTCCTGGTCAAAAGAGCAACATTATGTCACTTGAGTTCTCAGGCCCCTGGGAATGGGAGAGGTGAACTAACCTATTCCTTGCTCTGAAATCCAAGAACAGCTGTCTCACCATATTGTCTGCTTGGGACTGTCAAGTACTTTTGGATTTTCTCCCAGTTCCACAGTGTCCTCATTGCGTGAGAGTAAGAGCCCTTTTTGCCCATCGCTACTTCTTTCACTAGAAGAGAAGGAGCCTTGTGACCCTTCTTCCTTCACCTGGAGCTTCAACAACACAAAGAGTAGAAGGGGATCAGAGGGGTAACTTCCTTGACCTTAAGACATTGGGGCGTTCTCAGCTGTCTAATACTTTAGCCCAAGCCTAGTGACTGTGATGGATATATTGGGATTTATCAGATATTTAAACAAGCAAAACACAGATACAGCAATAATTTGGGGGTGAAACTTTCCTATCCCTAAGCAAAATCTCCTGCATCTCCTTAATAGAAACAAATGGGGAAATGGTACCATTCTGATTTTTTGCTTCAAATACAAACTGGTCTATCTTCAACACTGGCAAAAACACCACATACAGGAAAATACGTAAATTCTGAGTAAGCACAAACTAATCTTAAATCAGAAGATTTAAAATGCTCAGTATAACTATAATCTATCATATTAAAGAAGGAATCAATTGAGTGATAGTGACAAATAAAAACAAAGTTTGGAGTTTTGTGTTGAACTATGTATGTGAAATCATAATGGAGTTCTGTGTAGAAACAGTGTATACTTAAAGGAAGGAAGGAAGGAAGGAAGGAAGGAAGGAAGGAAGAAAGAAAGAAAGAAAGAAAGAAAGAAAGAAAGAAAGAAAGAAAGAAAGAAAGAAAGAAAAAGACAGGCATGATCAGCAACATGTTATCTAGAAGTAATGGAACACAGGCTTCTAATTCTGAAGACTGAGTTCATAATTTCCCAGTCCACACGGGAAAGAGACATGCACATTAAGATTGTTTTTCAATAGACGACTTTGCTAATTTTCCTAATATGGTAAGAGGTCCCTGTTTTATCGATTCCTGCGATCAATAAAAGTTAAAAGTTTGGTAATGGCCAGCACCTCATTTCCCAGGAAGTGATAGTCTGTATGTATGTGGGAATAAAACAAACCTGTATGAATCGGGGAGCTGTGTTTGATTTCTCCACACTCTGCACACGTAGTTGAGGACAGTGGGATTTACTGTAAGCTTGTATAGGACTGGATTGTAAGCATTTTATAACAACTGGAAGTGAGCCCATGTTGGACCAAATACTATAGTAGGACCCTTGAAAACTGGCCCTAACATTGCACTCCACTGATTTCATGATGGTCTTTGTAACAATGGGGGCTGGTGGGGAAGAAGGAAAAGAACTGAGGGAAAGTGCTAGAAAAGCAGTCGAAGGGGTCATTACTCCATGTGCCAATGGCATACTCAAGAAGGCACTTTCCATCCAATGAGAGGAAATAATATGAACTGCTCATGAAACAAGCAATTAAGGTGCGTGTTCTTCCTGTTTAGGCAACAAGACTGAACAAATGAAGGGAAAATTCCCAACAAAAGTTTACTCCTCTTCGACACTTCTACTTACAAAACTGTGGGAAGAAACAAGTGTCTCTTCCTTGTTTGTGATGACCGTTCCACTGAGACTTCGTGCAATGCGACGGAAGTTCTCTGCACTGTACATCTCCTCTTCGGGCTCCTTGCCATGGTTTCTTGTGTATGGTACCTGTAGAGATGTTGCCAGATTCAGGAAGATATTCTCATGGGAAATGGATATACAGCACTATCAAGGCAAAGGATTTCACAGGAATACAACATACTACTTCAGTAGTAAACACCAGGATTTCATTTAAGTTCCTTCACTCGTGTTCAAACTCACAAACATATCACCATTAGGATCTGTTTTGTACTTCAAAAAATTAATCAGATTAGTACATTTAGTGCTTTAAATACTTGACTAGATCTGATTCTTTAAGACTTTAAAGCAGGAAGGTAGATAAGAAATGTACTGTTTAGCTACACTACCTCCAGATTTACTAGTACACTACCTCCAGATATACTCTTTCATCCTATTGTAGAATGGTAAGAGACAAACCATTCTGAAATTATTTGGGGCATCTACTAGGAAAACATTACCGGTTGCTTCTATTTGTCATGCCATTCCCCCCCCCCCAGCAACATGCAACCTTAAAGGTATTTAATTGCTTCGCTTTCAATACTTTATTAACTCATAAGTTCTGTTTGTGCAGCATGTAGAATTCCTCTAATACAGTCCTCCTTCAAGCCCATCCTTACATGTGTTGTTACCTTAGAGAATGGAGATGCAATAGCTCCGTAGACATTGCGTTCAATCTCTGCTGTTGGCGTTTTTGAGAGACCCATGCAAGCTGTGTTGTGCATCTTTCTTGTAGGTAAATTTGCAGATGCTGTTAGAGAGGTGGGGGAAAGAAGAAGGGTTAAATTGGAGTTCTATGTATATATCTGTGGAACATTCAGTTTTTTTCTGTCAGCCCAAAATAACCAGAAATATAGGCAAAACTCTACAAGGTACTGAAAGGAACGTAAGTCTCTATTGTACTTGTTACAGAACTGTTAATTTACCAGATACCATATTTCGGTGTCCGAAATCATTATGTCATAATTTGAAAATACGCCATTTTTGCCATACAGATCTCTCTCATAGTTGCTCCTTGAGTTTTATAAAGCTTTCAATTTCTTTTAGTCCAGCAGACCTATTGTATAGACAAAGCTTAACTGTACGCAAATTCCACCCAAAATTATTCCACGCAGCTTGTTTCATACAGTCTTCTATATCAAATATGCAAAATCTAGAACCAATGAAGTGGGCCTAAAAAATTGGCAGCCTTCTTTGTTTTTCATATAACTTTTCAATGAAACTCAAATGTAAAATGTCTTTATCATAAGAGAACTGTCCAAAAAGTGTTCAACATGAAACACCAGTGCTATTGCTTAGGCCTCTTCCTCATTGGTAAGAACTGGTAATATAGTTGCTCAGCTGCTACCTCCATAATGCTTGCAAACTACAGTACAAACAAGACCATAGAGTTGACATATACATCATCGACTGCAGGTTTCATCATCTGTGATTTGGAAGGTGCAGTGAACTATCTTTAGTAATTTCTCAGCGTTGGGTCTTTTTTGTGGCTATTGGATGAAGACATCCATGTAAACATTGCCATCCACATTGTTCTGAAACGCCACTGTTTTCCATACAAACACTGGTATAGTACGTAGCAGCATAAATATTTGCAGGGAGACCGTCAATGTTAAGGTTTCTGTACAGGGTTTCTTCATGTTCTTCAAAATATGTTTCTTCATGTTTCTTCAAAGTATATCAAATATACTTTGATACATGCAGAGTAGCTTGCAATCCATACAGCTCACTCATGTGCCATCATCCCCCACTCCCGTGAATCAACCCCTCTCAACGTTTTTGATGATCTCATGAGCATTTGGTTTACAAAATATTCATCCATAATCTAGCCCACATTTTGTTCTGATGCCTTACTTTCCTGGTATGCTTTGACTACTTCAAGATACTTGTCTTTAAATTCTATCATTTTCTGAATGTTTATAGTCTGCCGCATTTGGCACCTGAAAAAGATGGAAGCCTTAGTTCAACAGTCTGGACATGTACTTTCCAGTTTCCAAGCATTTTTGCAAATATAAATGCCTTTGCTATAACAAGCATGTGAAAGCATATTGTTCTTCTACTTTTTCTCAGAGTTTCTTTAGTTTCTTCAAGCCTTTTGGATAGTATTTGTAGAACTAATGAGGAATTTATCTGTTCCACTGGCGTGTCTTTAGTAATGGATTTGTCAAAAAGTAAGAGAAGTTCCTTGATTACTGGGTTGCCAAGCTCCATTGCTTCACAGGATTCACGGGACAATTCTTTGTTCTCTTTAGTGGTTTTTGTTATGCTGTGTTTATTGATGTCTGAGAGTAAAGACAAGGAGTGCTCTCTAGTGGTCCCCATCTCTGGAATATTGTAGTGTATTGTAGTGTACTTCAGCTACTTGAAGAACACTTACTGATGTTGATACCAGTAAATGGCCATGGACTGCATAGGAGCCTGTCATTATATGACCCACAAAACAGCTCTACGACCTCAATATCAGACCCACTCATCAGATTCCCAATGGCTCCCAAATATGACATCAAAAGTTGGAAATCTCCAAGACGTATAATCTTATTAAACTCTGTAAGACAGGAACTTACAACTTGAATTGCTTTTTACCCATGGATTCAGATTAAAAGTAACATGCTAGTGTGGTGTATATGCAACTGAGAATCGTTGGGTTTAAGTCAGCCAATTTGGGGAACAACGTGGAACACACATCTGGTTGAAGGTCTGTGTGCACAGTTTGCGTGTTACCTTTGCAATCTATTTATTACTTACAACAGCAGAGCTATATAGAGAGATCTGTATGGCAAAAATGGCTATAGAGCGATATCCTCAGCTATAGGATTTTTTTCCGAAGCAAGGCTCCGCGCAGGCACAGAGCCCATATGTGTGACGCGCAGAGACCACGACAAAGACGTATTTGTTACTTACAGAAGCAGAGCCCATCCTCCCAAGTCGGTACTATGGACTTGCTTTATGGACTTTCAGTTCACCTTGAGGAATTTCCACAAGCCTCTCACACAAATGGTTATGTCTTTCCTTGCTTGCTTCAATTATGCCTCTCATACCCTTTCCCCCCAAAGAACCATGCAACTTCCATCATCTTTAGTGTTCAGGATCTTTTGTTGTGAAATTTATTAAAATATTAATGCAGAAATGAAAGTTGGATTTAGTGGCATTAGTTCATTATGAACATTTTATGTCTTAAGTTAAAAAGTATATAATGTATGGAAATAACAGGTAGAATTGATATAAATAAATGTGAAAAATAGATAGTATCAGGAAGAAAGCTCTAGAATTTTATTTTTGGCCTTTGCACAGATCAGACATTCTCAAAAAATAAAAGTATCATTTGATGGAATTAGTTTACAGTCAACTTTACATTTACTGGACTATTTTCCTGGGTAATATCCCAGTGAAGAGTCAAGACTGAGTTTGGCAATTAAGATAATTACCTTGCTTTTGGTTATGCCATAACTTTGCACTGAATAGTTTTGTCATTAAATAATCACAGATGAGAACTACAGAAATAAATAAAAGAGGGGGAAACTATGCTTGCAAAAGAGCAGTGTTTAATTTACTTACTCCCCCATCACTCAGTTCAGAAAGAGAAACAGCCCCCAATAATATTCAGGTCCTCAGAACTAAATTCAAGAACTCAAATATCATACCTACATGAACATTAGTATTTCACTTCTCTCTTTATAGTAGTGATCTTAAGAGAAGCAAAGAACCAAACTCAGGTGGAGGCGGGCGGTTCTTCACTCCCTGCTTCCGTGGCTCCTTCTCGCAAGCCTGCACTTGGCTCGCAGCACTCGGGAGGCCATCGCTGGCAGGGTACAAGTGAAGCGGCAAGACATGGAATGACTTCCCTGCACCGGAGCCCCCCTTTTGCCACTCGTACTGGCTCTGGAGCACTGCAAGCCCTGGTACGTACAGAGAACTACTGAGGAAAAGGAGGCTGGAGTGAAGCTCAGGCATTGGCAGAGGGGGAGCAGAACACGGGGCCTGAAAGTGTTCTACTCCCCCTCTGCCAATAACCCCAGTGCCTCTACTTTGTTTCAGAGAAAAGGTAGGTGTGGAGTCTTGAGCCAAAGGCTCACCCTAAAGTAACAAGAGTACTGATGTGTAACCTCTGCTTCCTCTTCAAGAAATCTCTGCATGTTTCTATTTTTAGGATTTGGGGAAGTAACAACTAATCTGTGGCAAAGAGCACCTACTACCAGCCTAGGCTGCTACATCAACTGCATCCATTACTCACAGTGATACCCTGGTCACTGTGACACATGCACGAACGTCAAGATTAGATTCCTGTAAATACCTCTATGTGGAGCTGCAGCTAGTGCAGAACACCGCAGCTAGGTTACTGACAAGGATGTATTACTGAGCACATTTTATTTATATACTGCTTAATATAATAAAACCCCTAAGTATTTTACATATAACAATATGAAAATCACACCTTAAAATACACTATTAAAAACAATTTCAACTATAAACAATAAAATGGCGAAGCATCATGATTAGTTATGATTTATTATAAGCCAGAGAAAGCAAGCTTAATCAACTGCATTTTCAGGAGGCATTTAACACATGCCATGTTTTTGGGGGGAGGCTCTTCCGGAAGGTGGGTGCCACTACAGGAAGGCCCATTTCTAAGTTGTTACACGGTGACATGCTCTTGTCTGTGAAATGATCAACAAGGTCTTCTATGAAGATCTTAAAAGTTGGCTGGATATATATATATATATATATAGAGAGAGAGAGAGAGAGAGAGAGAGAGAGAGAGAGAGAGAGGGAGGGAGACAGGCGGTCTGCTAGGTATCCTGGTCCCAAGTTATTTCAGGCGTTGTATGTCAACAACATAATCTTGAACATGGCTTAGAAGCAAATAGGCAGCCAATACAGTTCTTTTAGCACAGGTGTAGTGTGAACATGGCTAGGTGCTCCATTGAGGACCCTTAGCAGCTACATTCTGCACTAGCTGCAGTTTCCAAACCAGGTGTGAGGGCAGCCTCACACAGAGTGCATTACAGTAATTTAGTTACGAGGTTACCAGTGCATGAACCACAGTGGCTAGTAAATGTTTAAAGTATGTGCTCTCTCTCAACTGATAGGCCCACAGGGCTTCAGGTGAGGCCCCTCCCTGAAGGAACACGCCTGAAAGCGAGCAGGGAGGCCAGCGGGGATTCCGCGTCTTCACTGGTTACCAGTCTGCTACCAAGCAAGGTTTATGTTATTGGCATGAGAAAACAAAGCCCTATACAACTTGGGACAATGATACCTCAAGGAATATCTCTCCCTATATCAGGTTTTGGGTGGGGGTCCTTTGGACTCACTCACCCAGCTCCCTGTGGGCCAAAGGACATCAGTGGGCAGAGCCATGGCCCCTGATGTCATTCGGTCCATGGCTAGAGTTCCAGCTGGGTAGGCTGGGCTCTGACCCTGGAGACCTGTCTTTGCTGTGTGGGAGCTTTTCCCTGGAATGCTCCTCCAGCCTGTGCCTTGGTCAAGGTGGTGTCACCAACCCCACACTTCCACCCATCAGGGAGGATGCAGGGCGGGAAAAGCTAGCAAAGAGGAGAATTTCCGAGGGCCTCTTGCTAGCCTTCAGGCACGGGCCTTCAGGGAGGGGCCTCACCTGAAGCCCTGTGGGACTGCCAAGCCAGAGGTTCCACATCCCTGCCCTATATCAACCTCCCAGGCCACTACGATCTTCAGGATTGTCTGTTGTCCATTTCCATTTGGCAGCAACATAGAAATGGGCCTTCTCTGCTGTTGCACCAGACCTGTGGCCCCTGGCCTCTGCAGTACACCAGGCCTCAATTGTGGCGCACTTTAAGTGTTTACTGAAAACGTATCTTTTTTGCTTTGCCTTTCCCCCACCCATAAACAATCCCTTATAGTGTACTATTGCGTATTTATTGTATTCCTCTGTTGTTTTATGATGTTGCACAAACTGCTTTGGGATTTGTGTAAATAACTAGTATAGAAATATTGCAGTCTGTGCTATTGGATGGGAGCGTGAGAGCCTTGTGCACAAAGAAAACCTTCATCTTCTTCTAAAAGGAATGTGCACAGATCAATTGAAGAATAAAGCAGCAATTGATCTGTGCACATTCCTTTTAGAAGTATTTTGGTTGAGAGGGAAAAATGGGAGCATTTTCCTGGTGAAATAAATGTCTGTATGCAATTTGTGCAAAGTGTTTTTTTAAAAAATTAAAAACGGTGCCCATTGTCAGGTAACAGAAACACACTGCAAATTGGAGTTATAGTGCATTTTCCTCCAAATTTTATGAATATCAATTGGCCTTATGCAAGCCCAAAACATGCAAGGCCATTGGCCTTTATTAGGAAGCTAAATGCCTTCCATACATTGCAAGGCATTGAGTACTTGCAAATGTTTACTAGACACAGCCCATATTTTGTTTAAAATTATGGCTACACATAGTGTTTACAATAATTTTACCTGTCTTGCCCAACAGATGCCGGGAATTGTCCAGCTTTCCCAATACAGACTGGCTTGTCTGAGGTGCCTGCAAGCTAGCCTGATACAGGGCCTCCAGCTCAGAAATCTCCTGCTCCGTGTCTTCATTCCACTGTGGGTGCTTCTGCCCTGGGTTCTCTCCATAAGCTACTTGATTGGACACTGCTAACTTGTTCCCAGGCACCAGAAGCCAGGTAGTATTTTTGTAATCCAGCTGAGAACTATAATACCTTTTAACATTCTCTACCCAGCAGTCCACAGGCATAGATGAAACCAAGCCGGCAGGCTTTCTGTCCTTCACCTGTCTCACTTCTCCTTCATGACTGAACCTTCCTGGGTAGACATCAGGATCCGTGGCACATTGTTTCCCTTTGTTGCATAGCTCTTTGTGGTGAAATCCAGAACTCTTAGAAATTGTACTGCAAGCACTAAGACAATCCTTGGAACACAACTTATCCTTAGAACTCAGACCTGGGCTCAACTTTTCAGCAGGCCATATTCTATTTTCTGGTCTTCCCACAACTGGCTGTCTATAACAGGAGAATGGAGGACTGCTGTCAGATTCCTGCAGTAACGCGGGAGCATTCTGAGCCACTTTCTGTTCTTCCTCAGGAGGGCCTTCCCTCTGGGGGACCCCCTGCAACCGCTGGAACTGTTCTGCCAGGGAACGAACATGCCCCTTGCTATGAACCGTCTCAGATTTCGGAGAATCCCCATTGACAAACTCTCCTTGTGGCTGATGCAAACACTTAGGGCTATTTGCTTTGAGGTACCTATGAGTAGTCTTTAATGGATCCGGAGGAAAATGTGGCAAAGGGGAAAGAGAAGCCAGTGTTAAGACATGAGAGGCTCCTTGCTGAGAAGCACTCGGCCACTCTGAACAGCTTGATGGTTGGAAGTAGGAGTCATACACACCTTTCTTATCAGATGGCGCTTGCATTGGATATGAAGAGGGGAAGAGCGTAGGCAGAGATCCAGAGTTCACCATGTTAAATTTCATTTTGCGATATGGTTTGAGAGAAGCTGTTGTGTTAAGTACTTCTTCGTGCTTACTGCTCTTGTTGCAATCCTTATCACCCTTGAAACTATTGGGACAGACTCCCTCAAGCTCCACATCATTCTCCATTTGAATAGATCTAGCACCCATCCCATGTCTACATGGAAAAGAGGGAACTTGACCACTGAAACCAGCAGAAGCAGCTTGAATGTTCAGAGAGGTCTTGTGAGAGGGGAAGCCTTCAGCAGGCGATGGGAGAAAGGTCTTGGGATATGATGACTGCATTTCATGATGGGAAGCAGGTGGATGGAAGTAAGAACTGGACCCGAGTTCTGCTTCTCTGCTGGGTTCCAGCACTGTCTTCTGGCTCAGCAGTACTTGGAGCGGGACAGCCTGTTCACTGAAATACACATAAAATAATAAGTCAATAATTGGTGCTTCCTAATTGGAAAATAAATCTTATGCCTATCTTGAAATCCACACTCCACTCCATCAACCCCTACTCTAATTTACCGTTAAACAAGGCACGTGGTTAATTCAATCTTTGCCAGGATTTTTTGATAAGTTGGAGTGGAGGTAGTGTATTTATTTATTACCCCATTTTGGGATATTCCTTGTAGATGTTCAGACATGAGTCTCGTAGATGGTCAACAACATCAAGCACAAATAGAATCCACAACAAAAGAGCTGTGTGCGCGCATGTATGTGAATATATATCCTTATGAATTTTGAAGTTGTGTCAGGTGGACGGCATCCTCACCATGGTCCGGGAAAACATAATTCATGATTTATGAGTATGGTTTATTATGTTTTGGTCTTCTTAGACTTGATTTTCCCTATCACATTTTTAAAAAGAAAATATTGAAGTTTTCCTGATACAAATGTAGAAAGAAAGTTCAAAGGAACATTGAGAAGAACCAGTCAATAAGCGCTATATCAGGGTGGGTAACTTGTGGCATAACAAATGGTGAGGGATGTTGGGATTGGCAAGCCAGAACATCTGGAGGGCTCTGCACTGTATAATGGAGTCAATTCTTACCCCTGAGGTAGTCATCATAGTAATGTTTACTGGTTGATTTACTCTCTACATTCAATTTATTCTGAAATGATTTTTTTTATATGAGTAAAATGCAGAGATACAACTACACAATCTAATACATATAACATTATTGGGAGGAGGGCTGCCACATTTTTAAAGTAAGTCAGAACTTTATTTTCAAGTTCTTATTTTCATCTAACACTGTATAACAGAATGACTCAGTTCGCACAATCACCACAGCCCACCATGACTGGTTTAAGCCATGGTGAGCTCCGATGTGTGCTGAGCAGGTGTTTGAATATTCAAACTAAGGCATATGTCATCTGAACCTGGGCAGCGGGAGTTGTGCGAGAGTTTAACAACCCTCACATAACCCCAGAATAGGCCATGGGTTATGCAAGAGTTGTTTAATCCTTACACAACCCCATTACCCAGATTCAGAAGACACAACAAGCCGTGGCTTGAATATTCAAAATGGCTGTTCACCCTTGCCACAGCTGACTGTAGCTTAAATATTAAATAAGCCATGCTGGGCTGTTTGATTGTGCAAACCAGCCCACACTGTATGCATCTAAGTTAAGTATGCAGTACATCACAGCTCACTGTTATGGGAGGAAAGTCAGAACACTGAACTATAACTATGGCAAAATATCTCCTTATATGACTTTGTCTTATTATTATTTTCCATAAGAGGTTCCATCTGCAACAAATGGTCTGAAGAAAGTGGCACAGGGTAAGATTGGGCTGACGTCAATTTAATGTTTTTCCTCCATAGACAAGGAAAGGGTGATAGCTATTAAAGTAAAGGTTAACTATTATATCTGAAGCAAAATCAATATGGATTTTGCAGAAAATATCTGAGAACTGGGTTGCTTTTTGGGAGGGAGGAGAAGGCACAAAGAGCTGGAGACTTTTCTGCCAGTTTTCAGCTAAATCTCAGAAGAGCAAGGAAACCCCTGAAACAGGCAAGGCTTAAGACCAAACTACATACTATGTTATTAATGCCTTTTTAAAAGTGAGCTCAAACTAGCCACTTTTTCTTGTTGTTCTTGAAAAAAGTTGTGGGATCCCGATCTGGCTTGTCCAAGAACTGTGTAGACATAAGGGTCCCCAAGTAGATTTCCCCCCTCAAACATTTACAAGTTCAACGTCACTGAATATAAGTTTGAAAAAAACGGCAAAATTTCCATATTATATTTGCTAGTTTGTGTGCACTACTAAGTTAAACACAAATTTTAAATTCAGCTTATTACCAGACAAGTATTCTTTCCGGGTGCAGTGCTTGTAATTCAGGGGTTGGCAATTTGTTTAATACTGAGGAACATACTGTAACATTTTTTAAACCTTATTTAAAAACTTCTTTGCAAACCATGAAGATGAGAAATCCCCCTCTCCCTACACACAGTTTTTGTTTTGTATTTTGAAGGAAAGCCAAGACTTTAACAATCATAACAGGAACGGTGTTGGATAGCATGCCCATTGGCAGAAGACATGAAGAAAGATGAAGAAATACTTTTAAATGTCAAGGCTGCCATCTGGACTATGCAATTATTCAATTATTGGTGGCATGGGATGTTTAGTCAATTAGTGGCTGGGATGACTGTACAGTTTTTGCACTATATATATGGCTCTGCATTGTGTACCATTATCATTACTGCTACTGCTGTTATCAGATGTGATCGTTGTATGTGTGTGCTGTAATTTATTCAATCAACCTTTATGTCAGTAAAAGCTCTGTTTTCAACTTAACCAAGTATTTGAGCTTTATTGGTCTTTGCTGCGTTTCTACTGAGAGAAGCTTCTAATACAACTCTGCTTATTCTTGAGTAGAGTTGACTTCCAACAAACGGATAGGACGGCAGGGTTTGGGTGAGATTGCTGGGCTACAAGCAACCCATGGGCTGCCAGCACATCAAGATTTGTCATCAACATTTCATCAACAGAAGGAATACATGGTGGACCCAATTTTGGTACTATAAAGCAATTATTTATTTCTCTTTCTAATACCGAACACCTGCTTTGATCAGCAAGCCAGAATTTATTTCTATAAAGACATTTCCAGAAAATTATTTTATTGCATAGTGAATGCAAAGTTGTTGTTACTCAGTTGTTGCTGTGGAACCTTTTGCCTTGCTCCCAGCTAGTGGCGATCTTAAAGGGAAACTATATTTTCCTAGCATCCAAATTGTAATTTTGTTGTTGGGAAAATGTGATTTCCCTCATAGTTAGCATATTAATTAAACACTGAAATTCCTTGTGTACTCCTGCTGGTTAAATGCCATGAGCACTTACTGACCAAACAGCAGTCACCCTGTGCCTATGCCCCCACCATTTTGAGCCTTAAAAAATAAGAGCGCAAGTGGACCACTGGAAAAGTGAGCCCCTGCCAAAGGAAGTGAGGCAGGTGGCTACCAGGAGGAGGGCCTTCTCTGCTGTGGCACCCCGACTGTGGAATGAGCTCCCTAAGGAGGTTCGCTTGGCACCTACATTATATGCTTTTAGACGCCAGGTGAACACCTTTTTATTCTCCCAACATTTTAACAATCTATAAATACATTTTAACATGGTGTTTTAAATTTGTAATTTTGCATTGCTGCTGTTCTTATCTGGTTGAGCTTTTATATTGTATTTTATAGTATGGTTTTATACTGTTGTTTTATACTTTGAATGGTTTTAATTTTTGTGAACCGCCCAGAGAGCTCCGGCTATTGGGCGGTATAGAAATGTAATAAATAAATAAATAAATAAATAAAAAGTGGACCACTCTTTTATTTAGGTAGCCTTTAAAAATCTGCACAGAAAACCCTGGCAAACCCCAGCAAGGTTACTGCCTGCCTTGCAGTAATCCCCTATGCATACTTTGTGGATTATTATTATCATTTTTTTAAAAAATGCACCCTCTTCATCTCCGACACTCGAGTGAACGTCCCTTGCCCCTGCCCAATGAACTGTTCCCTCACAATAAGATCATTCATGCCCCAGCATCCCATTGCATTGACAGGACTCCTGCAATGGATTGTGCTACTAGTATGGATTGGGGTTAGCGCTATTTTACAGCCAAAAACCAAACCAAAGAGTTCTCATCATCTGGAGAGGTCCCCAATGCCCTACGTTACTCAGGGCGTGAATTAAACACGTAGTTTCACGCAACAGTGAAATGTCGCTCGCTTCTTCTTTCCAGATCAGGCCCAATTCAGATCTGGAGCACTGCAATATTCTTGGTCTACCTGGTAGTTTGGGTCATGTGGCCCCCCGGCGGCGGGTGGCGGGTGGGCGCCGGCTGCGCTGGCTGCTGTTGCTGCATGCGATCCTGGAGGCTCCGCTCTTTTCGGCTACAGATTTGCAGCTTCTTATCGACTAGAGCTCTGCTGTGAGTGCTAGAGCTGGCATCATGCATGGCAAGTCTTAGTTTAGCTAAAAAGCAAAAGAAAACATAGCAGAAACAAAAACAAAACTGGGGCAGGGAGAGAAAAACAAAAGATGCAACAAAAACATAAAAAAAGAACATGCAAATGCTGCCACAGAAGAGTTCACAAGGATGCATCCGTTCCTATCAGTGCAGATTCAGGTTAGCTATGTGTCCAAACAGGTTAATCAGAACTGGAACAATACGAAGTTGAACAAAATTTTAAATTATTTGTAGGAAATGCTCTCTTCTCTGTGACACAGGTCACTCTAAACCTCACGCAACTAATTACTGGTCACCTCTATTGGTCATCATTAGCCCCAAATAATGTAAGCCATATCCTCTATACCAAAGAATCTGGTCAGGATATGAAATCCAAGACATAGCCAGTTGGGACACTTGCTAGCAGAGCCTTTATGAAGACTGTATTTTGCCTTCTCGTTTTCTTTCATCCATGAGAGCAGACTTCTATAAATACTTCCAACCTTCCAAATCATTATAAAGCCAGTTTGTCTGCAACCTTGCTAACGAGCCAGAAGGGAATGGGGGGGGGGGGGGGGAAGGAGAGTCAGCCAATCAAAAATATGAAGGATCAAAATAAAGAAATGCAGCAGCACATGTTCCCAAGAGTCACAGCGCATATCTTATACTTCTCAAAACACTGGTGCCTCCTCCACATGAAGTTTCAATGAATAATACATATTTACTTAGTTTTCTGCAACTATGTGCTGTATTTTGAGAATTAAAACTCTCTTATAAACCAGTCCATGAAGTGGAAAAATTGTATGCAGGGGGGCTAGAAGGCAGCAAAACCTAGCAGGCGGGAATAGCTACCGCCTTATTGCAAAAGGAGCCCCAGTAATAACAACAGTGAGGGAAAAGCTGGACTAAATTCCATGAATTCAGTTGATCAGAAAGAAGATGCCTCCAAGCACTTTTAACACCAAAACACGCACACTTTTTCAAATTGTAACTTTGCATTGACCAGTCAGTTCTATTACCTTATTGTGATGTTATTAGATATTAGTAAACTGTAAAAAGCGCAGTAAGCTGAAGCAATTAATAATTACTTACATATAGCTTCATTACAGAGAGCCAGAGCCGCAGCACAGTCCCCCTTCTGCTCTTGATGCAATGACTCTTCAAAGATTGAATCTGCCTCCTGTACGGACCTCTCAAAGTCATCAGTCCTCCCTGCAAGGGGCAGCACTCTTCATTTTCATTGGCATTCTTTTCTCACTTCACCTAAGCAAAAAACCCTCCCTAATGCCGAGTAGCTTTAAGCTCTGCAACATTTCAAATAGCAGACCTGAAACCCTGGAGGCTAGTTCTCTGGGTCACATGTGCAGCAAGATATAACAGGTCTGTGAAGAATGAGGGTATCCAGGGATTTGGAACAAGTAGTCATTAATATGCTGACACCACCCAACTCCCTCCCTCCCTCTCTCTCTTCATTTCAACTGAGCAGCTGGCCCAGCTCAAGTAGAAGCTACAAAAGTAAGCCAGTTCCCAGGGAGCGAGCGAACAGAAAGAGCAAACAGGAGTTTGACAGGGGGAGTTCGGCAGGGGAGGCCAAGGGGGAGGCCTCTAAGAAAAAAAAAAGAGGGGGGGAAACAAAGAAAAACATAAAGAGAAACCCACCCACCCACAAAACCAAAAACCAAAAAACCAACAACCAAAAAAATCTTATTTTCCCTTAAGACATACTCATATAGTTGTGTACCTTCAGAGAGGACAGGACAAAGTAAAGGCAATTCCACTATAAATAGAAAGGAAAAAACCAAAGCAGAAATAGACAATACGGATGGAAAGGAGCCCCTAGAGGTGGTGACCTGCAAAGGGTGTGCAATGTTCGTGTTTCTGCCTGAGCTCAACATGGTGTATACCTGCAACAAGTGCAAGCTGGTGGCACTTTTGGAAGAAAAAGTGAGAGGACTTGAGCGGCGAGTGTCCACCCTCCAAGGAATAAGAGAAGACGAGGAGTTCTTAGACCGAATGGTGGAACTGCAACAGCAACAAGAAGCACACGAGATTGAAGAGCAACAGCCAGCTGAAGCAGAAGTGGAGTATGCTGAGTGGAGAAAGCCAATGAAGAGGAAACTCTCTGGAAAAGAGTGACAGTTAGGAGCAGAAGAACTAGAAGGCATTCTGCACCAGTGGAACCATTAGAGTTAAGCAACCGCTTTCAGCTTCTGGAGGATGAGTCTGAAGGACAGTTTGCAGAGGAAGAAGTACAGGAGACACCGTGCAACAATGAACAAGAGGCAGAAGGTAGGTCAACTAAGAAGAAGAGAAGAGTAGTCATTGTGGGAGACTCCCTGATGCGTGAGATTGAAACCCAAGTATGTCGTGAAGACCCATGGACTCGCCAGGTGTGCTGTCTCCCTGGAGCACAGATTAGAGATGTGACTGAAGGGTTACTGAAACTCATAAAGTCCACGGACACATACCCCTTTCTTCTCATCCATGTGGGAACAAATGATGTCGCCAAGCAGAGCTACGAAGAAATCATTTCAGACTATGAAGCTCTGGGAAGGAAACTGAAGAACTTTGGGGCCCAGATAGTTTTCTCATCCATCCTCCCAGTTCTTGGAAGAGGATTAGAAAGGGAAAGAAAAATACTCCGGATGAACGACTGGCTACGAAGGTGGTGCCGACGTGAGAATTTTGGATTCTGGGACCACAGGTTACGCTACTTGGAACATGGACTGCTGGCAAGGGATGGGTTGCACCTCACAAGGGCTGGAAAGAATGTGTTCGGCCACAGCATGAAGAACTTGATCAGGAGGGCTTTAAACTGAATCTTATGGGGGCGGGAGACGTAAACCTCGAGGCAACAATGGATGAAGGCCAAGGCACCACAGTACAGAGAACAGCTCCAATAGTGCCCCAAAATAGTGTCTGCAACAATGTAGGAACAAAGCCAGACTATAAAACACATGGTCTTCGATGTCTATATACTAATGCCCAGAGCATGGGAAACAAACAGAACGAACTTGAACTCTTATTACATGAAGGCAAATACGACTTGATAGGTATAACTGAAACTTGGTGGGATGACTCCCATGTCTGGAATATAGCAATTGAAAGATATAACTTGTTCAAAAAGAACAGAAGAAATAGAAAGGGAGGTGGAGTTGCACTATACGTTAAAAATACCTTATCCCTGCACAGAAATACAGGCGGATCAGACTGGGAGCCCCATCGAGAGCATCTGGATTAAAATAAATGGGGCAAGGAATAAAAAGAACATGATAATCGGAGTCTACTACCGACCACCCAATCAAGGAGAAGACGAGGATGAAACGTTTGAGAAACAAATTGCCAGTGTTTCAAGGAAGTGTGATGTAGTAGTGATGGGGGACTTCAATTACCCTGATATCTGTTGGGAGACCAATACTGCCAAAAGTGGCCCTTCCAAGAAATTCCTGACATGTGTGGGTGATAACTTTCCCCTACAGAAAGTGGAGGAAGGAACTAGAGGATCGGCAATCCTTGACTTGATATTGACCAATAGCGATGACTTAGTGGATAAAGTGGCAGTTATGGGAACTCTGGGGTAAAGTGACCACATCATACTTGAATTCTTGATTATGAAGGAGACAAAAGTTGAGTGTAGCCATATACGTACTCTGGATTTTAGGAAAGCTGATTTTAATAAACTCAGAACTATGATAAGTAAGGTCCCATGGCAAATGAGCCTGATGAGAAAAGGAGTGCAGGATGGGTGGGAGTATTTAAAAAAGGAAATTTTAAAGGCACAGTTACAAACAATTCCAACAAGGAGAAAAGATAGAAGACAACAGAGGAAACCAATGTGGCTCCACAAAAAGCTTAGACATGACCTGAAAACAAAAAGGGATACATATAGGAAGTGGAAGGAAGGCCAGGCTACAAAAGAAGAGTACAGACAAGTGGCGCAGAAGTGCCGAAATGGCGTCAGGAAGACTAAAGCTCAGAATGAGCTGAGATTAGCAAGGGATGCTAAAAGCAATAAAAAGGCTTTCTTCAGATATGTGAGTAGTAAAAGACAGAGGAAAGAAATGGTGGTTCAACTGCTTAATGAGGATGGCAAATTGATAACAGATGACAAAGAAAAGGTTGAAGTGCTCAATTCCTACTTTGCCTCAGTCTTCTCCCAAAAGCGGGTCTATGACCCCCCCTGGAAAAAGTGAAGCAGAAGTTGAGGGGGCAGGATTACAGTTTGAGATTGATAAAAGTCAAAGAACACCTAATTTCCTTGAATGAGTTCAAATCTCCAGGGCCCGATGAACTGCATCCTAGAGTAATGAAGGAGCTAGCGGAAGAACTCTCAGAACCTTTGTCTATTATCTTTGCAAAATCATGGAAGACGGGTGAGGTGCCGGATGATTGGAGGAGGGCTAACTTTGTCCCTATCTTTAAAAAGGGCAAAAAGGAGGAACCTGGGAACTACAGACCAGTCAGTCTGACATCCATCCCTGGGAAAAGTCTGGAGCAGATTATAAAGAAGTCAATCTGTAAACACCTTGAAATCAATGCGGTGATCACTAGAAGCCAACATGGATTTGTCAAGAACAAGTCCTGTCAGACAAATTTGATCTCATTTTTTGATAAGGTAACCTCCCTTGTGGACCGTGGGAACACTGTGGACGTCATATATCTTGACTTCAGCAAAGCTTTTGACAAAGTACCACATGACATTCTGATTAACAAACTAGCTAAAAGTGGGCTAGATGGAACAACTATTAGGCGGATTCGCAGTTGGCTACAGAATCGGACTCAAAGAGTACTTATCAATGGAACCTTCTCAAACTGGGGAGAGGCAACGAGTGGGGTACCGCAGGGCTCAGTCTTGGGCCCAGTGCTCTTCAACATTTTTATTAATTAATTTATTTTTTATTTATCATACTTATACCCCGCTCCTCAGCCAAAAAAGGCTCTCGGAGCGGCTTACACTTAGCAAAAGAGACAATTAATGATTTGGACGAGGAGGTGCAGGGAACGCTGATCAAATTTGCAGATGACACAAAATTGGGTGGGATAGCTAATACCCTGGAAGACAGAAACAAACTTCAAAGTGATCTTGATAGGCTGGAGTGCTGGGCTGAAAACAACAGGATGAAATTTAATAGGGATAAATGCCAAGTTCTACATTTAGGAAATAGAAACCAAAGGCACAGTTACAAGATGGGGGATACTTGGCTCAGCAACACTACATATGAGAAGGATCTTGGAATTGTTGTAGATCACAAGCTTAATATGAGCCAACAGTGCGATATGGCTGCAAGAAAGGCCAATGCTATTTTGGGCTGTATTAATAGAAGTATAGCTTCCAAATCACGTGAGGTACTGGTTCCTCTCTATTTGGCCCTGGTTAGGCCTCATCTAGAGTATTGCGTCCAGTTCTGGGCTCCACAATTCAAGAAGGACGCAGACAAGCTGGAGCGTGTTCAGAGGAGGGCAACCAGGATGATCAGGGGTCTGGAAACAAAGCCCTATGAAGAGAGACTGAAAGAACTGGGCATGTTTAGCCTGGAGAAGAGAAGATGGAGGGGAGACATGATAGCACTCTTCAAATACTTAAAGAGGTTGTCACACAGAGGAGGGCCAGGATCTCTTCTCGATCCTCCCAGAGTGCAGGACACGGAATAATGGGCTCAAGTTAAAGGAAGCCAGATTCCGGCTGAATATCAGGAAAAACTTCCTGACTGTTAGAGCAGTGCGACAATGGAACCAGTTACCTAGGGAGGTTGTGGGCTCTCCTACACTAGAGGCCTTCAAGAGGCAGCTGGACAACCATCTGTCAGGGATGCTTTAAGGTGGATTCCTGCATTGAGCAGGGGGTTGGACTCGATGGCCTTGTAGGCCCCTTCCAACTCTGCTATTCTATGATTCTATGATTAATGGAGTCGAGATAGTAGATGTGCTAAATAGAGTAACTGACAAATAAATTTAAAAGGGCAAATCAAATTAAGCTCTTGTCAGTCACAATGGGGTGTTCTGTTCAATATATTCTGGATAGGGTTGCGCTCTTCCTAATGGGTCAAGGTTCTTCCAAGGTTTGGGTGGATTCAGCTATAACTTTAGGTGTCCAAGTGATACCTGTGGCATAAAGTACCTTTTATTGACTGAGACCGAGATATCAGCTGAGACCCCCTCCTGGACAGAAATAGCTTGCCTACTATCATCCATGCTCCAATAACATCATCCAAATTAGATTAATGCAATGTGTTATATATGGGACTGCCTTTGAAGATTACTCGGAAACTACAACAATCATAAAATGTAGCAGCCAGAATTCATTGATTGGAACATATCTCATGAGATTTAGAACAACTTCACTAGCTCTCTGTCCATTTCTGAGCATAATTCAAAGTACTGGTTTTATTCTTTAAGCTGAATGTGGTTTCAATAACTGAGAGTTGCGGCCGTCTGCTACATGAACTGACACATACATTAAGACCTTCATCAGAAGCTCTTCTCCAGATACCCAGTCTTAAAATCTCTTCACTGGCTGCCAATTAGTTTCTGACCGAAGTATAAAGTGTTGGTTATCACCTTTAAACCCCTACATGGTTTGGGTCTAGGCTACCTGCGGGATCGCCTTTTCCTGCCCCACACACTCAGGTCCTCTGGGAAGAATCTACTTCAGCTAGCAAAAACTAGATTAACAACTGTTACCCAGAGGACCTTCTCTTCTGCTGCTCCCAGACTGTGGAATGGCTTGCCGGAGGAGACTCGTCAACTTAACAGTCTACCAGCATTAAAGAAAGCTATAAAGACTGATCTCTTCCGGCAGGCCTATCCAGTAGAATTTTAAGATGTTTTTAGAATGTTTTTAGGATGTTTTAACAATGTATATTATGTTTTAATTCAGTTTTATGTAGTTTACCGTTTACTGTTGTTCCCCACCTCGATCAAAATGGAGAGGTGGGTAAGAAATAAAATTATCATCATCATCATCATCATCATCATTATTATTCCCTTGCCATCAGAAGTGAGGAAGATGGTAATTGGGGAAAGCTTTATCTGATGTAGTGCCCGAACTGTGGAACTCTTTATTTATTTATATCCTGCTTTTCAACTACAGTCTTCAAAGTGGCTTACAACATGTTTCAAATACAGTGAGTTGGAACCAGACTAGCTTAATCACAGTATCCTGAAATCAATGCAGTAAGTTAGTTGAGTAACTTAAGTTCCATTGATTTCAATGGGACTAGAACATGAGTAACCTAGCCTACATCCACCTCAATAGATACAAAAAGCTTTCTCAGGGCTGCTCACTTAGCAACTAGTTTGATAAGCTTTTGGTATTTGTTGAATTTTTAAAAAATTGTCTAAGCGGTTTAATTAATTTTAGCTACCATTTTATCTTAGTGTTGTTGCTATCCTACTTATTTTAAGTTGTATTGGTTTCTTAGTTGGTTTATTATTGCTTTATCTCTATCTTTAAGCTGCTTTGAGAAAATTTGGGTGCTTTCAGATGGATAGTTCCTAGCATTACCTAGCATTTCTCCCTCGCTCATGATACTAGAACCCGGAGTCATCCCATGAAGCTGATTGGTGGGAGATTCAGGACAAATAAGAGGAAGTCTTACTTCACACAGGGCATAGTTAAACTATGGAATTCACTACACAAGTTGTAATGATGGCTATCAATTTGGATGGCTTTAAATGGGGGTTGGATAAATTCCTGGAGAAGGCTATCAATGACTACTAGTCCTGATGACTATGTTCTACCTCCAGTATCTGAGGAAGTAAGCCTATATGCACTAGTTGCTGGGGAACATGGGTGAGAGGATGCTGTTGCAGCTGTGTCCTACTTGTGGGTTCCTAGTCAACAGTTGGTTGGCCGCTGTGTGAACAGAGTGCTGGACTAGATGGACCCTTGGTCTGATCCAGCATGGTTCTTCTTATGTTCTTAATCAAAATCATTGTGCAACTATTCTGGCTTTTCCTTTTTAATGGATTTTTTATGGTTAGAAAAAGATGTCAGAATCAGAGTGAAAACATGAGGGGGTTATAAAGGGAAGTTGACTTAGTCTGTAAAAAAAAAAAAAAGCAGCATGATTGTACAATAAAAGCCTCATCTAGAAGTACACTGTATTTTAAAAGTGTTAAAAATAACATAAATGAAATAGATAAAGCTAAGCCAAGGAATAATCTCCTTCTCACATTTCCACCAGCAGAAAGAGCAAAATTTGGCATTATGATTGATATTAATTTAGGTATATGACTTGTGACTTCACGTCATCAAGGATTAGTTGAGTCTAAATTAACTTTACTTAATGGACCTTCCTCATTCATAAATAATTGTCTCTCATATGGCCAAGATATTTTCCCAGTTTATAATCTTGAGCGTTACAGCTCAAGAATTCATCTAGTAATTGTTCTAGTTCATTCTTGGAAGCAGCTCCAATTGAATCATATTTTATTTATTTTAATTATAAGCTGCCTTGGAGATTCTTTGGGACTGAAAGGCAGAACAGAAATTGAATAAAATGAACAGACATGAGGATTTCCTTTCTGTCCCCAAACATGCCAAATAAACTCAGCGAATGTGCATCACTGCTTCAGAAGATATTATTGTAACTTCAGGAACAAAAGGGTATGAAATGTGCTTAGCAGGAAACCATTAGCACTTCAAAATTCATCCCTTATCCTCTCAGACATATATCTGATCAGTCAATCCCAACATACCACCACTACACAAGTTGGACAATCTGCCCACACATGTTACCCTGGTTCTGCAGTTCATCCAGGTCCATGAACCTGCTTGGGTGTGGATTAAAGCCCATTGCTGCCTCCAGTTCTTTTTCCCGCTTCCTTTGGTGTTCTTGCTCCTGGGCCCTCCTTGCTACTTCTTCTTGTAATTCATCTAGTTCACTCTTGGAAGAGACAAGCATTTCCCCACCTTCAAAGAACAAACAATCAAAATAAAAACTAAACAAAACCCAGCAACTTTAAGACCACCACATTTTGTTTAGTAAACACACTGTTTACTTTTTAGGACAGTTCCCCCCCAGTATCAGGTCACTTTTCTCAAATCCACTACAGCTAATAGAAAGCTTGTTCCAAACAATCACTTCCAATAAAAGGCTTATCAAGAAGATGAAGATTTTACTGATGACACCATTGCCTCCCTGTCTGTTGGACATGCAACTGTTTCTGAGAAGCCCAGCTGAGATGGTTTTTATACATGTGTAGTTGGTATTTGCTGGTATCAACTCATTTGTTGTTGTTCTGGGAAAGGCTGCATGAGCAGGACGCTCACGGCAGCTGCGAGCAAGGGGATCCTGATGGTTAGTAATTTAGACTACATGCCTTTATTGTAATTGAAGTTCATTGATCTGTATGTCCTCTACTGTAACTTAGAGGAGTTGCCCTGCTATAGTATGCAAACCTTGGGAGCTCTGGAGATAGGCCTATTTTGCCATCCTAGTGAAGTGACCCAGAAGAGTAACTTTAAAATAGGCCCGTCTAGAGTCTTGGCAGTCCTGAACCATCTCACCCCAGGACAGACCAGCAGGTTAAAGCACCACCTGGGCACCCCTCGGGCTATCCCTTTGTTTCTTGGTAGCATGGCTTTCGTAATGTTTGGTCAGTTAGCTTTAATTCAATCAAGCCGCCAGGAATCTCCTTAAGGTTCTGTTTCATTCCCCAGTCAAGCGATCAATCCCCCTTTTCAATCCCATTCTGAGACTGCCCAAAGTCGTTGCTCCTTTGCTTGAAGTCTGTAATTGCCCTTGAGTTCAGGCACCCAGTCTTTACTAACTTGTTCACTCTTTGTTTCTGGGCCTCAGTGCGACAGAGCCTCTGTCATGCAGCACTAAGAAGTGCCTGGGGTGTGCTTGGCCCACAGCCTGCTCCTCGTCATCCTTCCTAGCACTCTCCTTCTACTCTGGTACCCAGCCTACATTTTCAGGGCCAGAGATTTTCCTTGCTCTCCTCATTTGAACCATGTTGCCGTCTTGCTTGTCAAAGAGAACAACTACTTTGTTAGTCCTAGATAGAGTTTCATCCTTTGTGGAAGCCCCCTTGTGACTTTTAGCAAGTTTTTATTCTGTACTGCAGCCCAATCACAATGGGAGTTCAATCCTTCTGCCTAGGACACCTGCAAGCCTCCTATTCTGGGTTTGGAGTTTGGGGGCCACTGAGTTTTTGTGGGCCTCTTCATATCCGAGAAACCCATGTATCCTAGCAGCTGTGTCGCTGTTTAAGAGTTTCTGACTAAGCCCAACGTTGTACTTGTTTGTAAGCACAGTGTGAGGGATTGGTGGGGCTTGCTGCCTCTTACATGGCGCCCATCAGCTCCACCCCTGCATTGCCAGAACACCCCTGCCCTTCCAAACACTAGGCTCATTGACAGATTGGCTGTGCCAGGCAGCTGCAAGTCGTGGCAGCACAAATGAATAGCAGAGTTGGGCAGCACACGCTTGAGGATTGTTTTAATTACTCTGATAGGAGCCATCTTGAAGGTGGGGGGGGGGGAGAGAGAAGTTGACAGGAGGAAAGGCCGGCCAGTACTGGATTAAAAAAAAAGAGGGAAAGGAGATAAGCGGAGAGAAGGTGGAGAACAGACAGGGGGAGGAACAGAAAGTAAGGCTGCAGGAGAGGCAAGACAGCAGAGAAGAATGGCTTTTTATATGCTCTTCTATATGTCTGTCAGGAGCTGCTTAACTTACTGGGGAGAGAAGAGACCTGCAGCTTTTCCCTAAACTGCCCCTTTAAGAACAAGCTCCAAAAAGGCTGCAATGAACTTTACTGCTCAAGACTGGAGGAGTCAGCATTTCCTCAAGGAAAGGTACTGAGAGGAAACAGCAGAGAAAGATTTAGCAGCTGTGGGCACTGTTTCATCTAATGTATGTATTTTATGCTTGCTGATGTTCCCTGCCTTGATCCAATTGGAGAGGTGGGTAAGAATTTTTTTTTTTTTTATTATTATTATTATTATTATTATTATTATTATTATTATTATTATTATTATTATTGCATTTGGCATAGACAAACTGTGGGGGGATTATTTACCTGCCCAGCATGAGTCCATGCCATAGATAAGAGGGGAGAGAATTCTCTTAACGAATGAGTTATTCCCCAGTTGTTTTATGTTCTGTTTGAAGACTGCCAGTGTTGTAACTAGGACAGTCTTTTGTATTAAACCTTTGAGTTAAAGCCTATTTCAAGCTGCTGATTCTCTGATGGTGTCAATGGACCAAGGAGGTTCTGATGTGCCTTTACCACAAGATCCGCTCACACAGTTACAACTATTTCTCCACCACTAAGGCTTCTGCACTAATGTTGAGCAGATGAAAAATGAGAGCAGATGAGCCTCTATGGAATGCCCAATTGTTTGGAAACTCAAACCTGGCTTGAGTTAAAACTCAAGTAACCTTTCCTTGGTTACTGGAAACTATTACTTGTTTTTTGTGGATCAAAGAGCACCAGTGGGATATGGTCATCCCTGGATATAAACTCTACAGGAACGACAGGGAAGGGCGCACTAGGGGTGATGTTGCTCTGTATGTCAAAGAGGGCATTGTGTCAAGTAGACTAGAACACCTAAATGGGTCAGACTCTTCCACAGAAGTGCTGTGGGTGACAATACAGGGCCCCAAAACTAATTTTGCGCTGAGAACATGCTATCGTCCCCCAGACCAAAATTCTCATGGTGACCTTGAGATGGAAAACGAAGTCAGGGAGGCCTCCAAACAAGGAAGTGAATGGGTGACTTCAATTATCCTCAATGACAAGGAGGTTAAATTTCTTTATGTCCTAAATGACTGTGCCCTAAGTGCCGTTGCCCAGGACCTAATACGAGTTGTAAATATTGTTGAACCAATTGGTAACAGTGACCACAGTGCTATCAGACTCAATATATATTTAAGTGGGAAACTGCCCAGGAAGTTCAACACAGTTACATTTGACTTCAACAGAGGAAACTTCTCTAAAATGAGGGAACTGGTGAAAAGAGAGTTGAAAGGGGGAATCAAGAGGGTTAAATCCTTGCAAAATGCATGGAGCTTGCTCAAAAGCATAATAATAGAAGCTCAACTAAAATGTATTCTACAGGTTAGGAAATGTAGCACCAAGTCCAAGAGGTCACCAGCATGGTTAACAAGCAGTATCAAGAAAGCTATTATAGAAAAGAGAGCTTCCTTCAGAAAATGGAAGTCATGCCCAAGTGAGGAAAACAAAAGAGAGTACAAGCTGGCACAAAGGAGATGCAAGCAAACAATAAGAGATGTAATAAAGCATTTCAAAGAGCACATTGCAAATAATATCAAGGACAGCAATAAGGAATTCTTTAAATATATCAGAAGCAGGAAACCAGCCAGGGAAGCAGTTGGACCGTTGGTTGACAACGGAGTTAAGGGGGTACTGAAAGAGGACAGGGACACTGCAGAGAAGGTGAATGAATTCTTTGCAACAGTGTTTACTGCAGAGGGGACAGGACAGATGCCTGTGCCTGAACTGCTGTTTTGAGGAAGGGAGTCTGACGAACTGAAGCAAATAGTGGTGACAAAAGATTGAAAAATTGAAAGCAAATAAATCACCAGGCCCAAAGGGTATCCATTCTTAAGTTCTCAAAGAACTCAAATATGAAATTGCAGACCTTCTCACAAAAATATGCAACATTTCCCTAAGCTCAGCCTCTGTACCAGAGGACTGGAAGATGGCCAATGTAACACTATTATTATTATTATTATTATTATTATTAATAATAATAATAATAATGAAAGGGATCCGGGGGGGATCCAGGAAATTACAGGCCAGGCAAATTGGTTGAAAGCCTTATTGAAGACAAAATTGAAGGACATGTGCTGCTGAACATGCACGGCTTCTGAAAAGGTAATTCTTGTCTGACTAATCTTCTAGAATTCTTTGAGAGTGTCAACAAACATTTGGCAGAGGTGATCTAGTGGACATTGTTTACTTGGACTTCAAAAAGGCTTTTGATAAAGTCCCTCACCAAAAGACTCCTGAACAAACTTAGCAGACATGGAATAAGCGGAGAGGTCCTCTTATGGATCAGTAACTGGTTAAAGAACAGGAAGTAGAGAGCAAGAATAAATGGTCAATTCTCCTGATGAAGGGAAGAAAATAGTGGGGTCCCACAGGGATTGGGATCAATTATTTTCAACAAGGTTATTATTATTATTATTATTATTATTATTATTATTATTATTATTATTTTATTACATATTTATACTGCCCAAGAGCCTAAGCTCTCTAGGCAGTTTACAACTAAAACCATAAAATCCAGTTTAAAACTTTAAAATCAGAAAAAAACAGAATAAATTCATAAATGATCTGGAATTAGGAGTGAGCGGTGAAGTGGCCAAGTTTGCCAATGACACCAAATTATTAAAGGTTGTTAAATCACAAAGGGATTGTGAAGAGCTTCAAAAGCATCCCTCCAAGCTGGGAGAGTGGGCATCCACATGGCAGATGCGGTTCAATGTAAGCAAGTGTAAGGTGATGCATGTTGGGGCAAAAAAAACCTGATGAGATCTGAGCTGGTGGAAAAGCTCGACGAAAATGTCCACCCAGTATGCGACCACTGTAAAAAGGCAAACTCCATGTTAGGCATTATAAGAAGAGGAATTGAGAATAAAACGGCCAGTATCAGACTGCCCTTATACAAATCTATGGTGCCACAACGCTTAGAATACTGTTTTGTAGAGGTGGGAAAAGTGCAGGAAAGGGCAACTAAAATGATCAAGGGGCTGGAGCATCTCCCCTATGAGGGAAGGTTAGCTGGGATTGTTTAGCTTGGAAAAAAGGAGGCTACAGGGAGACATGATAGAGGTGTACAAAATTATGCATGGTATGCAGAATGTGAACAGGGAGACATTTTTCTCCCTCTGTCAAAATACCAGAACCCAGGGTCATCCCATAAAGCTGATTGGTGGGAGATTCAGGACAAATAAAAGGAAGTACTACTTCACACAGCGCATAGTTAAAATATGGAATTCGCTACCACAAGATGTTGTGATGGCTACCAATTTGGATGGCTTCAAAAGAGGGTTGTATAAGTTCCTGGAGGAGAAGGCTATCAATGGCTACTAGCTCAGTATCCGAGGCAGTAAGCCTGTGTGAACCAGTTGCTGAGGAACATGGGTGGGAGGGTGCTGTTGCATCATGTCCTGCTTCATTGGTTTCTGGTTGACAGCTGGTTGGCCACTGTGTGAATAGAGTGCTGGACCATATGGACCGTCAGTCTGATCCAGCATGGCACTTTTTATCTTGTACAGTTAGAATTTTCTGATGACTAGGTATTCTTTTTGTTGTACTCAGTATCATAAAAATAAACATATTAGGTATACTTCTCAGAAATGATTTGACAAATTAGACAAAGATTTAGATAAATTAGGGAGAAACTTTCAGTGGGCAGCAAGCTGAAAATCAGACAAGGGGTGTTTGATTTTTAGTCTGACTCTTCTATGAATCATGATTCTATGATTCGATGATTCTACTCAGTTCATTAAAAATCTCAGTTCATTAATAATGTCAATTTCATTCTGCCTTCCCATCAATGTACACAATACTCCAGTCTTCCTACAACTAGTACACTGCCGCACTCTTCCCTACAGCCATACTAATAATTTTGTCCCTCATCAATAAAAAAAAACTCTTCCCCATTAACAGCTCCTACCAGCACCCATTCCTTAATTAGCCAAATCACACAATGAATACAAACACAAACACAGCACAAACACAAAAATAACAATGGGGCCCTATCCCTTATTACATGCTGGGGATGACTCCAAGGGACAACAGCCCTCGTTGGAAAATACTTTCTCATAACCACCGCTACACTTCTCCCCACTAAACACATATGCCCCAAGTCTTTAGAGAGAGCAGTGCGTTTCTGTCTTGGGGGGCTTCCAAATGAGAGTTTATTGCACAATCTCCCTGCCTCATTCATAGAGTTTTACTGGGGCCCAGACTAAGTCAACTTCCATTTGTAATCCTCCTGTGTTTTCTCACCACTTCACCTATCTTTTTACTTACTAGGAAAAAATCTGTTATGGGAAAGAGACAAAATAGCTGCACAGTGCCTTTTGTTTGGTAATGCTCGGAGCGTCCTGCTTGGAAGCAAACCTGGTTTCAAACTGCCAACCCTAGTGGGTTGTTTGATTATGCGAACAGGGCCTCTATATTCCAGGACTGCAAGTATTTGGAGATAGAAAATGACACCTTACCATTACCAATGGAGTGCTTGTTGTTTGCCCAGCAAGTAGCAGATGAAGCAGATTCTACTTCTAAGATGCTGCTGCTATGTGATTTGGGGATATTACGCCAAGCAGGGACAAAACCTCCAGGTCGTTTCATATGAGAATCCCTTTAAAAGGAAGAAGAGAATCCCTTTAAAAGGAACTTCTTGGTCTCTGTGTTTGATTCTGAAGAAGAAATAGTAGAACCAAGATCTCTACATTCTTTCTTGAACTTGCTGATACTTAGTAAAACTACCTGGAGGCTAGCATACATTTTATTTATTTATTTATTACATTTTTATACTGCCCAATAGCCGAAGCTCTCTGGGCGGTTAATAGATTGTACTCTCTGCCCTCTTGGGTGCACTTTCCACCCAGTGGCCTTAGCTATGGCTGAAGGCTTACATAAGCACCAGTCTTATTCACAGTGAATGCTAATTAGAAGTTCTATTACTCATTTATTCATTTATCTCATTTATATGGTGCCCAACAGCCAAAATACTCGAGGATGTTTAAAAAATTTAAACTCTAAAATACAACATAAAACGTAATTAATCTTTAATTTTTTTAAACAGAATAAAACCAGAGTAAAACCAGTATCGGGGTAATGACCTAAAAACACAATAATACATTTAAAAACAAAACTGAAGGCCTAGAAAGTAATAAAAGGGTCTTCACCTGCTGCTGGAAAGGCCACAATGCAGGTGGCCAGGCTAGCCTCTCTTGAAAGGTGCTGAGTGCTGCCACCACTGAAAAAACCCTCTCCTTAGCCGCCTCACTTTATTCGGTGGGGGCTCAAAAGAAGAACTTGGGGTCTGCACAGGTGTACAAGGGAGGAGACAAAGCCCCAAGCCATTTAGTGCTTTAGAAGCTACTACTAGTGAAATAAGCTTGGGGGTTTGAAACCAGCTGTTGCCAATCTATCCTAGAGATGACAGTGGCTAGGGGGAGAGAGCACACAATCCCAAAGCCTTCTCTCAAACCCTTATACGTGGAATGCTCCCGTCAGCCTGGCCAATGGTGAGGGATGGTGGGAATTGTAGGCAAAATATTGGGAGATTATTATATTATATTATAAGGAATAATTAAGGAATTATAAGAATTATGTCTGCACTAGGCCTTGTTCAGATATCTCAATTATCTCTTTAAACCAGAGAAAATATGGGGCTTTAAGAGCTAGCTTACGTTTTGTAAGGCAGCAATCCCATAAATATACAATGATTAATTTTGGGTGTGTCTAAGCATCTTACCTAAAGTGAAAAAATAAAGGATTGTTTGGGCACTTTTAGGGATGTACTTTACCACATGTACAAGGGCATGCTACTGGAACAGTAGTTAGAACCAGCCGTATAAGTATATCTTATACAAGAATATGTTCATATAAGCCTTATTACTTGAAATCTACCAGACCAGTTTTGCTCATTTTTGTTTTAAACTGAGCAGTGTAGACGTGCAAAATATTTTGAAAGTTCAAAGCTCAAGTTTAATAGCAGTTCATTTCCTCCGCACCAAACAGGCAGGGCAGTCCCTCCTCAAGCAGGGTGACAGATAGTCCTCTTCGGCCAATCAGTGTGGTATGAAGGCGGGCCATGGATGCAGTCACGTGGTTAGGGTGTCACCACCGGTGGGTAGAGGGAAGGGGATAGAGGTGGCCAATCGGGGTGTGTGAAAGAGGGGCTGGGGTCATGCCATATGCAATTTTGGAGGGGGGGATTCACTATGCACGAGCCACATTTGCATTATTCATGAGGATTATTTTTCTAATTTACATACCACCACTAAGTGGAACTGAGCTTGTGAGGTGAGCTTTGATGTTATAAAAGGAATTAAAATATATTTTTAGGAAACCTACCTGGAGGTGCTGGAGCTCTCTGACAAAGGCATGTCCAGACTGACTGGGCTGCTGCTGTTGCGCTCACTGCTTTCATAACCAGATTCCATCCTTTGGATCAGATGAGGGTGCTGATCCACCATATGGTGTGCACCCCGACCTAGGGCCCAGTACTTATACCTGCTGGATCGGTTTGATCTTGTTTGAGAGACTGGCTCCTTCAGCTCATCTTCCATAAATTCTTTAGCTAATAAGATAAAAAGAACATGAGATGATGACAGAAGAATCAATTTTCATTCTTTCACACTCTACAACCATACATTTCGGCTTCATAGATACATGTTACTTACTTGTAATTGATGTTCTCCAAGTGGTTACTGTACACTCGCAGGGATGGGATGCGTGCTTCCTAAAGTCAAAGGTGAGGAACCCATATCTAAGGGGTGGGTGGGGTGAAGACCTTTATGCTTAGTTCTTTCTAACTATCTCAGGAATAAAGAGATACTAGCAGTGCGCAGAAGCCGGGCAAGTTGTGTGACTGCAACATCAGTTACAGTTAGCAGCCTGTCTTTCTTCTTTATAAACTCGGTGAAGTCACACTAATAGGAGACTAACAAGCCAGTAAACTTGGAGGTAGGTGATGTATCTTCACATGAAGAGATTCTCCAGAAACAGTCTTCCAAAAGAGGCATCTGCTCTGGAGCACACATCCACTAAATAATGCTTGATAAAGTTCAATGGAATCAGCCAGGTTGCTGCTCTACTTAACTCTTCCAACAGAACACCTCTAACAAAGGCAGATGAAGAAGCAATAAGCCCTTGTTAACTAATCGGGGAATCTGACCAGACAGCTCATAAGAGAGATTTATGACAGCAACAATCAACTTAGAGAGCTGCTATGAGGGTACCCATAGTCCCAGATGAACAGACTTTAGTCACTGCAGAAGAGGGTTCTCTAACTGAGGTAAAAGGTCAACAGCTGACAAATCCCTAGGATATGAAGGGCTCATTCCCATTCATCTATCAGATTCAGCAAAAAGGGTAGACAAGATGATGTCCTGGGAGAGATGGTACAAATAGACATTGGGCAATATCAGAACAGAGGTCCACTTTTCAATGCATAGATTCGGGTAAAGTGGGTCGTGCACAGTGCACTTGGTTCCCCATCATGTCAGGGGACAGACATGATGGTCACAAAATGGGCAGTCTTCAGGGACAACAAGCATGAGTCCTGGGTTGAGCTGATCTGCCCATGTACAGTGCAGCACCAACAGAGGCTGGGTTCGGATGGGGGAAGGGTGTTGGTACAATCATCTATAAGGAGTTCAAATACTTGAAAGGTTGTCACACAGAGGAAGGCCAGGATCGCTTCTCGGTCATCCCAGAGTGCAGGACATGGAATAAAGGGCTCAAGTTACAGGAAGCCAGATTCCGGCTGGACATCAGGAAAAACTTCCTGACTGTTAGAGCAGTGCAACAATGGAATCAGTTACCTAGGGAGGTTGTGGGCTCTCCCACACTAGAGGCCTTCAAGAGGCAGCTGGACAACCATCTGTCAGGGATGCTTTAGGGTGGATTCCTGCATTGAGCAGGGGGTTGGACTCGATGGCCTTGTAGGCCCCTTCCAACTCTGCTATTCTACGATTCTATGATTCTATGATTCTTCCTTTCCCCCCCCCCCCAACAATGTTTTATCAATGCACATCTGCACATCCTTGGTGCCTGCCCCCCCTTCCTTCATGTGGAGGTCTGTATCAGTGAGCCTCTTCCTGACTGTTAGAGGAGTACAACAATGGAATCAGTTACCTAGGGAGGTTGAGGGCTCTCCCACACTAGAGGCCTTCAAGAGGCAGCTGGACAACCATCTGTCCGGTGTGCTTTAGGGTGGATCCTGCACTGAGCAGGGGGTTGGACTTGATGGTCCTTCCAACTCTACTATTGGTGTCAGAGAAACAAGCTAAGGATTCTATTGGTATGCCAACTACCTATCAGTCTTTCTGTGTGGGCTAGCTGAGGTGTTTTCTGGTATTGTGTTGGAAAATCCCTTGTGGGCCTGGGGGATTTTAACATTCACACTGACCTGCTTTAGGGGGACCAGCTCAGGACTTCAGGCCCACCATTATGCTGCCTGGGTAGCTAATTAAGCCAACACATTCAGCAGGGCATACTCTTGACCTAGTGTTTTCAACTAAGTGTGAAGCTGGACATGTGGAATTTGGGGGGGGGGGATTTCTCTGTGAACCTGTTAACATGTCAGACCACTTAAATTGACTGCACAGGGGTGGTGGATTAAGAAGGTCCACTCCAGGAGATTCATGGAATCTGCGCGATTCCTGAATGCTCTTGGTTCTGATTAAGATGGCTGATGCTCAATTACAGTTTGATCCATTTTCTCATGCTCAATTGACTTTATAGGGAAATCCAGATTTTAAAATGAAGCTATATATATTATTTTGTGGTGGACATAAATTGATTTTTTACCCTGGATCAATTATTGGGTCCTGGCTTTGAGTTTTCATCATCTTCTGATTTGTGTGCCAAATACAATTTACCTGCTTTGGCTGAATGGCAATACTTGCAATTGCAACATCTGTTAAAATCTAGATCTGATCCGGCCGCTTTTACACTTCAGAGTCTCCAATGTCATTGGAATCACTTATAGTGGCTGATCAGTCATACTGACCCATGATTCCTGTATACAAATACTTACTCTCAGTAAATAAATACGATATTTAGGATCTAAGCCAGGAATGGAATATCGAATTGGATTGCCCCATTTTGCCTAATCAATGCATCATGGTTTTAGCATCTGCACCTGAAGTATCTACAGATCTAGGCCTAAGTATTATTCAGCTAAAAATCTTGTTTCGGGTCTGTTGGACTCCACAACATCTCTTTAATAAGGGCTTATCTAATTCACATAATTAATAAGGCCTTAAAAACGTCTTATTCTACTATCACCTTTTCATAAATGAATACTGTTTTGCTGCTACTGCCCTTGCTGTTTTTATTGTTAGTTTTTACTGTTAGCTTTTATTGGTTTTAACTGATATTTTAGTGTCTGTGATTTTATTGCTTTTAATGTTTACACTGCTTTATGTATGGTTGTAAGCTGCCTTGGGAGGGCTTCTGCCCTGAAAGGCGGCTAAGAAATATTTTAAATAAATACATAAATCAACATATAAATGGTTGGTATATAGGCACCACTTGCAAATGGACAAATACATGGACATTTGTTCTGCTTTTGTTGAAGCTTATGCATAATCATCTATCTTGTTACAAAGTTGTACTTAATGGAGTACTGATATTTCTATGCATGTAATTATTTCTCCTCCTCCTCCTCCTCGGTTTACCCCTTCTTTTTCTATGATTTATTTTGTTTTGTTAAAATTACAATTAAAAAAATCAATTTATAAGATGGCTAACAGTCCTGTCAAGGTTCTGGCCTCACTATAGTATGGTGAGATGGGAAGGCAGGTTGCTTACCTGTAACTTAAGTTCTTCGAGTAGTCATCTGTGCATCCACATATACGGGCTCTGCACGGAGCCTGGCTTCAGGAATTTTTTATAGTTGAGGAAATGTTTTTGGTAGGAACCCTCCCCCACTGTCCTTCTGCACATGTCCCAACAGGATCCCGCCCATCTCCTCAGCTACTTGAGACCACCTAACATGACCTCAGATCTGAGACAAGATCACATTCAATACCGACATCAGACACATTCTCTGAAGAGGGCTTTTATGTTCATACGCCAACAAGGGCCACTTTCTAGCTAATGTGGAAATAAAAAAGAAAAACTAAGCTAACCCTTTTTTTAGTATGAAACAACAACAACAAATTAACGAAGAAATGAGAAACAAAAAGACAAAAAGAATAAAAAACGCAGCATTATTCTATTCGCAATCTATTTGCACTATTCTATTTGCAGATTATACTGGTGATTATACTGGAAGACCCTCTAAAAGGAATTGAAATCTTAATGAGAAAATTGAAAGAACTTGGTGCAGTAGCCGGTTTTAAGGCTAACAAACAGAAGACAAAGATGTTAATAAAAAATATGAAATCCCAAGAGCAAACAAAGTTAATAGATAAAACAGGTTTAAAATTGAAAAGAAGGTAAAATACTTGGGTATTACTCTGACAAATATGAATTGTTTGTTATTTCATAACAATTATGTTAAAGTATGGAATGAAATTAAAAGAGATCTAGTAAGATGGGAGAAAATTCATTTGCCTCTCTTGGGTTGAATTGCTACAATTAAGATGAATGTATTACTGAGAATGTTGTTTTTGTTTCAGACAATACCTATTGTGACATCAGAGTTACCATTCAAGCAGTGGCAGAAGGATATATCTAGATTCATATGGCAAGCAAAAACAAACAAACAAACAAAAAAAACACACACCAAGAGTTAAACACAAAATATTACAAGATGCTAAGGAAAGAGAAGGTTTGGGTGTACCAGACCTGAAGTTGTATTTTTCTGCCTGCTGCTTGGTATGGATGAAGGAATGGATGTTGTTGAGAAATAGAAGACTATTGGAGCTGGAAGGGCATGAATTGAGATTTGGGTGGCATGGGTATTTGGGGTATGACAAAACTAAGGTTAATGTAGAATTTAAGAATCATTATGTAAGACGTGCAATTTTGAGAATATGGAATAAATACAAGCCTAGGCTTTGTCAGAAAATACCATTGTGGTTATCAACACAAGAGGCATTCCATAGAAGAGAAATGACAAGCATGTATAATTGGTTGACATATTGCGATTTATTAGAATTTTCGCAAGGTGAATATAAACTAAAACTAAGAGAAGAGTTGATAAAAGAAGATCATGCATGTCAATGGTTTTCCTATTTACAAATTTCAGAAAGGTTTAAAGTATATAAAAGAACCTCTGGTTTTGAGCAAACAAAGTCTGAATTTGAAAGGGAATTATGTACAAATGATGAACATGTTGTTGCAAAGATGTATAAACTTTTGTTAAAGTTCGAGACGAAGGACGAACATGAAAAGGATTGTATGATAAAGTGGAGTCAAAACGTTGGATATAATATACAATGGAACAATGGGAAAATATGTAGTTAAAAGCTTTAAAGTTTACATTAAGCTCTAGTCTTAAAGAGAACTTTTATAAGATGATGTATAGATGGTATATGTCTCCTTCAAAATTGGCTAAAATCTATAAAGGGGTCTTGGGAATTTGTTGGAAATGTGAACAACAAGTAGGAACATTCTATTCACCTATGGTGAACTTGTAAAAAAGCTAAAAATTTCTGAATTCAAATTCATTCTTTAATTCAGAAGATATTAAAGACTAATATACAACTGAAACCAGAATACTTTCTTTTGGGTTTAATGGACAATCACCACCTTATCTTCTGGGAGACGAGCTGTTTGGCCTACTGAAGGAAAATTGAGTGGGCTTGATCCCCAATAGGCTAGAAAACAGGGGAGAAGGCAAAGCAGCACTAGCTGCCTGACTCATCTCTCACTGCCTCCTCAGCTGCCTGTGAGGTTGTCACTGACGGTCAGAGAATAGTTTCAGCACTGCAGTGGGCCTTGTAATTTGTAGCTAAGATTTAACTGGAAGTTGTTGGGAAGTGCTTGGGCCTATTTGGCCTGTGGAATGTCAGAATCTGTGTGAGGTTATCTCTGTCCGTGGCCTTAGCTAGACCTAAGGATCATCCCAGGGTCATCCCTGTTCATGTAAATGACACACAGGGGATCCCAGGAGCAGGCAGGGTTCTGCTCTGAGTTCGCACAGCATTGCAGAGCAGGCTGGCGTCACTTTACTCCCCCTGGCTCAAACTTGAGAGGCTAGGAGCTCTCTGCGAGAACCCGATAAGAGTTGGGGAGGAGTTTATAGAAGTGTCACTCAGATTGAAGTCATCCAGGAGGGCTGATCAGTGATGCCATTTGGACAGGGGCCTTGCTGAAAGGTCAAAGGTCCTTGTCTGTCAAGTGGTCCAGAGGAGGCGTCTAATAGTCAAGCCTCCCTTTTTAAGCTGATGCAAAGGTGAGGAGCCTTTGCTAGGGACATCTTGTTTGCAATGCCCCAAACCTCTCCTTGGATACATCATCGTCTTGGCCTCTGGAGGCACCCTGCACATGGACTCTCCTAACTGGAACTTCGGATTGCTAAGGACTTGCCATGAAAAGTAATGTGAGGCTTGAATCATAGAATAGCAGAGTTGGAAGGGTCCTACAAGGCCATCTAGTCCAACCCCCTGCTCAATGCAGGAATCCACCCTAAAGCATCCCTGACAGAATAGAACCGTCACAGATTTGAACTCTTGTTTGCTGTGGATTCAGTGTCTTTGTCGTCAGTTCAGTGTACCGGCAAACTGGGTTTTATCTACGACTTTTGGACTTTCCTCTGCCTGAACTCATGCGGCATGGAGTTGCCAGTGCAAAAGCAGTGGCACGGAACTCCTTGCATTGGTGAGTTTACCGTTCCCTTGATCATGGCCTTGACCATGTTGCCTGGAGTTACCAATGAATGATCCAAAGTTGGACTTAGCTCTCTTTGGCGTGGGTTGTTAGGTCTTTCAAGAATTTGCCCCTCTGATTGCCTGAGGGATCATATCAGTAATTATCCCCATTCCTTGTCCAGGTTTGGAACCCATGTATGGATTTGCCAGAATGTGGGCTTGCCTGAGGGACTGGGAAACCTGACACCGATGAGTCTTTCCCTTGGGCTATTGCTGTTTTCAAAGCCTCCATCCTGGACAATGCAGCCAGAGCCCAAATGGCTGCCAAGGAACTTTGCCTATTCCCAATGACAGGAACGCTGTGGAGCTGCTGGAATTGTAGGACTTAACATAGACACCAAGTTAAGAACTGGCTTTTGAGAGAGGCCTTTGGCATAGACTGAAGGCATTTGATTGTTTTATTGCTGGCTTCTGTGTTAGGGTTGTTTCCCCCCATTTTGATCTGTGTTGCTTTAGTTTTGATGGTATGATTATTTACTTTGCTGTTTCATGCTGCCATTTTCTTTTCATTTTTTATTATTTGCAAGTATGTTTTTATTGTTATGATGTAATTTTATTTTTAGTTGTAAGCCACTCTGTTTTCTTTCTGAAGAAGAGAGGGCATATGATATTAGTAATGATGGCTATATGGTAGTTCCAGGATTAGAGGCAGCATGCCTTTGAATACCTGTAACTGGGGGTGAACAGTAGCAGAGTGCTATTGCCCTCATATTCTGCTGGTGGGCTTCCCATAGGCATCCAGCTGGTCACTATGAAAAACAGGATGCTCAACCTGATAGGCCTTTAGTATAATCCAGAACGGCTCTTCAAAAAGAGTATGTTTATATTCTAATGGGCTACACATTATTTTACAACAAACAAGTTCTTTTAATAAAGAATGAATGGCATTCTTTATCAGGCATCATATTGCGCAATAGTTCATGTATGTATATAATAGCTTGATACTGGAACCAGGACAAGTCACCACAGATGTCATCCACTGATTTATTTGAGTGATCTTTGACCCCTATTTTATGGCTAGCAACTGCCTAATCATTGCAATTTGCTCTAGGGATGTTGTGAGAATCCAGTTGGGGCTAGAGGTTCGGGAATTTCTCACTTGCTTGGCCTCTGAGACACCAGTCTGCAGATCTCTGCGCTTTCCTGACTTGGTGCATGCTGAGTTGGGCCAGCGTGGGGATCCCCGCTTGTCTGTGAGCTGCCATTTTGTGTAAGAATGGCAGATTAGCTATTTATGTAAATGGTCTAATTTTGTGTAAATGGGACTATTTATGACCACCATTTTATGCAAATGGTGACAGCTGAGCCGGCATTCTTATGCAAAATGTGTTTTGCAGGATGGGGGGACGCCATGCACCCGTGGACTGTTTGGTGGCTCACACAGCACATGGAAAAGGATTGGGCGGCTGGCAGGGTCCAGTGTGCAACACGGGCTCCGGTGAGTTTGCCCAACCCTAATTTGCTCATTATCTAAAACTAAGCAGAGTATTGTTTTCTAAAATAGAACAGGTTAAATATTTTAAAAATGTAGCAGGCGCCCTTTCAAGTTGTATAAAATTTGTATTAAACTTGAAATCACCTTAACCTTCCATCAAGCAATTAGTATGAACTTTTATTTAGGAATTATCTAAGTAATAAATGAAAAGCTTTGAATGAAATCATTTAGATTGGCCTTTTTCCTGTTGCTATAAATGACTATTGTAAATCAATCCACCCTGTCTCTCTCCCTTTAACACACTTAGATAGATGTCCATCATCAGTCTCCATTTAGTTTTCAGCGCTTTGCAATCCTTATAGAGCTTTCTAGTACTTCCCATGTTTTTCTCCTCATCCGATTGCCACATCATTGAACAGCATCATTTATCCATTCTGAATCCAGGCATCCCTCTTTCACTCATTGGAACTCTGAAGCTTTTGGTGGGTGGGGTGGGGGTGTCATCTCAAAATGTCTTCACCGTTCTTTGCACAGGTTTCTGGTTAAGATTTTTGCATCTCTTTTCCTAGCAATTCATGGCAAACATCAGGATTAGCCAGCATTTTCATCGACATTTTTGAGTTCTGGGGTTTGTTTATTGAAGATTAGTCTTTGGTCTAATAATTACAGAATTTTCCGATTAGAGGCTAGTCCTAGTCAAGCCCTTGCCGATTCTGTACCAGTCAATTTCATCATTGGATACTGCAGTAAGTAGGTGCTTCCTTTTCTAGTCTACCACCCTAAAATACTGTGCCACAGAAGAAAATAAGATGAAAATGCTGTGTTTTGCATATGCAAGTAGAGTGGAATACCTAATTATCTCACTAAGAAAAGAAAGACCTTGATTTGAAGTATTTAGACAAACGTTTCTCTTCCCATGTTATTCAGAATACAAAACAGACAAAACAGCCCAAAAAGAAAATTCAGGTTTCCCTTGCAGATTTCTAAATATTCATCTGACATAGTATAATAAATGGACTAGCCATGTTTACAAGCCAACAACATACATATATTAATGTTTCTACATAACAACCCAAAAAGGGCAAATGCATTTTTCTCTCCATCCGAATCCACATCTCTCCCACATTTTTACCTGCATCTTCAGAGAAGGGGCTGAGTTGTGTGTAGCCGCACTGTTTCCTCTTTTCTTTATTGAAGATGCTGTCTATGTTCAGAGACTCCCTTTTGGGTCTCCAAGTGGGTCGGTACTTGCTAGAAGAACTAGATTTGGATTCACTACTGGTACTCTCCATTTCCCAGTCTCGAGCAGGCAGACCTCTGGGCAGTGACTGTATTTCAGTCTGCTCTTTCCTTCCATGTGGTGAGTCCTGGGTTGTCTGTGATGGTCTGATGTGGATCATATTGCTGACTGTCTCTTTAAATTCCCTTAGCCTGCTGGTACTGCTGGATGTCTTAGGGGCAGTTCTGGGGGCTTGTTTCTCCTTCAATGTTTCCCCTGTAGTTTAAGAACAGAACAAGAAAAGCAGTGTGAGCAACATAAATAGCTTTCTTTAAATTAACTGCACTTTTCACATCATCTTTCTGAACTGATGCAGCCAGAAAGGAGACCCAGTTCGCATTTCAAACTGGACAAACACATAGATGTAAGAATTAAACCACTCTTCTTGCCTTCACTGTGGTATCCTGATGGCTGTGACTCATCTCCCTTTTTTCGAGATCTGCTGGAACTCCTCTTACGGTCTGTCAGTGAGCCCTTTTTGGAAATATGCCTCTGATTACATTCACTGTCAGTCAGGTGTCCTGGAAGAATAGAATACACTTCAGATGGAAAGAACATTCCAATTGGCCATTCAGCATTCTAAGAATAGTAGACCTCATTCATTCCCCACAAACATCCAATATATAAAGATTGCCAGTTAATGCTTGAGCATGAGGGAAATTACTAACTTTAAATAATATGCATCTACAATAAGGTATTTAAAATTCAAGCAACTGACACTTGGGAGACTGCGGTTATGTGAGTGGTTAATCCATAGCGACTGAAAGCAATGCATTGCGCCTTATAGCTCAAGCACTACCAGGATCTTTTAGTGCTAACACTAATAGATCTCATGTGCATTTATAGAACAAAACACTCAAGAAAAAATATTAAGAAAGTTATGATAGAACAAAATTCCTGGAAAATAAAACTTTCTAACCTTCTGGATTTCAGAACGAAACTGCATGGTTCAGAAAGTAGTGGGCAGGGGCAATTCCCTTTCCTGCCACCTTCAAGAATGGACATTTAACAGGTCTAGTCCTATGTTCTTCATAATTTTACAGACTGTGTGCCATTCTCTAATGCAGGGATCCCCAACCATTTTGGACCTGTGGGCACATTTGGGAATTTGAGGACCATTTGTGGGAGCCAAAAACAAAACCCTAATCAGTGGATCGCAACTTTGGTATCTACCACCTATCACGTCCATGGATCTTAGGTTACGTTTTATTCAGCAAAAATGTTTCTTTCATATCTATTGGCGACAACAATATCTCTTTAATAAGGGATTCTCAAAACTGGATAATTGCTGGCAGTGCAATATAGCTAATGCTTCTTTTCAACACATGTTTTGGCAATGCCCAGTAGTAGGGTTTTTTTTCTTTTTGTGAGGTGGTTATTACACAGATAAATTTTGGACTGGAGCAGTCTTTAATATGTACTGATTTACATGCTCTTTTAAATTATTTACCTGCTTCATAGAAATTAACAGTCAGCGTAAACAGACTCTCCATGCCCTTTTGACAGCTAAAAGATTAATATTACAACACTGGAAGGACAAACACTAACCTCCTATAATGCAATGGATTCAGGACCTTACAACACTTTTAGTATTTGAACTGCTAGAAAGTTGTATGCATTTCATATGTATTCATTGCTATGCATGTATTCAAATATGCAAGTTGCTTACCTGTAACTGTAGTTCTTCGAGTGGTCATCTGTGCAGTCACACATATGGGCTCTGCGCCTGCGCGGAGCTACTGTCGGAAAAACTTCTAAAGCTGAGATTTTGGCGGGAACCCTCCCCCACTCTCCAGTGCGCATGTCTGGGAGGGTTCCCGCCCAGCTCCTCAGTTCTCCTGAGACCTTAGCCTCGGTACCGAGGAGCATTTATTTTATGTAATGTAGCACCACACCGAAGCGGGGACAGTGGGTGGGTTGTGTGACTGCACAGATGACCACTCGAAGAACTACAGTTATAGGTAAGCAACTTGCATTTCTTCTTCGTGGTCTCTGTGCATCACACATATGGGCGATTAGCAAGCTGACTTACCGGAGGCGGGTAGGTGTCAGTGCAGGATTGATGACAGGATCGCTCTTCCAAACGAGCAGTCGGCTCTAGCTCTCGTATTGAGTCTGTAATGCCGAATAAAAGTTGTGGCCCTTGACCATGTTGCAGCTCTGCAAAGTTCTGTGACAGAGATGCCCTTATTGAATGCGGTAGATGTTGCAATTGCCCTGGTGGAATGGGCTTTGACACCTGCTGGAGGCGTCATGCCTGCTAGTTCATAAGCTAGAGATATGGTCTGAACTATCCATGATGATATTCTCTGTTTTGATGCAGGTAGACCTCTCCAAGGACCACTGTGGCAGATAAAGAGTCGCTGTGATTTACGGATTGTGTCCGTGCGTGACTTGTAAAACGCCAGTGCTCGTCTAACATCGAGCATGTGAAGCGATCTCTCAATATCTGACGTGGGAGACTGGAAGAAGGCTGGAAGAATGATGTCCTGGTTCACATGAAACGATGATACGACTTTTGGGAGGAATTGACTATCTGGACGCAACACGACCTTATCCCGATGGAATGTTAGGTACGGTTCGTCAACCCTGAGTGCTGCCAGTTCACCAACTCTTCTAGCTGTGGAGATTGCAATGAGGAAAACAAGCTTAAGTGTTAGCAACCTTAAGTCCACCGTGGCCAACGGTTCAAATGGTTTGGTTAACAGGGCATGGAGAACAACGGATAGGCTCCATGAAGGAACAGGGGATTTAACAGGGGGATGCAAGTTATGAAGACCCCTTAAAAACCTTTGGACAACTGGATGTACAAATACGGAACAACCGTTCAACTTATCATGGTATGCAGAAATTGCAGCCAGGTAAACTCTTATTGATGAATATTTTAGGTTTCTTTGAACTAATTGTAATAGAAACAATAAAACTACATTTATACCACATTTTCGTGGGTCAGAGTCCTTTGTTATGGCAAACTTTGAAAAGGTTTCCCATTTTCTCTTGTAAGAGAGCCTTGTCGACGGTTTTAAGGCCGCGTCTAGTATGGCCTGTAGTTCAGGTGTGTAGACATCCTGGTTTACACTGGCATCAGCCTCCAGGCTGTCAGATGCAGGGAGTCCAGATCTGGGTGGTAGACACGACCCTGGCTCTGGGACAATAGATCTATTCTCGTTAGTAGCCGGTAGAATCTCCCGAGATCTGTCTAGGAGAGTGGCAAACCATGGTTGCCTGGGCCACCACGGGGCTACAAGTATGCAATTGGTGTTGTCTGCCACAATCTTTGCCAATATCCTTGTTAGTAACGGAACTGGCGGATACAGGTAAAAGAAGTCTGTGCTCCATTTGCGGAGAAAAGCGTCTCCCATCGATTGGTGTCCTGTTCCTGCCTTGGTGTAGAATTGGTTGCAGACGCTGTTGCCGGTTGTGGCAAAAAGGTCGATGGATGGGGTGCCCCATCTGTCGAACATGTTCTGAATGACGTCTGGGTGCAACTGCCATTTGTGGGCAGATGTCATGGTTCTGCTGAGTTGGTCTGCAAGTTGGTTGTGTTCTCCTGCAATGTGAACTGCAGTGATAGTGATGTGGCGAGCATTGCACCATTCTAGTATTTGGATAGTTAGGTGAACCAATGGTATTGATCTGGTTCCACCCTGTTTGTTTAAATGGAAGACTACCGACGTGTTGTCTGATGTTATCTGAATATGTTGATTGTAAAGTTGTGTCTGAAAAGCTCTTAGTGCCTTTTGAACTGCTAGTAATTCTAGTATGTTGATATGTCTGCGTTTGTCCTTTCCAGTCCAGTGCCCTTGTACTGTGAGATTCCTGTAATGAGCTCCCCATCCTACCCTCGAGGCATCGGTGGTTATGATCCCCGAGGGCTCTGAGGGATGGAAGGGGACACCTGTTAACAGGTTGCAGTGCGATATCCACCATAGCAGTGACCTTTGCACTTCTCGTGGTACATGAAGTGTGACTCGTCTTGCGTTTTGCTTTGGATTGAAAACTCTTGTGAACCAGAGTTGCATTCTTCGCATTTTCAGACGTGCAAGCCTTATCACCATAGTGGTGGATGCCATTAATCCTAACATTCTTTGGATGGTGATGGCCTTTTGCTTGTTTCGTCTTGTTATTGTGTTTGCAAGGTTGATAATGGTTGTTGCCCTGTGTGAGGGGAGGAATGCTCTGCATAAGTCTGCGTTGAGGATTGCACCTATGAACTTTATGGACCTTGTTGGAGTTAAGCAGGATTTTTCTTCGTTTATGTACAGGCCTAAGTCCTGAAGCAAGCGTTGTATGGTATTTAGTTTGTGACGTAATGACTGGCGAGACTGTGCGACTATCAGCCAGTCGTCTATGTAAGGATAAACCTGGATCCTTTGTTGTCTTAAGTAAGCACATACTACAGCCATGCACTTTGTGAACACGCGTGGTGCTGTGGACAGGCCAAATGGTAGCACTGTGAATTGGAATGCTTGTTGTCCTATGAGGAATCTTAGGTACTGTTGACTTTGGGCGTGTATGTCGATATGAAAGTATGCATTTTTCAGGTCTATCGATGCGAACCAGGCGTGTTTTGAGAGCAATGGTAGTATGTTTGCTAGGGAGACCATCCGGAACTTTTTTGGGGTTATGTAAGTGTTTAGGTCTCTTAAGTCTAAAATAGGACAAAGGCCGCCATCCTTTTTTGGTACGGTGAAGTAGCGGGAGTAGAATCCCTGATGTATTTGGGATTTTGGTGTTTTGATGATGGCTCTCTTTGCTAAGAGGGATAGAACCTCTTGCTTTAGTGGAGTTGAGGGGTTTGTGGCCCGAATGATGCCGGATGGTGGTGTTGTGTCGAATTCTATCCGGTATCCGTGTGCAATGACGGACAGAACCCATTTGTCTGATGTAATATACGTCCATGTTGGTAGGAATTTGGTTAGGTGCAGGCCGAATGGAGTCATTTGTTTGTTTATCCTGAATGTCCAGTCAAAGTCGCTGTTTGCCGGTGAAGTCGGTTTTGCGCCTTTGGAAGCGATTCCTTGACGAAGAGAATTGGCCTCTGTTTGATTTCTGTTGTATTGGTTGATTTTGGGAGCGTCCTTGCTGGAATCTAGGTCGTTCGTTTGATATCTCTGATACTGGGGTTGTGGCTGTCTGTACCAACGTCGTTGTTTGAATTGCTGGGTGGGAAATGTTAAACCCATTTTTCTCGCTGTTGTTCTTGCCTTTTGCACTGAGTCCATGGACTCGTCGGTTTTGGCATTGAATAGTCCCTCGCCATCGAATGGGAGGTCCTCGATGCGGGTCTTTGCTTCCTGTGAAAGCGCAGTTGATCTGAGCCATGCATGGTGACGAAGTGCAACGGTGCCGACCATTACTTTTGAGCCGCAATCCGTTTGGTGTTTTGCAGTACTTATTTGTTGTTTGGCAAGTCTTGAAGCCTCATCTGTGAAGACCCGAGCAAGTTCTCTCTGGTCATCACTTAGATTATTGCAAAATGAGGAAATCTTCTCTAGGAGGAACACCTGATACCTCGCCATGGTGGCTTGGTAGTTCGATACTTTAAGGCTTAGTGAGGCTGATGAATAGAACCTTCTTCCCATGAGGTCCAGGCGCCTGCCTTCTCTGTCCACTGGTGCTGAATGAATGCGTTGAGATCTACCCTGCGCTGACTCAATGATGACAGAATTTGGTTGTGGATGACAAAAAAGGAATTCAGCATCCTTCTCTAATACTTTATACATGTTTCCCAGCTTTTTTGAGGCTGGAGGTATTGATGCAGGTTGTTTCCAAGATTGTTGGATCGTTTGTAATAGTGTTGGGGCTAAAGGGATGGCTATAGGTAGAGCTGATTGTACGTTTATGACGTCAAATATTGGGTCGTCTAATGCCTGCACCGGTTGTGACGTTTGCAGTCCCAGGGATTGTGCCATACGCTGGATCTGATCAGAAAAATGTGCAAGGTCTTCAGATGGTGAGAGTGGCTCGTGTGGTGCTACTACTCCATCTGGAGAAGTAGTAGAAGGGGCAACTGAAGAGTAGGATTCTGAATCGGATTGGTAATCATCCGTTAGAGATTGTGGGGAAACTACTTGTACTGTTAGGTGTTGATCTTGATTTGGCTCCTCTCCCTGAGCTGCTGTTATGGCTGGGAGGTTGCTTGTATAGTGAGTCGACTCGGTATCGTGTCTCGGTACCGTGTATGGTACTGATGCGGGTTGCCGTGGTCGCAGAGAAGATTGTTCAGGTTGTCGCCGTGGCGATAAAGTGTATCGGTGTCGATCATCTTGGCGTCGGTATCGACGAGGCTCGTCGTAATAGTATTGGGATGAAATATCTGAGCGCCCATCTCGGTCCGAAAGGGGCGAGCGTGAGCGATGTCTGGAGTGGTATGGAGGGTCGTATCTATCCCTTGACCTGATGGATTGTCTCGACTCTGGAGAGTCGTTTCGATATCTTCTAACTTGTTGCTCTCTCGGTACAGCGGTTGCATGCTGGCCCGTTTGTAGAGGGATCTGTGTTTGAGGTGAGTCCCTTATTTCGCCCTCCGATATGGATACTGATGGTACAGTGTCATTTCTCGGTATCGGAGGGGATGGTGTAATAAGTGGCCTTGATGTCGATGGGAGAGGTATATTTCCCGTCCTCGATGTCGAGGGGGACTGTGTCTCCTGGGTCCTCGATGTCGACGGGTGTCTATCACCCATTTTCGATGTTGAAGGACGAGGTACTCTTGCAGTTCTCAATGTGGAGGGAGACTGTAGTGCCGTGCCTACCCTCGATGTCGAGGGGGATTGTCTGATGTCGACCATCGATGTTGACGGAGTTAGAGTGGTCGGTGGTGGTTTGTCTTTTTCTTCTTTTTCTTTTGAGCGTCAGGAGCTCTCATTGTTCTTGCCGCCTTTGCTAGCTTTTTTGCTCGTAGCTTTGTCGCTGCCCTCCCAGATGGGGGAGGTGCCTCTCTCGCCGCCAATACAGGCGGGGTATGAGGTTTGGCCACCGGAGCGTCTGTTTGCTCCCTGTTAGGCGTTGCCGCTGCCATGTTTAGTGTTGGATCCTGGACAGCTTGAAGAGCCTTTGTCCACAACTCTGCCTTTAAGCGGTCCGCTCTATTTTTCCTGGTTTGGCATGAAAACGCTTGGCAGTTATGGCAGGATTCCACTTTGTGGCCTTCTCCAAGGCACATTAAACAATGAGTGTGCCCGTCTGATGGTGGTAATTTAGCGCCACATCTTGTACACTTTCGAAATGGTGCCCTTAGGGCCATGCAAAAATTGAATTTTCACGATCAGCAGCCGCTGATCGTCTTATACGATAGAAGAAAAATTTATAAGAGAATTTTTTTTTTTTTAGGAGGATAAAGCTAAAGATTAAAGAGGAAGGATAGACAAGATTATGAGGTAAAAGGTAAGTAGAAAACTCAGCTATTGTTGTTTATTTTCACAGAGAAGAACCCGTCGAAGGAGAACTGAGGAGCTGGGCGGGAACCCTCCCAGACATGCGCACTGGAGAGTGGGGGGAGGGTTCCCGCCAAAATCTCAGCTTTAGAAGTTTTTTCGACAGTAGCTCCACGCAGGCGCAGAGCCCATATGTGTGATGCACAGAGACCACGAAGAAGAACCATGTGTGTATACTCTGTTACCTGCTAGCCAGGAAGGGCCAGCCTGGGAACTCCGGAAACCTTAAGTGTTGTTGTTTTTAAACTCTTGAACCTCTCCAAAACATGCTGATACCTCCCTCTAGTCCATACATGGGCAACATGTGGCCCTCCAGATGTTTTGGCCTACAATTCCAATCATCCCTGATGATTGCTTATGCTGGTTAGGGCTGATGGGGCCACACAAGCTGCCTCCCCCTGTCCACCATTGAAGGGAATTATGATGGTTAGTTTTAAAATTTATGTTAGCAAAAGACCAATTAGAAAAGCAGTTCCTCTGCCTCTTTGGAAGTTGCACAGATACACCAATGAGCATACAGAAGAACTCCTATATGCTTCCCCATTCATTTAAGTGGTTAAGACATTTCTATTTTATAGTAACACTGTAAGAGAAGAGTATTCTTACCCAAAAAGCCAAGAGATCAGAAAACGTCTGCATATTAGTTGGGTCTAGTCACTGCTTTCCAGCTAGAGCAAGGGCAAGGAACCTCTGGCTTGCAGGCCAAATTTGGCCAACTAAGCCAGCCAATCCAGCCCCAGGGCCTCACGCAAGGCCCCTTGCTCTCAGAAGGAGCAAGAGCGAGCCATGGCCGCAGGACCACAGCACAGTCCGCTTCACTCCTCCCTCTCCTTCCCTGAAGGGGAGGCAGAAACAAAGCTAGTTCAGGACTCAAAGCCACCACTCAAGGCGACGGCTGCTTCACTTCTCCCTCACCTTCCCCAATCAGGGAAAGCTGGCTTCGGATTCAGTGGGGCCCAAAGCAGTGGCTCCTCCAGGCAACAGCGGAGTCCTTTTGCCCCCTGCTTGCCATCCTGATTGGTACGTATAAGTGGTGTGCAAAGCAAGCACCTGGCACAGACGACACCTAGAGAAGCTGCCTTTCTCTGTGCAGAGAGGTATGGAGAAAGGCAAAATGAACAGAGTGATGTCAGGGGCATGGCCCAGAAGAGAGGCGTTGGGATGGGCTCTGCCTTCAGAACCACTCCTGTTCCTCACCCCTGAGCTAGAAAATATGTCCCCAGTACCCTATTTTAACCTATCTCAACAGTGTTTTCCCCATGAGCTCTATGATATTTGCCATAACTGAAGAAAGGAATTACCTGTGTCCCTGCTGCTCTGTGAAGCTACATCATTTTCCATGTTGTAAATGACAGTTCCTTGAGAATCAGAAGAGAAGTGACTGACCACAGATTCATGGTGGGAGTGTTTATAGGGATAGCTGTCTGCAGAAGAGTCTGTCCTAGTGTCACTTGTGATGGAAGGCTCACGCCCTGTTAAAAGGAAACCATATGAAAGTTAGAACTACAATTGAGAAAAGGGCTAAGACAGAATATAGGATATGGAAGACAGAAAATAAAACAATAGTAACAATAATGTACAAGATAAAGTATAAGAATCACTCTGTTTATGAATCCTGCAGTACAGCCAACCACCTTTTTGCTATCGATCAAATACACTCTTTTCTTCCTCAAGGACAGACATTTATGGGAAGTTTCTTCAATGGAGGAAGGAAGCCTTCAGGATACAGTATAGCATTGCAATAACAAAGGTCAGGCATACAAGTCCTTTACTGAGGGATAATTACACCAGAACATCTTACCAAATGCAGCATCTCAGAGGCAAATACACTGAAATGATGGTGCTTAGTAATTGTGTGAATTGATGCTGTTAGGAGAGAGTGACTGGACTCAGAGGACATTTCCTCTAAGCCTAATTTACCCAAATATCAATTTGTCATAGGGAAAATTAAGGGTAGGCAAAGAAATAAAGGGAATCATTTCCCCTCAATTCCACCCTGATTCTCTGTAATACTTTGTGGGTTCCCACTTGAGTTCTCTAAATATGAAAACTGAGATTCTGAGAACTATGCTAAAACTCCTGGATTCTGAACAAGTCCACAATCTGTATTGTGGCAACTAACAATGAAAATGATTCCAAATCCCATTGGAAGTTAAGGATAAAAATTATATCTTCTGAAGATATATTGGATAAATAGTTTTATCTGAATGCAGAATATAAACAAAGCCATGTATACTTTATGCCAAGAAAAGATTGAAATTCTATGATTAGATAAGCTGAATTTCTGCAACCATTATGAAAATTAAGAAAGCTCATTGACTTATTTATTTCACATGATTTACTCTGCTTCTATTAGCCATGACATTAGGCAAAAAGCTTTGCATAACATCTGTCCACTAGCATTATTTTTTGCCACTGCTCTGGTTTCTGATATTTAATTTCATCTCATTTCATTTCTATACCACCCCATAGCCGAGGCTCTCTGGGCAGTTCACAAAAATGAAAAACAACTAATGCATTATATAAAGTATAAAACCATGCTTGTAAGGACAAAAAACAGCACACACAACAACATATATCTAAAATTGAAAACAATTAGTCAGAGACAATCCAGGACCTGATCAAAAAGACTTGCTATATGCTGTCAAATGCCTGAGAGAAGACAGCAGTTTTAACCTGGTGTCGAAAAGTTGACAACTTTGTCCCCAGGCTGGCCTTGCCAGGGGGATCATACCATAAATGCAGGACCACCTCTGAGGAGGCCCACTCCCTTGCTGCCATTCTCCGAGCCCCCCTTGGAGGAGGATCCCAGAGGAGGGCCTTGGATGCAGAGCGTAGTGTATGGGTTGGTGCATTCTGAGAGAGGCGTTCCACCCAGTACTGTGGTCCCGAGTCACATAAGGGTTTGAAGGTCAAAACGAGCACTTTGAAATGTATAGGCAGCCAGTGTAAGTGGACCAGAATCGGTGTCATATGATCGGACCGTCTTGTCCCTGTTATCAGTCTGGCTGCTGCATTTTGCAAGCTGCAGCTTCTGAACTGTCTTCAAAGGCAGCTCCATGCAGAGTGCATTGCATCAGTCTAACTTGGAAGTTACCAGAGCATAGACAATTAAAGCCACATTATCCCTGTTCAAGAAAGGGGTGTATCTGGGCCACCAACTGAAATTGGTAGAAGGCACTGTGTGCCACTGAAGCTACCTATGAAGGAGACAAAAGTCGAGCATAGCCATACACGTACTCTGGATTTTAGGAAAGCTGATTTTAATAAACTCAGAACTATGATAAGTAAGGTCCCGTGGCAAGGGAGCCTAATGAGAAAAGGAGTGCAGGATGGGTGGGAGTATTTAAAAAATGAAATTTTAAAGGCACAGTTACAAACAATTCCAACAAGGAGAAAAGATAGAAGACAACAGAGGAAACCAATGTGGCTCCACAAAAAGCTTAGACATGACCTGAAAACAAAAAGGAATACATATAGGAAGTGGAAGGAAGGCCAGGCTACAAAAGAAGAGTACAGACAAGTGGCGCAGAAGTGCTGAAACGCCATCAGGAAGGCTAAAGCTCAGAATGAGCTGAGATTAGCAAGGGATGCTAAAAGCAATAAAAAGGCTTTCTTCAGATACGTGAGTAGTAAAAGACAGAGGAAAGAAATGGTGGTTCAACTGCTTAATGAGGATGGCAAATTGATAACATACGACAAAGAAAAGGCTGAAGTGCTCAATTCCTACTTTGCCTCGGTCTTCTCCCAAAAACGGGTCTATGACCCCCCTGGAAAAAGTGAAGCAGAAGTTGAGGGGGCAGGATTGCAGTTTGAGATTGATAAACAAATGGTCAAAGAAAACCTAATTTCCTTGAATGAGTTTAAATCTCCAGGGCCCGATGAACTGCATCCTAGAGTAATGAAGGAGCTAGCAGAAGAACTCTCAGAACCTTTGTCTATTATCTTTGCAAAATCATGGAAGACGGGTGAGGTGCCGGACGACTGGAGGAGGGCTAACGTTGTCCCTATCTTCAAAAAGGGCAAAAAGGAGGAACCTGGGAACTACAGACCAGTCAGTTTGACATCCATCCCTGGGAAAATTCTGGAGCAGATTATAAAGAAGTCAATCTGTAAACACCTTGAAATCAATGCAGTGATTACTAGAACAAGTCCTGTCAGACAAATTTGATCTCATTTTTTGATAGGATAACCTCCCTTGTGGACTGTGGGAATGCTGTGGACGTCATATATCTTGACTTCAGCAAAGCTTTTGACAAAGTACCACATGACATTCTGATTAACAAACTAGCTAAAAGTGGGCTAGATGGAACAACTATTAGGTGGATTCGCAGTTGGCTACAGAATCGGACTCAAAGAGTACTTATCAATGGAACCTTCTCAAACTGGGGAGAGGCAACGAGTGGGGTGCCGCAGGGCTCAGTCCTGGGCCCAGTGCTCTTCAACATTTTTATTAATTTATTTATTTTTTATTTATCATACTTATACCCCGCTCCTCAGCCAAAAAAGGCTCTCGGAGCGGCTTACACTTAGCAAAAGAGACAATTAATGATTTGGACGAGGAGGTGCAGGGAACGCTGATCAAATTTGCGGATGACACAAAATTGGGTGGGATAGCTAATACCCTGGAAGACAGAAACAAACTTCAAAGTGATCTTGATAGGCTGGAGTGCTGGGCTGAAAACAACAGAATGAAATTTAATAGGGATAAATGCCAAGTTCTACATTTAGGGAATAGAAACCAAATGCACAGTTACAAGATGGGGGACACTTGGCTCAGCAATACTACAAATGAGAAAGATCTTGGAATTGTTGTAGATCACAAGCTGAATATGAGCCAACAGTGCGATATGGCTGCAAGAAAGGCCAATGCTATTTTGGGCTGCATTAATAGAAGTATAGCTTCCAAATCACGTGAGGTACTGGTTCCTCTCTATTCGGCCCTGGTTAGGCCTCATCTAGAGTATTGTGTCCAGTTCTGGGCTCCACAATTCAAGAAGGATGCAGACAAGCTGAAGCGTGTTCAGAGGAGGGCAACCAGGATGATCAGGGGTCTGGAAACAAAGCCCTATGAAGAGAGACTGAAAGAACTGGGCATGTTTAGCCTGGAGAAGAGAAGATTGAGGGGAGACATGATAGCACTCTTCAAATACTTAAAAGGTTGTCACACAGGGGAGGGCCAGGATCTCTTTTCGATCCTCCCAGAGTGCAGGACACGGAATAACGGGCTCAAGTTAAAGGAAGCCAGATTCCGGCTGGACATCAGGAAAAACTTCCTGACTGTTAGAGCAGTGCGATGGTGGAATCAGTTACCTAGGGAGGTTGTGGGCTCTCCTACACTAGAGGCCTTCAAGAGGCAGCTGGACAACCATCTGTCAGGGATGCTTTAAGGTGGATTCCTGCATTGAGCAGGGGGTTGGACTAGATGGCCTTGTAGGCTCCTTCCAACTCTGCTATTCTATGATTCTACCTGAGCCTCAAGTGAAAAAGATGAATCCAAGGGGACCCCCAACCTAAGAGCCTGCTTCTTTAGGGAAGCTGGCCACCCAAGTAGGAGCGAAACAACTGCAATGCAGTACCTCCCACTCCCAACTCAGATGATCATCCCAGAAGGATACCATGGTCAATGATATCGAAAGCCGCTGAGAGTTCAAGGAGAATCAAGAGGGTCACACTCCCCCTGTCTTTCTCCTGGCATAGGTCATCACACAGGGCGACTAAGGCTGTTTCCGTGTCCAAAGCCGGACTTAACCCTGACTGAAATGGATCTAAATAATCAGTCTCATCAAAGAGTTTCTGGAACTAGTAGGCAACCAACCACTCAAGAACCTTGCCCAAGAAAGGAACATTTGCCACTGGCCTAAAATTATTAACATTTTCTGGGTACAGGAAGAGTTTCTTCAGGAGTGGCCTCACCACTTTGAGAAAGCCCAGAATCACTCCCTCTCAGAAGGAGGCATTTATCACTTCCCTGGCCCAGTGAGCTGTTTCCTTCCCTGCCAGTTTTTATAACCCAAGAGGGGTAAGGATCCAATAAAGAAGTGGTTACATGAAGCTGTCCAAGCACCTTATCCACATCCTTGAGTTGTAGCAACTGAAACTCATTCAAGAAAACTGGACAAGGCTGCGCTTTGGACACTTCACCAAATTCACCTGCTGTAACACTGGTGTCTAAGTACTGGTGGATGCAAGAGATTTTATCCTGGAAGTGCCTAGCAAATTCATTACAGCGGGCCTCAAATAGGTCTGCATTGTTCTTAGCGCTAGTATGTAATAGGCCATGGATGAGCTGAAAAGCTCTGCTGGACAGCATATGGAAGATTGAACAGAGGCAGAGAAGTGTTGTCATGCTGCCCTCATTGACCTTGAGTATACCTTATTGTAGGCACACACCAGCATTCAATTGCACCCACTAGGAGTTCTTCTTCATCTGTACTCAAGCTGTCTCCTATTTTGTTTCATTGCTCTCAGTATCCCACTGAGCAGTACAAGCTCTACACAACAATCATGTCAACCGCCTGGGTTATTTTTGCATTCCACAGATCAGCCAGGGTATTGACATGACCACCAGCCATATTAGCTGGAAACCTCCCCAGAGCCCTCTGGAAACCATCCAGATCCATTAGCCTCTGGGGTGGACCATCTTAATAGGTCCCCTACCCTTGCAGAAGGGAAAAACTGCTGTAAGTCTAAACCTTAATAGGCAATGATCTGACCATGACAAAGAGACTGAAGCAAAGTCCTCCACCTTCAAATCATCATCTTCATGCCCAGTTGAGAAAGACAAGTCTAGAGTATGCCTTGCTACATGCACTGGGCTGATGACATGTTGGGACAGTCTCATAGTTGTCATGGAGATTATGAAATCCTGAGCTGCCCCTGACAAGGTGCCCTCAGCATGAATATTGACATTCCCCTGAACCAAAAGTCTAGGAGATCTCAACAGCACACCTGAAACCACCTCTATCAGCTCAAACAGGGTGTCTGTTGAACACTGGGGTGGGTGGTACACCAACGGAATCCCTAATCTGTCCTGCTGACCCAAAACAAGGTGCAAATACTCCAGACCAGTAGTTGAATGGACAGGGATCCTGCAGAGGAAACTCCTATAGACTACAGCAACACCCCCTCCCCAGCCCTCAAGCCTAGCCTGCTGCTGAACCAAGTACCCTGGTGGACACAAATGCAGGTTGCTTACCTGTAACTGTAGTTCTTCGAGTGGTCATCTATGCATTCACACATATGGGCTTTGCGCCTGCGCAGAGACCTGACCGGAACCTTCTCTAGCTGAGTGAAACGTTTTTGGCGGGAACCCCTCCTCCCACGCTACCGCGCATGTCCATGGGGTTCCCGCCCTTACCTCAGTTTACAGGAGTCCGACATTGTGCCCCCATAAACATGAGTGTAAATAAAATAAAGTACATTCCACATATAACTGTGTTATTTGTAAATCTCACACCACCAAGTGGGGATGGTGGGTGGGTTGTGTGAATGCATAGATGACCACTCGAAGAACTACAGTTACAGGTAAGCAACCTGCATTTCTTCTTCGTGGTCTCTATGCATCACACATATGGGCGAGTAGCAAGCTGACATACTCTTGGAGGTGGGTTGGTGCATCATCTGAAGATCTCCGAGAGCACTGTCCTTCCAAACGAGCAGTCCTGCCTCGCACGGGTGTCCAAACTGTAGTGCCTAACAAACGTGGATGGAGTGGACCACGTTGCAGCTCTACAGACTTCTGTCAAAGGAACACCTCTGCCGAAAGCAACAGATGTTGCGATGGCTCTGGTAGAATGAGCTGTCACAGGTTTCACCAGCTCTAGTTTAGAGATAGAGTAGGCAAGTTCAATTGTCTCTACAATCCAGCGTGACAGACGCTGGCATGAAACAGGGAGTCCCTTAGAAGGCTCCCCATAACAAATAAACAATTGCTTTGTTTTTCTAAAATTCTCTGTCCTAGCCTTGTAAAAGGCAAGAGCTCTCCTTACATCAAGTGTATGTAAAGTAGACTCGACAGGTGATGTAGGATTCGGAAAGAAAGCTGGTAGAATGATATATTGGGACAGATGAAAGGTTGACACTCCCTTAGGCAAGAAGGCAGGGTCTGTGCGTAACACAACCTTATCTTTGTGAAAGATAGTGTAAGGAGCATCTATCCTGAGAGCCCTAAGCTCACTTGCACGTCTAGCAGAAGTAATGGCTACTAAAAAGACAGTCTTGAATGTTAGAAGCCTAAGGTCAGATAAGGCCATGGGCTCGAAGGGCTTCTTTGTCAATGCCTGTAGCACCACTGACAGGCTCCATGGTGGAACGATACACTTTACTGTTGGTGTCGTATTTTTAAGTCCTTTTAGAAATTTCCTCGATGTTGGATGTGTAAAAGGTGTAAAACCATCCATGCCTCGATGAAAAGACGTAATAGCCGCTAGGTGAACTCTGATGGAAGTGAGTTTGAGTCCCTGCTGATAAAGTGCCAATAGGTATTTGAGAATCAATGACAAAGGGCAAGATTCAGGTGCTTGATCATTTCCCAAGGCAAAAGTTTGAAATCTCTGCCACTTTGCCGCGTAAGATTTTCTTGTTGAAGGCTTTAGTGATGCTAACAATATATGGTCTACAGTTAAATCCTTGGTACGAGAGGAGGAATGGATGATATTCTCCATGCCTTCATCTTGAGGGTCGACAGGTTTGCGTGTCGAACCCTGCCCTGGTGTCGAGACAACAGTGTCAGTATCGGCGGGAGTCTGATGTAATTCCCGTCCGACGGTCAAAGGGCATGGGAGAACCACGTCTGTCGAGGCCACCACGGTGTGATAAGGATGCAGTCCGACCTGTCCGACTGGATTTTGGCCAGCACCTTCGTCAATAGTGGAAACGGTGGAAAGATGTAAAGGAGATTTCCTTTCCAGGTTCTGGTGAAAGCATCTCCTAGCGAGTGCTTTCCTCTTCCTGCTCTGCTGCAGAACCTGGAACAAGCTGCGTTTTCTTCGGTAGCGAAGACATCGACAGCAGGGAGGCTCCAGTACCGAAAGAGAACGTCTCTTACTTCGGTATCGAGCTCCCATTCGTGGTCGATGTGGAAAGACCTGCTGAGGGCGTCCGCGATGATGTTTTCCTTGCCCGCTACATGGATCGCCGTCAGGTGAGTATTTCTCTTTATGCACCAGTTCCAAATCCTGAGTGCCGATCGATTCAGAGGATGAGACCTTGTCCCACCTTGTCTGTTGATGTACGCCACTACCGTGGTGTTGTCCGTCGCGATCAGGACGTTTCGGCCCTCGATCATTTGTGAAAAAGTTTTTATTGCATTCTCCACCGCTAGCAGTTCTAGGTGGTTGATATGATGTTCCCTCTGGGAAGGAGGCCAACGGCCCTGAGCTGTGAGGGAGTCGCAGTGTGCTCCCTATCCGATCAACGATGCATCCGTCGTGATCGTTACCGAAGGAGTTTCTTGCTGGAAGGGAACTCCTTCTAGGAGCGTCGACATCGAAAATCACCATTTCAGAGATGCCCTTACTTGCGTCGGGATCGACAGGTAAGTTCGCCGGGCATCGTGTCGAAGATCGAAAGTTCTTAAAAACCAGGCCTGCAATATTCTCATTCTGAGTCTTGCAAACCTGATGACTGCAGTTGTAGCTGCCATCAAGCCTAATAGCCTCTGAATTGTCCATGCCGAGACCTTTCGGCAGCTCTCGGTAGCGATGGCTAAATCTTGAAGGGTGCTTGCTCTGGTCGAGGGCAGGTATGCTCTCCCGTCCCGAGATGATAGGGTTACCCCTATGAAGTCCAGCTTCTGCTGTGGGGTCAAGATGGATTTCTCCTCGTTGACCCACAGACCCAACGAGACCAACAGGTTGAGGGTGGCTGAAATGTCCGCTACCAGATCTTTTTTCGGGACCATGAAGTATTGGGAGAAAACCCCCTGGTTGAGTTCCTCTGCGGGTACTGGAGAGATGGCTCCTTTCGCTAGGAGGGTCTGTACCTCGAGAAGCAGAGGAGGGGATGGTGCCGTTACTTTCACCCCCGAAGAAGGAGGAAGGACATCGAGCTCGATGGCATACCCCGAGTTGATGATAGTGAGCACCCAGGAGTCCGATGTTATTGACTCCCATTGATGGTAATGTGGTGCTAGGCGGTTCGCAAAGGGAGGTGGATCTGGGATAAAGAAGTCAAACCCGCTGCTTCTTAGAGAAGTCGGGCTGACGTTTGCTTTGGAGCTGTTGTTGCTGCCGCCTCTGCTGACCTTTCGCTGTCGACAATTGTTGCCTGGCTATGGCTGAAGCTTCACTCTGGAAAACTCGTGCCAGCTCTTTTTTGTCCTCTGGGAGATATTCACATAGTGATCCTATTTTCTCCCAGAGGAAGAGCTGGTATCGTGCCATGGTAGCCTCGTAGGCTGATGCCCTGATGCCCAAAGAGGCAGAGGAGTAAATCCTCCTGCCCGTATGGTCCAACTTTCTGCCTTCTCTGTCCACGGGTGCAGAATGTGCCTTCTGTGAGTGGCCTTGAGCCGACTCCACTACGATCGAATTAGGTTTGGGATGTTGGACCAGAAACTGTACATCTTCCTCTTGGACTCGATAGAGGGTCTCTAGCCTTTTCGATGTGGCTTGAGTCATAGCCGGTGTTTTCCAAGATAATTGAGCCGTTTGCTTTAAAGCATGTGGAATAGGGATGGCAAGTCGTTGGTTGGTTGTGGACTGGAAAACGTCGTAGATTGGATCGACGACCGATTCATCCATTTGCTGGATCTCCAGTCCTAATGCCTGAGCCATTCTAAGCATATGGTCAAAAAATCTGACCATATCGTCGGAAGTGGAAGAAGGGTCCTTGTCATGAACCTCATCTTCTGGTGAAGGCATCGATGGAGTAGCCGACAACCCCGACCCAGAATCCGATGGGTAATTATCCTCAGGCAAGGATACTGTAACCACCTGGAGGTCTACATGCTCCGTCGGTACCGTGGTAACCACGGCAGTCGATGCCGATGGCTGCGTACAGTGTCGAGGCGTCGACACCGTGGACGTTTGGTGGGCGGGCGGTGGAGGCAGCGGTAGATGACACATCCTCGTAGGCGGAGGGCGCACATAATATTCTTCTTGAGGGTACTGGTGGTCACCCTGGAAGTATCGTTGTGGGCGATATCGATCCCATACATAGTCGCCACATACTGATTGGGGATAAGAGTATTGAAAAGCTCCTTCCCATTGACGCCTTAGAGTGTGCCTTGGCGAAGGCGGTAGAGGGATTAGTCCCTGAACTTCTTGCAGCCTGGCAGGCTCTCGGAAAGAGGCCGCTGAAGCCGAATCCCGCAACTCGCCCTCCGATAGACTGGGAGGATGTGTCAGTACCGTAGCCATCGGTACCGACTGGGATCTCGATACCGAGGGAGGCCTCGGTATCGAAGCGGTCGGTATGGCAGGAGGAGTAGAGTGACTCATAGCCAGTTCCGCCGTGCGGGATGACCCTAACGAGGGTTTTTCCGCGTCTCGCTTCTTCTTCTTTTTCTCCATTTCAGAAGATTTGGGAGTCCGGGCCTTTTTGGAGATTTTCCTGGCAGCGGAACTCGCCAGTGACCGTCCAGGCGTTAGGGGTATCTGAGCCCTATTAGCCGCTCTGGAATGTTCAGGCACCTCAGTGCAACGGTCATCAACGGACTTACTGGCTGCCGTTTGTCCAGGCGTTAGGGGTATCTGAGCCCTATTAGCCGCTCTGGAATGTTCTGGCACCTCAGTGCAACGGTCATCAACGGACTTACTAGCTGCCGTTTGTCCAGGCGTTAGGGGTATCTGAGCCCTATTAGCCGCTCTGGAATGTTCAGGCACCTCAGTGCAACGGTCATCAACGGACTTACTGGCTGCCGTTTGTCCAGGCGTTAGGGGTATCTGAGCCCTATTAGCCGCTCTGGAATGTTCAGGCACCTCAGTGCAACGGTCATCAACGGACTTACTGGCTGCTGTTTGTCCAGGCGTTAGGGGTATCTGAGCCCTATTAGCCGCTCTGGAATGTTCAGGCACCTCAGTACAACGGTCATCAACGGACTTACTGGCTGCCGTTTTGTGCATCCTCGAAGATTCAGCCAAGACTCAACTTTATGGCCTTCACCTAGGCACAGGACGCACAGGGAGTGCCCGTCAGTTGGAGGGAGCTTAGCTCCACATTTCACACACTTACGAAATGGGGCCTTAACTGCCATACGGCTAAGCGCCACGATCGAAATCGCTGAGGAAAATCTAACTACTAATATATATATATTAGATAGAATAGAAGAAAAGACGTTAAGAAGTGAGAAATAAGCGAAAAGAGGAAAGATTTGAAGTAAAAAAGGATTTTAAAGAGAAAACGCTAAGAGGTTTGGTTCTATGGTCTAAGCACAATGGCGGACGACGAAGAACTGAGGTAAGGGCAGGAACCCCATGGGCATACGCGGTAGCGTGGGGGAGGGGTTCCCGCCAAAAACGTTCCACTCAGCTATAGAAGGTTCCGGTCTGGTCTCTGCGCAGGTGCAAAGCCCATATGTGTGATGCATAGAGACCACGAAGAAGAACTGGGAGAGACTAACTCCTTCCTGCTCACCCACCCAGGTCTCAGTTATGCATGTCAGATTGGCTGCTTCATCCACTATTAAATCATGGAGGAGGGAAGTTTTACTCTGAACCAATTTGGCATTTAACAGAAGCATCTGGAGAACCAAGAGCAAGCTAATAGGGCTACCACCATGTCTTTGGGTGGAGGGAGGGCTGGAACACAGCACAGCCATTAACTGGAGCATGTTCCATTTAATGGAACAAGCTGGAGCATGTTCAGAGGAGGGCAACCAGGATGATCAGGGGTCTGGAAACAAAGCCCTATGAAGAGAGACTGAAAGAACTGGGCATGTTTAGCCTGGAGAAGAGAAGATGGAGGGGAGACATGAGAGCACTCTTCAAATACTTGAAAGGTTGTCACACAGAGGAGGGCCAGGATCTCTTCTCGATCCTCCCAGAGTGCAGGACACGGAATAATGGGCTCAAGTTAAAGGAAGCCAGATTCCAGCTGGACATCAGGAAGAACTTCCTGACTGTTAGAGCAGTACGACAATGGAATCAGTTACCTAGGGAGGTCGTGGGCTCTCCCACACTAGAGGCATTCAAGAGGAGGCTGGACAACCATCTGTCAGGGATGCTTTAGGGTGGATTCCTGCATTGAGCAGGGGGTTGGACTCGATGGCCTTGTAGGCCCCTTCCAACTCTGCTATTCTATGATTCTAACTGTGTGGGCGAGCCCTCCTCCCAAAGCCGTATCTCACCTGACCCGTAACCGCACTCATTTGACCCCTCTTAAGCCACCCAACTCGGTCCCATACCCTCTCTCCCAGGAATATAACAATATTTTGTGGAAGAAACAGATAACCCCATACATATTAGGGGGTGGTCCTTTCCCTTGTGTCCCACCTGAAGCAGCTCCCCACACAGTCAGCCCTGCCTTTGGTGGTGCTGCCACCCCAACATCAAAGTGGGGAGATAACAAGAGCCGCCCCAAGAACCTTGAACTCTGCTGCCCCAAATTAGCAGTCATTTCCCAAGGGAAATGCTTTTTCTCTCCAGCTCCAGCTCTGGAGGTAGCGTCGCTCTCAGGCAGCAACACAGTCTCAGGCAGGGCCAAGAGAATGGTAAGTTGCCCCCACCCACCCCACCCCATTGCTGTAGAACGCCCTGGCTGCCTGCCTCTCCTCGGTCCACAGCTCTAATGGCTAGCCCTGCGTCAGGGTGGGAAGATAACAAGAGCCGTCCCATCAGGCATTGTTCATTGCCAGTATTGCTAACACACGTCATGATTGGTAAAAATACACGGAAAACTCTGAAATTAAAGAGTTCCAAAAGATTACCTGAGTCTTCACTATCATAGTAAATCCTGCTATACTGTTGTAGATCCATTTGCGTCGGCAGGTCCTGTGTTGATACTGGAGTTCCCCTAGGGTCTGCATAAAGTAGTAGCAATGGCTGATAATGACCCTTAATGCACTTGGTCACAACATCTTTCCACTTGGGACCTATCTGGATTTTTTTTTAAAAGTCCAAAACAATTATTATCTTACAAACACAAATAATAAGATTTAACATATAAACAAATCAATGCTTTGAATTATAAAATAAGGTTTTAAAATCTTAGAAATTAAAGTTATATGCTAATTAGTATTTACTGTTGACTAAAAACACATAACGATTCAAATTTAGATTATCCCAGCTTTTACCAAGCAAACTCCTTTCTCGCCAAATTAGTCCTATCAATGCAGCCCTGCCCCACCTCTAAAAACCCCAGCCACAGATTTCCAAGACTAAAAGGTAAATGTGTGTTAGAATGAATAAACGAAAGGCCGTTGGTTATCATGACCATGAAAATACAAGTACTATTTTAGTATGTTGGGCATTCTGATAGCCACAATCCCACTTTATACTCTACACAGTCTCTGAAGCAAAGATCTCAAATAGATTTGCTCATTACACCAGGCTTCCTAGAAAAATAAAAATATTTTTGGAAAAAATGTTAGGGCAGAAAAAGATCAACAAAAAGAAATTAGACTTAGAACTCCTCTTTTAGGGGTCATGCATTTTGAAATTGCAACAGAACGCTTCCTTTTGTTAATTTTCTTCCTTTTGACATGACCAGGAAGGGATAAGAATTACACACAATGCAAAAATGACAATTTGTTCATAATCCAAGCACTTGATGGCTTTGGATGTAAGTAGTTCTTCCTAGAGCAGCAAAGGGAAGAGCTTCTGAGTAAGAATTACTTACTCCCTGTTTGTTTGTTATTGTGATTTTAGAATGTAAGCCATATAGCAGGGTGTTTTGTATTCTGTTTTATTTTGTTCTTTACAGCACCATAGACACAGATGGTACTACATAAATTAGTAATAATAATAATAATAGTAATAATTTAAATGACAGCCTGTTTGCACTAGCTAATAGCTGTTGCAGTCACATTTCCTTTTGGAAAAAGAACAGGAGTGCAGCACCAGCTGGGAAAGAAGCCATACTGACAGGCGAACGGCACAAGTTACTAATATTCTATTCAGGTTCAAGTCATGCAGAACAAAACAAAACGCACCACCCCCACAAAAACAAAACCCAAACACCTGAGAAGAGGGGAATAAGATGAAAAGCTTGCAAATTGAAGGGCTCTAACATAATGAATAAACAACTGGGCCAAAAAGTACTCTCTGCAGTTTGTCTCAAGTGTCAGTGTATCAGGCATATGAAATCCACAAGTGCTTAACATTTAATAAAGCATCAGCACAGCCATGAATAAATTTAATGGAGAATGGGGAATGTAGAAAGAAACAAAAACAAAAAAGTAAGAGAATGTGTCTATGTGTACATCATGATAAATCAGTAAGGAGACACACTGTACAATAAAAATGAAGATATGAAGTTAAAAAAGCCTACACCGTTGGGTTTTTTCCTCCCCCACTCTATCTTCTCCAGTGTCCTCCCCTCACACCCTGCATTCTTTTTCCTTCCTTAGACATCACATTTCTAGGAGAGCCTGTCTTTGCCCTGAACAAGACTCTAAAAATCTGGGCCAGAGCACACATCACAGCTGCTGCAGGGAATCATAGAATCATAGAATAGCAGAGTTGGAAGGGGCCTACAAGGCCATCGAGTCCAACCCCCTGCTCAATGCAGGAATCCACCCTAAAGCATCCCTGACAGATGGTTGTCCAGCTGCCTCTTGAAGGCCTCTAGTGTGGAAGAGCCCACAACCTCCCTAGGTAACTGGTTCCATTGTCGTACTGCTCTAACAGTCAGGAAGTTTTTCCTGATGTCCAGCTGGAATCTGGCTTCCTTTAACTTGAGCCCGTTATTCTGTGTCCTGCACTCTGGGAGGATCGAGAAGAGATGCTGGCCCTCCTCTGTGTGACAACCTTTTAAGTATTTGAAGAGTGCTATCATGTCTCCCCTCAATCTTCTCTTCTCCAGGCTAAACATGCCCAGTTCTTTCAGTCTCTCTTCATAGGGCTTTGTTTCTAGACCTCTGATCATCCTGGTTGCCCTCTTCTGAACACGCTCCAGCTTGTCTGCGTCCTTCTTGAATCAAACTACTTCTATTCACATAACATGCAGCTGTCCCTAGGTAAGGAATGATTTGTAACAATTCACCCCATGGAGAGAGCCACTGTCATATGCTCTCATGAATAATGTGTCTGCCCATTGAGTGACACTTTTAGGAGCAATAGGTACAATTTGTCCAGAACATTTCCAGTATCAACTCCCTGGAAATAAATGGAAGTTATACAAGATCAAGTTGTGTGGTGAAAGAAGAGCGAGCTGAAGTGTGAGCACCCATTTTAGAATTATCGCAGTGAATTATTGCAGTGGGGCGGGGGTGGAGGATAAGGTAGACTTACATTCTCACCAACACCCAAGCATTTTTACAAAAATCTCTGATTTTCTTACCTCTTTGACATGGGCATCATCGAAATACATCCACTTGCGAATCTTTGTTTGGAAGAAAAAGGTGGAGTAATGTTTTCCGTAGTAACAAATCATTCCAACCAAATACAGTTCACACTGTTTTGCTTTGTCATCAGTAACTCTGAAGAAGAGCTTTAAAAGAGGAAAGAATAATCACAGTACAGTTCTTTGCATTTTTCTGAAGAATGCATCTATCTGAAAACTATTGGAAGCCATTTAAACTCAAACTGAAATCTAGCATATGTGTCCTGCAGTCCCTACAATAATAAAAGAAAAATATATTTGAACAGCAGTGACATAGGGTGTGTCCACACCAGCCCTATATCCCAGGATCGTTCCTGTGCATCCAAATGCTATACACGGGATTACGGGAGCAGGCAGGGATGATCCCTCCATTTTCCTGGGATAATCCTTAGGCGTAGAAAGGGCCATAAACAAAAATAAATCAGATACATATTGCCATAAGATGTAAGACTCACATCTCCCAGTTTAAGGCAGGTGCCTAGGCTGTGAATGACATCCTCAGCCAGATCTGAGTGATCTGAGTCCCAGACCAGTCCAATGGTGATGATCTGGGGAGAGTTCATCAACACGCGACGAATACGAATTTTTTCGCCACAGTTGCTCTGAAAGGATAAAAAAGGAAGCCCTGGGTTATTTAACTAAAACTAAATTCAATACATTTCTCTGTTGTTCAGTATCCTCCCACCCCTTTGACTACACCTATATTTTTATACTTTTATTACATTTTTATACCGCCCAATAGCCGAAGCTCTCTGGGTGGTTCACAAAATCTCTTGCTTTCAGATAGAAAGGGTTTGAAACATAACTGATACAAGCAGGAGAAGCAAGTGCAGAAGGCACAGATTAAGCTCTTTGAAACATTCATAATTATGAAGAAAGAATTCCCGTATAAAATGTCTAAGAAATATGTAAAGGTGGTGGTAGAGTTTGAAATAAATACTTTTTGTAATTCTGTTTGGAAAACAATGCAAGGTTAATTTTTTATTCTTAGTATAATATATTTTACTTTTTAAAATCAGTACATATTTCCCTTAACAAGGTATTTATTATGTACTTTTTAAACTGTCTTTCAAACTGCTCCCAAGAGACATCTGCCTCACCTTGCTTTGAAAGCGCCCCACTCCGAAATCAAACAATGTTATGTTCTCATGCCTGGAGACTTACAGGACAAAAGCCTTTGCAAAAGGCCTCTTTTCTGCAGGGACTCATTTCACAGTTTGATCTAGTCAGTCACGATACTTCTTCCAGCAATAATTTTAACTTATACAGCCTCACTTCCCCATAACAGCAATTTATAAAGACAGCCAGCTAAAGAAAATTAATTTTTCAAGAATTCTTTCAGGAATCTTCACTATAGCCACTTCTAGGCAAAGCAACTCAAGAACGAAACATTTTTAGTTCTATGGTTTTATACCAAGTTGGGGAGGGAGGGGGAAAAAAAAGAGAGAGAGAAAGTCAGGGGAATGCCCATTTTTAAAATAGTGGCAAGGGAGGTTATGGATGCCATATACACTTTTCGTTTGTTCTTTATTTAGCTATAGCCACAAATAAAATTCACATAAAAGCTTTGAGTTGGTCAACTTGAAAACACTTATTTTATCTAGTAGTCTTGCTCTTGTTTGCACAAATGTAATTCCCATTCCAAAATGCCTGCTATTAATATAAAATGTTTTGATTAAGGAATTGAAAGACCTGATAGCCACCATTTCTATCTTAGTGGCAGTATTTCCTTGAGGAATTTGGCAGGGAATGAAGTGACATAGAAAATAAGATGGACAGTTCTTTTCCAAAGGAAGGAGGAAAGACTCTTTCTAAAAATTGAAAAGCTCTAAAAAGGGCAGAGAAAAGCCCTTTGCATTTTCTTTAATAGTTGTTGTTTATTCTACAGTCAAACATGGCCATCAGATTATCATCTGCAGAAGAAATATTATTTTATACTGAAGTGGTCAATTTAATGCTTCAGGAGAATGAAAGACCTAGAGCTGGCCTAGACACTTCCTTGGCTGGGCTACAGAATCATCAAACGGCTTCCATAAAGCCAGCAAGCGCCTCCCTGTACTGCTTGTTCAAGTGCAGGCTGATATGTGAACCTAATTACAAAGGAGTTGCTATTTACCAATGGGAACTGTTGAGGCAGAAGCAATGAATTTTAAAAAAATAAAGGCATTTGACAAGAAGGGAGTCAGAAAATTTCATCTAAAGCAAGCATTAATAATACTAACAATTCTTAGAGAACTACTAAATAGCACTAACACTCATACATGTATGATATCTTCTGGGGCTAAGAATTTCTTCAGCGTGATCCATGATAACTCTGTTTCTGCTACTTCTGGTATGCTGATGAACTAAATACTGAAAACCGCTACCGTTAAGATACAGATTTTAGCAGATGCTGTTTTCCCTATTTGATCTACTGCTTCTATTAAAGGCAAATGACATATACAAACCGGGCAATTTCTCAAGTCCCCCATGGTGCTGGCATTTTGTAGCAGCTCTCCAAACATATCTGGAGTGGGTTTCTCTCGTCTTTCCAGCATGCAAATTGCCTGATTGCTTTAAGTTTTAAAAATGTATAAAACAAGAATAAAAACATTTTCATTTGTAATGAATACATCATCATTATTATTATTATTATTAAGATAGCACCATCAGAATATGCAGAGCTGTAGCGCAAGTTAAGAACAAAGGACAAATCATTTCCCCTATGGACCTTACAATCTAAGTGTCAAGGTAATCATAATAGAGAGCAAAGAGATGAATTACCACCTTGACCAGAATTTGTAGTGGGGGGAAAAGACCTTGCTAGCATCTATACTGTAAGGCTAAATACATTGGTTAGAATCCAGAGAAATTAATAGAATTTAAGTTAGTCCTGACTTTGCTTCATATAATCAAGCCACATCTATTTCAAGATCTATTTTATCCCTCCTCTTTTGCCATATCATAATGATCAAACACTAACTGGACTTCCAAGACACCATACAGAACACCTCTTTATGCAATTCACATGTGGTTTCCTCTGTCTTATACACCTCTTCACTACACAGAGCAGGTTCTTGTTATTTCAAAATACGTATTTTGTGACAGAAAAAAAACAACTTCTCAGATTAAGAGTCATTAAAACCTTGTAATTGCCCACACTGCTAACTTTAGGCAATTAGCATCAACTCCTGCCCAACAAAGGGAACACTTTCTCCTTCTGCATGCATTTGTCTCTGCATAATTTTGAAGAACTGTATACTATTTCAATAAACTGCTAGTAGTTATGAGAAGATCTGCTATTCAACAGTTTAGCAGTTAAGAGAAAATACTGAAACAAAGGAGATTTTTTTCTTTCCAGGACAAAACATGGAAACTCACCAGAGTGAAGTGGTTGAGATATAATGCACCATCTGGATAAAAGGCAACGGATCAGAGGTGGCACCACAACTAGTACAGACACACTAAACCAGAGAGATACATAATTAAAACAGAAAAGAGTCTCAGATGCACATTCCCTATCTGTTATTTTTTCATTTCATAATTAAAATATTTGGAACTGATGCTGTGTCTTACCTGCTCAAATAAGGTCATTGCAAACTTCTGGTGTGAAATGCAATGTGGGGCAGTGCAGATGTCTTCTTTAGATTCATCTGCAATGTGAAAATGAATCCTCATTAAGAGGTTCTCCTGCATCCAAGGAGAGAAAAAATGAAAATAAGGTTTATTAAATAGTAATTAACAGAAAACCAGTGCTACCTTTTCGGTAGCATTTTAGGATTAGATGGAATTTTTCTTCCAAGCATTCTAAAATTTATTTAAAGAGTAAGAAGACGCTTACTTTTGAAATAGTCCATGATGCCCAGCTACACAGTCGGCTAATAAGCTACTGTGGGGAGCTTATTAAGTGACTGTGTCTGCTCTAGCCCTTCCCCCTGCCCCATGCAGCCCTCCTGCCCGAGCACTGGCACTGTTTCATCTACTCATTACACTGCAGCAGGTGCTTGTCCACCTGATCCACCTTCAAAACCCCGCTCAATTACACTCAGAGGGAAAATCCTGGGTACACCAAAAAGGGGGTGGCACAAGTCGTTGGAAATTTGCAGGATCATGACCAAACTTCACACACAGCTTCCCTGTAGTCAGGAGGCACCCAATCCATCTTTAAAAACCTGTGCAATACACCCGTAAGAGGGAAATTCCCAGGTGTACCGAAAAGGGGTGGCACAAATAAACCCTTGAAAATTTGCAGGATCAGGACCGAACTGCATACACCTTAGTCAAGAGGAACTAAGTTGGGAGGAAACCTTCAATTGTACATTCCCCCCACAGTTGTTGCTGGGATAGAAATGTTGGGGGAAATAAGTAGGTTGTACAAATTTCTCCATGCAGATAAACGCAAGCGTGAGTTTTGAATCTTTAACGCAGTTTATTTAGAGAAGTCTTTCAAAACAAAACAACCAGGCTTGTAGCAGCAAATTATAACAAAGCAATTGTCTCACCATTAATCAAAGTAAGCATAACAGCTTTACGGTTCTTCTTGGCAAAAGCTGGCTTTGCATCAAAACAGCATACTCCTTTCTCTGGCAGCGGCAGCAGCTTACGCCATACCCTCAAGCCTCCACCGGCTGACTGCATATTGCTATGGAAGAGTGAGCCTTATACTCCCTTCACTCAATCACCAACAGGTGTGCTGAGCTTGCAAGTCTTTGCCAATAATCTGCCTTAATTACTGTTAAGGTTAACACGAAAACCTGACATCCCCCTGCTTTTTGTGTACACCGATACAGTAATTACCTCATTTAATACAATTGTAAGTATTTTGTCAACTTCTGATGTTGTTCCTTACTTATCGGTTTAGACAACAAATCCGCAGGAATGTCTTTTCCAGCTAAATATTGAACTTGCAATAAACCATTTCTTATACATTCTTTTGCATGACACAATTTGATTTGCAAATATTTAGTTCTTTGCTTACAACTATCAGTTTTTAAGATAGAAATACTTGATTGATTGTCTTGATAAACAATAACAGGTTTTGGTACATTAATCTCAGCATCCTTTAACAATTGTAATAACCATTCAATGTTTACAATTGCATAGTTAAAAGCATTCAGTTCTGCTGCACAAGAACTTAATGAGACTGTAGACTGTTTTTTACAGGACCAATCGAATAAACTGTGGTTTAACATGTAACAAACGCCAGATGTACTTTTTCTATCATTTATATCATCTCCAAAACTAGCATCAGCATGAATTTCTAAACCTCCAGTGCATTCCTTTGTGAACTTCAGCCTGTAGTTCAAAGTACCTTTTAAATAACGTGCTATTCACTTCATAGCTTTCCAAGTGTATTTGGGGGAAACCACGAGCAACTAACCTTGCTTTGTGGCATACTATTTTTCCAAATTGATCAGTTTTTACTTTAAAAATCCACCTGCTGTCAAGAAGTTCCATGAAAGGTTGTTTTTTAACCAATCTCCAGGTTTTATTCTTATCTAGTGAATTTAATTCAGTTTGTATGGCTTGAAGCCAAGGTTTAGCATTTTCTTCAGACAATTTCTTTACATCATTAAAACTTTGAGGTTCATAAATGGCTTTACCAGCAAATTCATCAGAGTATCTCACAGGAGGTATACCTTTGGTAGAACGTTCTGACTTACGCACTACAACATGCTCATCCTTAGAACTATCAGCATCACTATCCTTTTCCACTGTGTCCATAGTATGCAATGGTTTTTTATCTTCTGCATCACTCCCTGATTCTTCTGATTGTTTTAAACTGTCCCTTTCATTACTGCTATCCTCACTTTCATCACTATCACCACTATCATTACTTTCTGTTTCACTTTCGTCAACAGGAGTGGATTGGAAAATTCCAACTCGTTCCCAATTAACATTATACTCAACACTTCTTGTTAATCTTATATTTTGAGTATTTGTCATTAGCACTCTATATGACCCTTTTTCATAACCAAGAAATATTCCATGTTGACCTTTTTCTTGTAACTTCTGACTTTGTGGTATATGCACCCACATGTCAGATCCAAAAATCTTAAAATGACTCACAGAAGGTTTTTTGTTGTACAATTTTTGACAAGGAGTGCACTCTATTACTGAACTTATGCTTCTATTACGCACATAGTTAAAACAGTTCAGTGCCTCTGCCCAGAACTCATCTCCTAAGTTGGCATCATGCAGAAGTGTTTTTAACCCCTGCAACAGGGTTTGGTTCATTCTCTCACACAAACCGTTTTGCCATGGAGAACGTGGGGTGGCAATCATGTGCTCTATCCCCTGCTGTGAAAGAAAACTTTCAAATTCTGCAGAGCAGAATTCTCCACCTCTATCAGTGAAAAAACAGGTGACCTGGGTATTATGCTTATTATTAACCCAAGCACAGAATGACTTAAATTTTTCAAATGCCTCATTTTTCTTCTGAAGCATATATACAAAAGAGTATCTCGTATATTGATCTATGAGGACCATAAAAAAATTTGCTCCTCCTCTGGAAACCTTAAGGGGTCCAACAAGATCGCCATGAACAATCTGAAATAGTTTTTCAGCTTTTCTATTTGTCATTTTTCCCTTAGGGGCTTGCTTAACCTTATGCTTTGCACAGGATATGCATTTCATGTGGTACTTACAACTTTTCAGTTTCATCCCTTCTACTATAGGCTGCATTTTGGATACCGCTTTAAAATTTAAATGACCAAACAGCCTATGATAAGAGTGAATACAATTATCATGTAATTGAGCATTTGACTTTGATTTCAAAGTTTTAACCTCACAACACTGACTATCATCCTCCTCTTTTTCTTTCCAGTATGATAATAGAAACAGCCCATTTCTCTTTTTAGCATACAAAATCACTTTGTTTTTTATCAATTCACATTTGAACTTCGAGAATTTAACAACAACGTTCTGCTCAGTTAATTGTGATACACTCAATAGATTTTCAGATAACTCAGGAGCATATAGTACGTTCTTAATTGAGGCATTTAGACTTTTAAGGAACACAGTTCCAAGCCCTTTACTCTCAATTACTTCCCCATTGGCAAGATGGATATTCCCCTTTTGTTTTGTTAAACCTGTAAACAAACTCTTATCTTTGCACATATTGTGGGTAGCACCACTGTCTATCACAAAATGGTCCCACCTTTTCTTTGAAGTGGACACAGCAACAAGCGCTTTAACTTGTCGCTTAAACCCCCCTTGCTGTTTTCCTTGTCCTTGTTTATTCCTTTTTTTACAATTTCTACGTAGATGCCCCATCTCTCCACAAGAAAAACAACAACGTACTTTTAGCGCCGCTATCGTCTCACTCTCAGCAGTTAAATTACCCCTGCTGTTTGATATGTGCTTTTGTGAAGTTGCAACTGCATCATTACACCTGGAAGCCACACGCCTATCTACTTCAGCCATGAGCCTCGCTTGAATAAGTTCAAGAGTCAGCTGTGCTGGGGGCAAAGCAGCTAATTGAGCAGCGATACTTTCATAACTTTCATTTAAACTGCTCAATACAACGTAGCAGAATTGCAAGTCAGGAATTTCTACTTCACGTCGTAATAACTCATCTCGGAGCGACCTTAAATTCCTCAGATGTTTAGCTAGGTCACCATCTGGAGCAAGTTCAGCCCAATACATTTGTTTGAAATATACAATGGTCGACCCAGTTCCATGCCGAAGATGAATTGTCTCTAATGCTGTCCACATTAGTTTTGCAGTTTGTTTTCCACGGATATTAACCAATTGTTGGTCTGAGACAGCCAAAATAATTAGAGCCTTTGCTTTGGCATCATCATTACTCCATGCCTGCGTAACGGGTGCGGGAGGATCTTCTGCTATGACTCTCCAAACTTTTTCTTTAACCAGATATGCCTCCATCCGGTGACACCAAATAGAAAAATTGGAGTCATCAAGCTGAGGGAAATAAAAGCCGCTGTCTTTACTTTCCGCCATTGAGCCTTGCGTTAACAGCCAGCAATTAAGCAATTAAACAGTAGCCAGAAGAGCAGGCAAATGTCCAGCACTCACGTTGTTTAAACAAACTCACTCTGCCGTCCCGAAGCCTCTCTGGTACAGCATCCAAGGTTCCAGAAATCTTCTCCTGGGCCTGCATTAAAGTTCAAAATTCTTCTCCTGGGCCTGCATTAAAGTTCAAAATTCTTCTCCTGGGCCTGCATTAAAGTTCAAAATTCTTCTCCTGGGCCCATAACCAGATGTTGGGGGAAATAAGTAGGTTGTACAAATTCCTCCATGCAGATAAACGCAAGCGTGAGTTTTGAATCTTTAACACAGTTTATTTAGAGAAATCTTTCAAAACAAAACAACCAGGCTTGTAGCAGCAAATTATAACAAAGCAATTGTCTCACCATTAATCAAAGTAAGCATAACAGCTTTACGGTTCTTCTTGGCAAAAGTTGGCTTTGCATCAAAACAGCATACTCCTTTCTCTGGCAGCAGCAGCAGCTTACGCCATACCCTCAAGCCTCCACCAGCTGACTGCATATTGCTATGGAAGAGTGAGCCTTATACTCCCTTCACTCAATCACCAACAAGTGTGCTGAGCTTGCAAGTCTTTGCCAATAATCTGCCTTAATTACTGTTAAGGTTAACACGAAAACCTGACAAGAAGTGTGTAAGTGTTCTCAGAATCGCTATAGCACTTTAGCAGAAATGTACATTCCACCACCTCCACCCCTTATACAATGCTGTCAGAGACACTTCAGTTCCCAGCTATAATGCTTTAGCAGAATTGTGTATTTCACAATTGCTGGCATGGCTATTTCAGTTCCTAAATTGTGCATTCTCCTCCCCCTCCCCAAATACACATTCCTGGCATGAATGCTTCAGTTCCTAAGTTGGGTTAGTTGCTTTAACATGTTCCCAGTAGCACTAAAGCCTAAATTCCATGAGCAACAGAGAGGCAGTGATCTGAACTGCTCTTGCCGCACAACTCTTTAAGAAGCCAAAATAACCCATGGGGACCACCAGATGATACAATAACCCACAATGGGTTAAATAAAATAACCTATTGTAGTGTTAAGAAGGCGACCTTCGGGGGGGCGGAGCCTGATGGTCATGGATCGGTAAGCAATCTTAAATTCTCCTGAACGGGAGGCTTAAAAGCATCATTAACTCTTCAAATTGGCAAGATATCTGAGAGATGATTATTCTAAATGCTTCGTGAGATCTCTGCCAGCGAAAAGCTTTGAACTGTGCTGCAAGGAGCTGGAAGAAGCTATAAATAACTTAGTTTCGCTTTTGAACACAGCTCGGACGGCCAACAGTAATTTATAGCTTTCGGAGTGCAGAGATGTAATTAAACTTCTTTATCAGCATTTGGAGGATATATAACAGACACTTATGTTGCTGAGCTAAAGGAAGAGTCGAAGTAATGATTTATTGAAAGGACTGACTTCCGCTCGGTAATTAACGCGTCGTGCCAAAACGTAAAAATAAAGTAAATAATAAAACAAAACCCACCTGGATTAGAGACAGAATTCATCCTTCTGATAAATCACATGTACGTCTAACAAAAGTTACTTCTAGTGAGAGTGACGAGGAGAGCGATCAGGATTGTAAACAATTGGTTAAGTGAAGTTAAGACCAGCCCATAAATAAAGTGATTTATGCCACCCAAGAAGGATTTATCGGTGAAACCGAAGTGGCAAAGATTACACGCTTCAAACAACACAGTTTCTCGTCTCCATAAATTAGCGGAACAACAAGATAATAAACAAGAGCAGAAAAAAGAAACTAAAGATCCTAAAATGGCCGCCAAAGTTGGCTTGGAACCAGATATACAGCCAGTTTCTATGGAGCAGATGACGGCCCTTCTAAAAGGAGTCAAGGATGCGATTTTCACCAAAATTGAAGAGGAAGTCAGGAAAACAAACAAATGTGTGGATGATCTGGCGGCAGAGATGGCTAAGAGAGATAAGCAAATGAGCTCTTTTAAGTCAGAAGTAGATCAGATGGGAAAGGAAGTTAAGCAAGTCAAGAAGATCCAGGAGGAGCAGGAGGTGAAATTTAATGAGCATGAGAAAAGGCTGATATCTTTGGAAGAGAACTCCAGAAGATCAACACTGCGTTTTCGCAATTTGGTTGAAAAAAAAGGGGAGGACCTCAGAAAGACCCTCCCAAGCTGGCTTAAAGAATTGGCTCCAACCCTGGAAGTAAGGGAAGAAGAAGTGGAGCAGGTCCATAGGGTTGGAGGCTACAGAGGGGGCTCAACTCCTAGAGATGTCTTGTTGAAATTTTCAAATTACTACAAAAAAGAGCAGTTGATGAGGGAGCTGAGAGCGTTGGGAGAGTTGAAGTTCCAAGGAGTTCCAGTGCAGGTTTTTAATGATTTGTGTCAACAAACTTTGGAATGGAGGCACAGTGTTAAGTCCATAACAGCGGAATTGAAGAAGAGGGAGATACTCTATGCTTGGGGGTATCCAGTTTTTCTGCGTTTTTCATATAAGGAGAAAAATTACAGTTTTTTCTTTTCAGCAAGGCATGGAGCTTCTTGAGAATTTAGGCATGGGTCCAAGAGAAGATGTCGGCGATGACGATGAGGAAGAAAGAGGCGCAGTAGGGGGTGGGTTGTAAACTGGTTAATATTTTGATGATAAGTAGTATAATTATATTAGATGCCTTACTGTTCTGTGTTCCTGGCTCACTTTCCCCCCCAAGGGTTAACTATTATGGCTGGAGTGTTAGACTCCCGGGGAAGTAATGGGGGGGAAAGAAATGGGAGGGAGGGTGGGGGGAGGGAGTTGGGAAGTGGGGTGGGAGGGAAGGTTATGATTGGGGTTTTATGTTTTTATGTATATAAATTAGATTTTCAACACACAAGGGATCGGAAAGAAGACCAAAGAACTGAGTATGGATAAGAAGGTAAGAATCTCAACGCTTAATGTTAAGGGTCTGAGGGCAGTCGTGAAAAGGAGGAGAATTGAACAATTGTTAAATAGAGATGGTTCTGATATTATTTTTCTGCAAGAAACATCAATGTAGAGAGGACACAAATATAATTCGCTTGAAATGGTCAGTTTATTATGAAAAGTCGTTGGGGACATCAAAAAAAAATGGGGTGGCTATTTTAATTTCAAAAAGAAGTGGATTTATGCTGGAGAATATTAAAAAGGATAGTAATGGGAGGTATCTCTTGATCAAAGGTCAAATTGAAGGGAAAATGTATACTTTGATTAATGTTTATGCACCAAATAATAAACAAAGGGAATTTTATGAAGAGGTACTCAGAGAGATAGAAGAATTTAAGGAGGGATATGTTATCTTGGCAGGAGATTTTAATATGGTTATGGATAATAGAGTAGACAGGTCAAACCCCACTAAGTTAGAAAAGAGGAATAACGTTACTATTTTAAATAAATTAATTAAAGAAAAAGATCTTGTTGATTGTTGGAGAGTTCTTAGAGGGGCGGACCCTGGATTCACTTTTTACTCTCCAGTTCATCATATTTTTTATCTCCAGAGAGTTTGTAACTAAGTTATGCAGAATGAAATTAGGGGTAATTAGAGTAACTGATCATGCATTGGTAAGTTTAGATTTTACAGTTAGTAAGGACTACAAAGAAGCGTTAAGGTGGAGATTGAATACCAAGATATTTAAATATAGTAAAGTGATTGAAAAAATGCAAGAAGAATTTTCAGAAACCTGGGAAATGAAAAAGGAGGAACAAGGACAGCAGTGGTTTGGGACACCATGAAGGCTGTGATTAGGGGGATTTGTATCAGTGAAATGTGCAACCTAAAAAGACAACAGGATGAATTGCAGGTAACTTTAGAGAAAGAGATAATAAAGCTGGAAAAAGAATATTGGCAAATAAAAAATAAACATAAGTTAATAGAATTACAGGCAAAGAAAAAGGAGTTAGAAAATATAAATTTAGCAGAAGTTCAGAGGAATTTAATTTATATGAAAAGGGAATATTTTCAAAATAGTAATAAGAATTCGAAAATGCTTGCTAAGCTCACACAAAAGGAAAAAGCTAAAAATGGGATACGAGCAGTAAAAAATAAGCAAGGTAATTACTGTCACGTGATGAAGGACAAAATAAAAAAAATTCAGGAATTTTTTGAAGAGTTATATAAGGAAAAAGATACCCAAAAGATGAGGATGGAAACGTATGTCGATAAATTTTTGAAGAAGGAATTAGAACAAGAGCATAAGGAAATAATGGATGCAAATATATTGCAAAGTGAAATAGAGGAGGTTATAGGCCAGTTGAAAGTAGGGAAATCACCTGGGGCTGATGGGTTAGGACCAGAGCTTTATAAAAAATTTAAACCATTAATAGTGCCAAAGTTATTGAAGTTATATAATGCTATAATGGAAGGGGAGAAGATTCCAGAATCATGGGAGCGCTCTATAATAATTTTAATTCCGAAGCCGGATAAGGATCTGGCTCTCCCTGATTCATATAGACCGATTTCGTTAATAAATCAAGATGCAATTTTTTTTCAACTGTTTTGGCTAAAAGATTAAATAAATTTATAGCTAAGTATGTAGGGGAAGACCAATGTGGTTTTATAGCAGGAAGACAGATGCACACTTTAGTAGGTAGAGTTCTGAATGTAATTCAGGGGATAAAAAAGTCAAAGATAAAAGCGGGTATCTTAGCGTTAGATATTTTTAAGGCTTTTGATTGTGTGAGTTGGCAAGCGCTAAAGATGGTTCTAAATAAAATGGGATTTGGAATCAAATTTAAAATAATAATAGAGCAGTTATTCTCCCAAAATACAGCCGTAGTGGTAGTAAATGATGGAGTTACGGACAAGATACGACTAGCCAGAGGGACAAGACAAGGTTGCCCACTCTCGCCTGTCCTGTTTGTATTGGTTATGGAATTATTGGCAAATGTAATAAGAGAGGATGGGGAGATAGAGGGGATAGGTAGCAGTAATAAAATTAAACTGAATATGTTTGCAGATGATACTTTGATAACTATTAAAGATCCTGTCGGGAAGATGGAAAGAATTAAACAGCAGTTGAAAGAATTTGAAGAAGTTACGGGGTTAAGAATAAATTGGGCAAAATCGGAATTGATGTTATTTAACTATACTAAAAAGGAAGAAAAGGAGTGGGAAGGGAATGTTACAGATTTGAAAATGGGTTGATGATTTAGGTAATCAGTTTCTGAAGTTCCATTGGGAACTTTGGAACAAATATAAAAAGGAATTGTTCTCAAGCAGCTCCTTTTTAACACCGGTGATAATGTTAAAGAATTTTCCTGAAGATTTAAAGAATAGATTAAGTAAAGTTTTAATAGAGAAAAATAAAATGAAATTAAGAGAATGGTTAAGAGGGATGAATACAAGAGAGAAGATGGAGGAGGTTTTGAAAGATATAAAATTAACGTGGTTAAACTATGGGCAATTGGAACAATGGACTAAAAATTGGGTAAGAGAAAATGGAGAGTGTGGAGAGATGACGAAGTTTGAGCAATTAATTGAAAAAAAGAAATCGATAAGGGACAAAATATAGGGACAAAAGGGTTAATGAGTCAATTATATAATATATTAACTGAGAAAGGAGTGTCGGGTAGTGTAGGAAAATTGGTTTGGGAGACAGATTTAAAGATACAGATAGGACAGCAGAGTTGGGAAGGACTATGGAAACAGAGAGTGTTGAGAAATATGTCAGTAAGAATAAAGGAGAATTATTATAAAATTTTATGGAGGTGGTATCTAACTCCGGTTAGATTAAACAAGATTAATAATCAGCATTCAGCAGATTGTTGGAGGGGTTGTGGTGAAAAAGGAACGTATTTACATATGTGGTGGGATTGTAAATATGTGCAAAAGTTGTGGAAGATGGTGTTCACCGAGATTGAGCAGATTGTTGGAATGAAAATAGAGGACACAACAAGGATTGCATTACTCTCACTGCAAGAAGATCTTAAATGTACTAAAGAAACTAAGGAACTGATAACAAATTTGCTGACGGCTGCAAGGTTAATCGTAGCTAGGAACTGGAAGACACAAGGAGATTATTGTATTGAAGAATGGTATAAAGAAGTGTGGGATATTGCTATTAATGATAAATTGACATGTAATATTAAAATGAAAAGAGGTATAGTAAAAAAGAACGATTTTGAGAGAATTTGGGAAAAGTTCTTAGTATTTGTGTTTTCTAAGGGAAGCGGGAAACCACCAACAGAAGAAACTATGAGTTTCTGGAAACAGGAATGAGATCCCGAGGTGGGGGGAGCACTGTTATGTTGAGTATGAATATGTTTAATAGACTAGTTTGAATATATGATACAAATGCTATTTTATGTTTATGTATTATGTTTCTTTATTTTTGTTAACTGTTATAAAAGTTAATAAAAAGAATTTTAAAAAAAGAAGAAGGCGACCTTCATACTCAAGAGGCTGGAGATTGCAGGTGGCTAGTGGTTCAGAAAACTTGAAGGTGAGTTGAGTGAAGACCACTAAGAAGCCCCTTTAGCCAAAAAGGTAGTAATTTCTTCCCACATAGTTGGGGTTTGTGGCATAGCGAAGAAATGTCATGCAGAAGGAAGAGATGTGAACTCTATGGCATAACTCTAACATACTATGAATCTCCTGTGATGTTTTCCCACATGGTAATGAAGGGGAGGAATCTGTTGCCAGATGGATTCATTTGAAGGAGGGCATGAAGACAGGAGGATGGGGAACCAAAGGTGCCACTTAAAGGAATCAGACTGACTACACCTTAAAGAGGACTGGTACTGCTGCTGGAAAAATTGCTTTGGCGGTAATGAGGCCTGAGAAGAAGGTCTATTCTTCTGCAGCCTATAAAAACAGAATGATTGTTACTAGTGGAAGGACTAAGAAGAATGTGCACTACTGCCTACGTTATAGCTTCTGTTTTTCATTTTCTGGACATAGCCCAGAGCATCAGCAGTTGTAGAGCTGTAGAGTCCCTCACCATCCAAAGATAGGTCTTTGATCATAGAGTGGCCCACTGAACAAACCAAGCATGATGACACAGGACCACAGCACTCACCAAAGCTTTGCACTTTAGACTGGAAAATTATGGTCATATTCCAGTCCTCTGGTAGAGTCCCTGGCGTCGATTCCAAAGTGGTCAGGACAGAGTGCTCCTTGGTCTCTGGGGATTGGACTCGATGGCCTTATAGGCTCCTTCCAACTCTACTATTCTATGATTTTATGATTCTTTTCCTCCCTTTTTGGGGGGCTGTTGTTGGACGAGCCTGGAAGGGACTGTTTAGACTTTGCTTTCCTAAGCTTATCCAAAAACAAATACAATCTTGGAGGTGGTGGGGCTTCAGAGCCAGGTCAAGCCACTACATGCTTTGATACTAATGTTGATTCCAATGGCAAAGTCCTAGATTCAAGCAAGGAAACACCTGAAGAGAAGACTCAAAGATGGATGGAACATACCCAGACAGGCGGCCATCCAATGTTAATTAAAACATAGATGGGTCAGCTTTGAATAAATCAACAAAGAAGTGCTGTGAGGAGTTGATTTGGGGCTACTGAATCAGCATCCTTCAGGGCTCACTTGGACAAGAGAGTGTTTAGATAAGGCCATCTGTTTCTTTAAGCCTGCTTTACAAAGATTTGACAAGTCAAGCAAGAATCAACCTAAAGGTCTTCCCCCAGACAAAGCTTACACTGGGAGTGACTATCTGTGGGGGGAAACTTCCCTCCACAGCTAGTACACTTTGAATAGTGCCTTGGAGGCCTTAAACGCCCCCTAGGCACACCATTGTGAAAATCCGCAGGGAAAATAAAATGCAAATGGAAAGTAAAGTCTCACACAACAGAGGGAGAGAGAAGAAAGAAAGATGTTCCGCAAGCTCCACAAATATCAAGACCCAGAGAACGGTCCTAAAATTGCAGTAGCAGCAAATTAAAAGGAACTAAGCAGTAATGGTAGGGCCATGCCCCTGCAGTGGAGACGGAGGGAGGGCTCCCGCCAAAACCACTCAGCTCTAGAATGTTCCAAATGATGCCCTGCGCAGGCGCAGAACCTATACATGTTATTATTATTATTATTATTATTTATTTATATAGCACCATCAATGTACATGTACATGACATGTGCATGTGCAATGTACATGTCAGTCCCAGATACCACAAATAAGAATTTAATGCTATGCCTCTAGATACAAAGGCCCTTTCACACAGTCGCTTTTAGCTGTTTTCCAAGTTATGAATCACAATCTGCTTTTATGATACTATGAACTCCATTATTATACAGTCTTTCCAACAGCTCAATGTTGCTCTGTTTCTTCCAGCTACCTCTGCCCCCAAATATATTTAAATCAGAGGTGTAGAACCTCAGGCCCAGGGGCCAAATCCGGTTCTCCAGAGGTCCCAATCCGCCACTCCAGGATTCTCCCCCATGGCCCCACCCCTTTCCCCCTAACCACTGATTGCTTGGTGGTTTCACAGTATTTGTGCAGGGTTTTCCCCATTCTGAAAGGTTGAAATGCCCCTCCTAAGGTTTGCTAGTCGCAGTAAGAGGTTCAAGCTCAAATATGCAGGTATTGGGGCGGGGGAGTTGTGACCCTGCCCTGTTTGCCTTTGGTTCCACCCACCACTGGAATGCTTCCCGAGAGCTTCTCTGAAATGAAACGTGGGTTTGGGGCCGGAAGAGGTTCTGCAGCCTTGCGTTAAATTCATATTAACATCAGAAAAGGCTTTCCTCACCAGATTCTAGGAATAGTATCTCTTTGCCCCAGCTTAGTAAGGTGAAGAAATCTTTTTTGCAAGGTATGGCAGCTATTCCACTGATGTCATACTCACAAAGCATTCTGCAGCATCATCCATGATGCCCAGCTGGAAACGCTGCTCATCTTGAAAAGTCTTTGCAAGGGCACTACGAAGAGCATCAGAAGGCAACACTTTCTCACTGCTGCACTGAAATTGGTTGAAGATACCCTAGGTAGGTAAAAACAAAACAAAAAAAGTAGAAAAGTTTGTTTTTTCTATAAGAGAAAGGTTCCATGATTTTAAAGACACAATGAAAATCACTTTTATCATAGTTTCTAAAGTAAATGTATTTAATGAATACAATGCTAGTAATTAACATATTACAATGACTTCTTTTCGTGTATTTGCAGAGAAAAATCCCTCGATATTTATCACAGCCTTACACCTTCACCCCTCTTCTGCTTCATGTTCCCTGGTATAAAGTTTACCATTCGAAATGATTTACTAATGTAAAGTGACAAACTGACTGAGTTCAGACAACACAATAACCATGGTGGTTTAAATAGTCGACGGTTGGTAATTTAACCCACCATGTGTTATTGTGTTGTGTGTAGGGAGTTTTTTAACCAACGGTTGGTTATTTGGCCAAAATAACCTATGCAAATAACCAGTGCTGTGCCAAGTTGGTTATTTGAACCACCACTGGTTATTGTGTTGTGTGGAAGGCACCGCTGGTTATTTTGTCAGCCACAGAGTCGCAGGGGCAAGAACGTTCAAAGCAGTGGCTGCCGCTCTAGTCCAGCTAGCAGGATAAATTTTCAGCAGCAATGGCTGAAGGGATAGTAGCAGGAGGACTGAGGGGGGAGAGAGGGAGGGGAATGAGTGAGTCAACTCAGCGTGGACTAATAGTCGACTCAATGCTGATCCTAATCCACACCATGGTTGATTATTATCATATTTTGTGAGGAGTACCCCCTAGATAAACAACTGTTTTAAAATAGAGAAGAAGGTAAAATATTTGGGGGTTGCCCTGACAAATATGAATTGTATGCTATTTCACAATAATTATGTTAAAATTTGGAATGATGTTAAAAATGACCTAGCAAAATGGGATAAAGTTCGATTGTCTCTTTTGGGAAGAACTGCCACTATAAAAATGAATGTATTGCCAAGAATGTTATTCCTATTCCAAACAGTGCCTATTATAATGGGGGACTTACTGTTCAAGCAATGGCAGAGAGACATATCTAGATTTATATGGCGGGGGGGAAACCAAGAGTTAAATTTAAAACACTACAGGATGCCAAAGAAAGAGGAGGGCTGGGGTTACCAGACCTGAACCTATTTCTCTGCCTGTTGCTTGGTTTGGATGAAAGAATGGGTACTGTTGGAGAACAGACGACTATTGGAGCTCGAAGGTCATGAACTAAGATTTGGGTGGCATGGGTATTTGTGGTATGAGAAAGCTAAGGTCAATGTGGATTTCAATAATCACTTTGTCAGATGAACTATCCTAAGAGTATGGAACAAATATAAATCGAGACTCTGCCAGAAAATACCAAGGTGGGTATTGGTCCAGGAGGCCTTCCATAGAGGAGAATTGTCTAGTGGGCACAAATGGCTAAAGTATAGTGATTTACTGGAAATATCTCAAGGGCGGAGGTTACTGCCAAGAATGATGGTACACATTGCACAAAACATTTTGCATAAACCCTCAGTTTTTAATGGCTTAAGATATAGCAAACACTATCATTTATAGCTTCCTAGTTTACATCATTGTTAGGTAATTGACTGGCATGACAGAAGTCTGTATCCAACATGTAAAATGTACATTTGCACAGAAGTGCTCTTGTGCACATTTAGAGCACTTCTGTGCAAGCCATATAGTGGCTTCAACAAGTTTGAGTGCAGCTTTTTGAACTGTACTGGATGATGCTGAAGCGAATTCTAACAACCAGGAGGGGCTTTTGAGGTGTGCAAGGGGCTGCATCAGGAAATGGACAGAAAAGCAGACTGACCAACTGTCTGGTTTCCCCCAGGCAGGTCTGGAAAATGGGGGGCCAAACAGGGGTCCAGGGGGAAATTCCATATTTTTTTCAAATGTCCGAAAATCACCCTAAGGCAAGACAATCTGGGACTTTTCTTGGCCGGCGACATTGTGCCGGCCAAGAAAAGACCTAGATCGCCACATGGCAGGGGCTTGCAGGCAGCGTTTCTGCACTTCCGGAAACACGGCCTGCAAGCCCCTCTTGGCTCCTGTGCGGCCATCCAGGGCCTCTTCTTGGCCGGCACAATGTCACCACCCAAGAAAAGGCCTGGATCGCCAAGTGGGAGGGGTTGCAGGCTGCGTTTCCGCACTTCCAGAAACATGGCCTGCAAGCCCCCTCCAGCTCCTGTGCGACAATTTGGGGGTTGTTCTTGGCCAGTGCAAAAGCAAGCATAGGAGCAGCCTCAGGTGTGTGTGTGTGTATTTATGATGTGATGGGTGAATAGGATGCGTGTGAATGTGTTTAAAAGCATGGCTGATACATGGCCATGTTTGGGTGGGCACGTCCCCTTGGGGGCTGGCCATGTTGGTGGGCTTGCCCCCTTGGGGGCTGGCCATGTTGTCCTCCTATTTGGTTTCCAAAATATGGTCACCCTAAGAAAAGTCCCAAAGTACAAGAGCAAGTCCATTTGCAGCTCTTTGGATTCTTGCCAGTATTCTAAGTATAAGCATGTTGGGGCAAAAAAAACCCCAACTTTCAAGTATAACCTAATGGGATCTGAGCTGGCGTTGACTGAACAAGAAAGCGATCTTGCGGTTGTGGTGGACAGCTCGATGAAAATGTCCACCCAGTGTGTGGCTGCTGTAAAGCAGGCAAACTCCATGTTAGGCATTATAAGAAAAGGAATTGAGAATAAAACAGCCAGTATCATACTGCCCTTATACAAATTGATGGTGTGACCACACTTAGAATACTGCATACAGTTCTGGTCACCACACCTAAAAAAGGATATTATAGAGCTGGAAAAGTGCAGAAAAGGGCAACTAAAATGATCAAGGTGCTGGAGCATTTCCCCTATGAGGGAAGGTTACATCAACTGGGATCGTTTAGCTTGGAAAAAACGAGGCTAAGGGGAGACAAGATAGAGGTGTACAAAATTATGCATGGTTTGAAAAATGTGGATAGGGAGACATTTTTCTCCCTCTTTCAAAATACTAGAACCCGGGGTCATCCCATGAAACTGATTGGTGGGAGATCCAGGACAAATAAAAGGAAGTACTACTTCACACAGTGCATAGTTAAATTATGAAACTCACTAACAAAAGATGTAGTGATGGCCACCAATCTTGATGGCTTTAAAGGGGGATTGGATAAATTCCTGGAGGCAAAGGCTATTCATGGCTACTAGCCCTGACGGTTGTGTGCTATCTGCAGTATGCAAGGCAATAAGCCCGTGTGCATCAGTTGCTGGGGAACATGGGCGGGAGGGTGCTGTTGCACCATGTCCTGCTTGTTCATTCCTGGCCTATAGCTGGTTGGTAAAAAGAGAAAACAACTCTGGTGCTTGATAAACATGTTAAAAACTATTTTATTCTTTAAATTAAAAAATGCTCTGCTCAACGTTTCGGACATATCGTCCTTCATCAAGAGCTATAATATATAATAGTTTTTTTAAAAAATAACAAAACAGGAACAACACCCATGCATTACTGAAACATTTCATGTAGAAACCTCTGCCTGGATTGCCTGCATAGCTTTTAGTTTCGACACGGAATGCCAAAAATTACAACGCCATAACTGCGGGTGAGAAAACCAGTGAGACACAGTAGCTCCTGCTAGCACAGCAACTGTTTCCAGGTTAGAGAGAACAAGTTTTGGCTTTGTATTTGTATTTATGTATTTGTATTTTTATGTACATGTTACTGGGGTGTATAGTGATGCAATGACTGTAATAGTTTAGATTCTATGCAAGGCATTGCCAGGGGAAAGTAAAACATCTATGGCAAGGTGTCAATGGGAGAAGATTGTGATCGCATATAATCAAAAATTAAGCCATTAATGGGGAGGTGATGAGATAAATCAGAAAAGCTTAGATTTTCGAAGTGTAAAATTTGTGAACTAAGGTCAGCAAATTACATTATGTAATCCTGAGGAGGGATAAGGACAAAAGTGTCCCTAGAAAAATCTTTAGTCTCCACGACTTGTGACAACTACGAAATCTGTAGATAGGAGTAGCAGAGGTTTCTACATGAAATGTTTTAGTAATTCATGGGTGTTGTTCCTGTTTTGTTATTTTTTTAAAAAAACTGTATATTTTATTATAGCTCTTGACGAAGGACAACACGTCCGAAACGCTGAGCAGAGCATTTTTGGATTTAAAGAATAAAATAGTTTTTAACACGTTTATCAAGCACCAGAGTTGATTTCTCTTTTTAGCATCCACGCTTATTGGTGCGTTTTCCCCCCTACATCAGCATACCTATAGCTGGATGGCCACTGTGTGAACAGAGTGCTGAACTAGATGGACCCTTGGTCTGATCCAGCAGGGCACTTCTTATGCTCTTATTCTAACAAAAGTTCTACACATTAATGGTATCAAGGCCTTGCCACGGGGGGGGGGGGGGGAACTATGTGCAAATACAAGCTTAATAAAATCAGGCTTGAGCAGGGGTGGGCGATCAGGTGAAGGGCCTGAAGACACCGCCCCTCCAACCCTCTGCAAACTGAATTACACGTAAGGAGTGTGGCCATCTCCCTGGCATAAAAAGAACCGTCATTTGGTGGATGTTTCATCTGGTGTGTCCATCGGGAACTGGGTTCACCTGTCCCCCACCTTCTTTCATTGGCGAGAAGACTTAGGGCAGGTGAACCTGTTCATCCCAGCTTTGCTCATTCCTTGCCCTCCCTGCATGAGAAAAGTTTTCTCCTCTGCTACTTGCAGCAGCTAATTGAAGAAAGGTCTCCACCTTGCAAGTGAACACTTTTCGTGGGAACTAGCTGATATACCCGGCATTGCTCAGGCACCCTAGGATATATATTTGCGAGGTAATCATCTTACAGTAGTAGGCCGGTGCTCGGCCTGTGAGTTAACTTTTAAGCGAATTAAATTCGTTTCTTTCTTTCCTCTCTCACCCTCACAACAACCCTGCAAGGTAGGCCATGCTAGGCCTGTGAATTAACTTTAAAATGAATTAAATTCATTTCTTTTTTCTCTTACCTGATGCTGCCATGATTTTCCTTGTCCCCACAGAAAACAAAAACTACAACCAGCATGCCTTTCACTGTGGTGCCTGACTTGCCCAATGGGAGTCCTGCCACTAAGGCTCACAGAAACTAAAGTCTGGCCAAGCCAGTCCATACTTCACTGTGTGACCGGTGACCGTAATAGGCTGTCAGGGAGCCAGCCCGCCAACTGACTGACAGTCAGCTCAGTCATTGCTGTTGGCAACAGGCCTGGAGCTGCACCATCCTTCCCTCCCGCTCCCAATGATGCCTAGCAACCAAGGCAGCTGGCCCCAGCAGCTTGTCCTTCAGGCCCAGGATGGCAAGCCAATTCCAGATGATAGCTGTCAAGGCCCGATAAGTCTTCCCTCCCGCCCAAAGCATGCTGGGAGTTGTAGGCATAAATCTAGGTCCCTGAATAACATGTTAATCTTTGAATCATAGAGTAATAGAATTGGAAGGGACCTATAAGGCCATCTAGTCCAACCTCCTGCTTAATGCAGGAATCTACTTAAAGCATCCTTGACAGGTGGTTGTCCAGCTGCCTCTTGAATGCCTCTAGTGTGGGAGAGCCCACCACTTCCCTATGTCATTGCTTCCATTGTCGTACTGCTCTAACAGGAAGTTTTTCCTGATGTCTAGCCAGAATCTGGCTTCCTATAACTTGAGCCTATTATTCTGGTCTGCATGTCACAACAACCTATGGGTTCTTGGGGATGAGCGATTTGTTGATCAACTCTGGGTTGTTTAAGCCCTAAACCACCCAGAATGTCTGGGTTCGTATGCCACGTGAACAACCTACATACGGGGCAATTGTAGCTTTTTAATTGAAAGAGTAAATGACAAGTGTGCTGGAGGCAGTATGGTTTCTCACTCCCACTAGATTTTGCCAATTTGTGCGTTAAATAATACATGAATTGCCGTTACATATGAGCCAGGTCTATAGCTGTGTCTCTTTAAAAATATCTTGGTGCTTAGGGCAATGAATTATGACAATGTGAAATGGTAGTTATCTTTGTTGGACCATACAATTGTAGTACTCATTCTACTGGGCTGGAAAGGTGGGAGGCGATTGGATTACTTGGCTGAAACAATCAGACTGCAAAATACCAGTTGAAACTGCTTCGCAATTATAAATCAAAAAATGATCACTTAAAATGAAGTGAGAAGCTTAAAAAAACACAACTTTTTGTTGTCAGCGGGGATGCTGCCTTAAAAATAACCAGACATTCCACACATTTGATTTAAACTAAACTAGTGATGTTCCCAGAGTATTCATTATAACTATCTCTATTATTTTTTAAAATATAGTGAAAGTAACTGAACACAACGCTTGCCTAGTGACTGCATTAATGGCTTTCCAGTGCCAAGGGATTTTTTAATTTTATTTTCAAAGGCCTTTTAACTTGATGAGATTTTTTTTATGTTGGTTTCTTTCCCCCCTATTATAACTAAACCACAACATTCAAAGACAGATGCAGGATTTACTGAACAAAGTTTATGATTTTTATGTAAAAGCCTGACAATGCCATTGAAAAAGAAGAGTGAATGGAGGAATGACTGATAGATGAGGCTAGAATGGAATGGTGGCTGCCATATTTTGAATTAGTTGAAGTTTCCGAACTAGATATAATGGTAGCCCTATGTTCTGCGCATTTCAGAAGTGGAGCCTTGAAGTTACCAGCACATGCACTACTAGGGTGACCATATGACCGGATTTGCCCGGGTTTTTGATGGCAAATCCGGGAGGGGAAATCCGGATTTTTCAAAGAGCAGCTCTAATGGGAATTAACAAAAATTCTTATAACTCCGTCATTTTTAAAGATAAAGACATGAAACTTGGCACAATGGTAGCTCTTAGGAAGGGCTTTAGTCATACCAAATTTGAAACAGATCCGTTCATCCATTGATTTTTTAGGAATTTTTTAAAAATTGAGGTTTTAAAATTATTTTTAAAATCGTCATTTTTAAAGATAAAGAAATGAAACTTTGCACCATGAAAGGATTTAGGTAGACCTTTAGCCACACCAAATTTGAAACAGATCCGTTCATCCATTGATTTTTTAAGAATTTTTTAAAAATTGAGGATTTACAATTATTTTTAAAATCGTCATTTTTAAAGATAAAGAGATGAAACTTTGTACCATGATAGGATTTAGGTAGAACTTTAGCCATACCAAATTTGAAACAGATCTGTTCATCCATTGACTTTAGGAATTTTTTTAAAAATGAGGTTTTAAAATTATTATTTTTAAAACTGTCATTTTTAAAGATAAAGAGCTGAAAGTTGGCACCATGAAAGCTTTTAGGTAGAGCTTTAGCCATACCAAATTTGAAACAGATCTGGGGGCAGTAGAAAACCCTGTTAACAACAACAGCAGCTTGCAATGAGTGAAGATACAGTCAGAAAATATATTTGAGGGAAGGGGAGAATGTAACACACACAGTATAGCAAAAGCTTCAAAGTACAGCAAAACCTACAAAAGTAGGAGTGAGTGAAGTTAATTTCAGATACATTGAATCTCTCACTTGTTCTTTATTTCAGTGATTTTAACATTAAGATGTTATGTACAACAGATTTGTCTTAAATGTGTGCTGTAAAATCAGACATGTGACCAAGGCTATGTTCGGGTGGGCACTCCCCCTTGGTACTGGACACGCCCCCTTGGGGGCGACCATGTTGTCCTCCTTTTTGGTTTCCAAAATATGGTCACCCTATGCACTACCATCTTTAGGTCTTCCAACTCTAGGAAAGGGCGCAGCTGGCGTAACAGCCAAAGCTGATAGTAGGCACTCCTGCCTGTCGCATCTATCTGGGCTGTCATTTGGAGGAACAGATCCAGGAGCACCCCACAGGTATGAATACAGTCTTTCAGGGGGAGTGTAACCTTATCCAGAACCGGTTAACACACCTCCAAACCCAGGTTAGGACCCTTGACAGCAAACACCTCCATCTTGTCTGGATTCAGATTCAGTTTGTTTTTCCTCATTCAGTCCATTACAGCCTCTAAGCATTCATTCAGAGGAGACACACTATCCTTAGCTGACGCTGCTGTTGAAGGCATAGAGAAATATATTTGGGTGTCATCAGCATATTGATAATACCCCACCCCATGCCTCCGGATGATCTAGCCCAGCCGTTTCATGTAGATGTTAAACAGCATTGGGGATAGGATGGTATTGAATTCTATACTAGTACTGTGCTAGTACTGTGATACTTTCTTTGCCTCAAATGGTTTCAATTCCTCTGGCTTCCTGCTGTATTACTTTGTAAAGATTTATTAAAAAACACACAATTTACTCATATCTGTAGTTACATTTAGAAATATTATTTCCCCTTTTCCATTACTAACCCAAAACATTTTAGTATTAGTGACCTTAGGAATATCATGTTCTGCCAACTTGCAATTCTTTCAGCTATTAGTAAATGAGCAATCAGCTTCCCAATACAAAATACTAAAAGTATTGTCTGACAACTTGCTTCCTGCTACCCTTTCCCAGAACAAACCTATTTGGAGTGATGTCTACCAAATATGATTAAATTACCTGGCAAAAATTAATTTCCAGTGGTTTTTTTAGCATATTCCAAAAATATGCAATGCTAATACAGAATTCTGAGGTCTTTGGAGAAAGGGCGGAGCACAGACATAATAACTGCATAAGCAGAAATCATACATTTCCCTCACATATCTCCCTTTGAGTTTCTTTTCCTGTCACATTTAAAAATTCCAACCAGTATTTCAAATAGGATCTCAGACATAAATCTCCTGTTCTCTGGTTGCCAAACATCAATGTAATGCTGTTTCAGCATGTACTAAAAATGAAGCTAGTCTACTTGGTGAATTCCTCCAACGGTTGTCTCCTTTGTCACATACTACAGATTGCTTCTTTGTCTGAATATCACTGGAGAACATATTTCTGTTAAAAAAAATACTTGAGTACAGATACAAAGTGTGAAAGTTTCAATGTTTCCAAATTAGGTAGTCTTTAAAAAAATACATACTTTTTCTACATTTGCTGGTAATTTTCCAAACAATTACTATTGGAAATGTATTTTAGAAAATATTCAGGAAACAAGTGGTTACTGCATCCTTTTTACGAGGGATGGCTAACTTTCCGATTTATGGGGTGGAGTGAGGAAGTCAGTTCTCTAGTCTAGACAGTAGTCAAAAGGCTGGAAGAATATTTTGCCACATAAACTGACCCTCTTAAGTAGTCAGGCTCCATCCATCAGCAAGGCTCACCAATTTTCTGGAGTGCATAAGTTCAGGAACTGCATCACATTCAGATATGTGCATAAATGCATTTCATACATTTTAATTAAAATTACAGTACAGTGACACGTGGAACATTGTGTACAACTCTGGTCACCCCATCTCAAAAATGGTATCATAGAGCTGGGAAAGGTACAGAATGGAACAATCAAAATGAGCAGGTGGTTGGAGCACCTTCCTCAGGAGGAGGATCTAAACAGTTGGGGCAATTCAAGTGGTCACATGCTAAGAGGTTTATAAAATTATGCACACTTTTGAGAAAATAGAGACTTTTTCTTCTCTCTCTCATAATATTACCACTTGGGTCATCCAATGAAACTTCCCCTTTTGCCTTTGCGCCCTGCTTGTAGGCTTCCCAAAAGCATCTGATTAGCTACTACAACAATTCAAAGTGCTGGTTATGACCTATATGGCTTGGGTCCAGTTTATCTAAAAGATCATATTCTCCCTTATGAGCCTGTCCGAGCTTTGAGATCTTCTGGGGAAGCCCTTATTTCAGTCCCACCATCTTCACAGGCGAGCCTGGTGGGAACATGGCAAAGGGCCTTCTTGGTGGCTGCTCCAGTGTTCTGGAACTGTCTTCCCAGGGAAGCTAGACTGGCTCTCTCCTTGATGTGCTTTCAAAAGCAGACAAAAACTTCTTTGTTCCGGCAGGCCTTTGGCGAATAATCTGGGCCTCCGTCTATGTTAAGGACTTGTAAAATTGTCATGTATTTTAAATGTTTAATGTTTTAATATTGTAATATATATGTGTACATTTCTTTTCATAGGTTTTAAAACGTATATGTTTAAATTTTGTAACGCCGCCTTGAGGCCCAGTATTGGGCAAAATTTATTTATTTATTACGTTTCTATACCACCCAATAGCCGGAGCTCTCTGGGCGGTTCACAAAAATTACAAAAAACGCTGGATACAACAACAACAATAATAATAATAATACGTTAAGCAGGATACTCAACCAGATGGACCAGCAAGGTTCTTTCTATGTTTTTATGCATTCTGCTGAGACTGATTCATACAAAACAAGAAACCAGGAATCATAGAAAACAAACGTTGGTTGAGTCCTCCTTTTGGCTGCACAGGAAGGAGAAAGACGAGAGGGAAGCATGCGAGCTAGAAGGCTTCACTTGAGCTCACTAAGGTTCATCCACATAGTGCTAAATCATGCTTTAGTGTTGCTTGCAAACTGGGTCAAATCTGTTAAAATTTTGACAGAAACCAGAGTTATCAAACAAGATAGAACTCGTTCAATGGAATTAATTTTTTAGAGAAACAGAATAGCAGAGTTGGAGGGGGCCTACAAGGCCATCGAGTCCAACCCCCTGCTCAATGCAGGAATCCACCCTAAAACATCCCTGACAGATGGTTGTCCAGCTGCCTCTTGAATGACTCTAGTGTGGGAGAGCCCACAACCTCCCTAGGTAACTGATTCCATTGTCGTACTGCTCTAACAGTGAGGAAGTTTTTCCTGATGTCCAGTTGGAATCTGGCTTCCTTTAATTTGAGCCCGTTATTCTGTGTCCTGCACTCTGAATATGCAATATGCAATATCTGCACATTGACATCTAATTTTTGCTAGGATTTTATCAGTGTGTTCAGCAGAGTTCTGCTCCACATTATTTACAATTCCTTTTTCTTTTCTTTTTTTTTAAAGAGGAAACACATCAAATTACCCCCAGGGCTAGAACTGTCCATGCATTTAGGCTGCAATCCTATATCCAATTTCTTGGAAGTAAGATTTACTTTTGAGTAGACATGTATATGATTGCACTGCTTGGAATATGATAGCATGCACATTTTCAAAACGAATGACGAGTGAGGTGCTTATCCCGCGCAACAGCAGCAATGCCAGTCAGGGTCCCCAGGAGGGAGAGGAAGTGAAAGCTTCCTCCTCCCTCCAGTGACCCTGAAGCTGCCAGCATCGCTGCTTCTGCATCGCTAAAGCAGTGACGCCTGTTTGGGTTGTGGGGAAGCTTTAGGGAGAGTTAAGTGAACTTAAAAAACCCTCCTTCACACAGGATACCCTCCACATACCATTGATTATAACATCAACTGAACAACCATCTTTTCAAGAGAAATTCTTCTCCAGGACAGAAGCAACAAAGAGCAGAGTTGGGCAGCAAAGAACCACAGATTCCATTTATGGTAGATTTCCATCCAACATGTCCTAACTGCCACCTGGCAGGCAGGGAAACCTACCCATTCTTAGCCAACTCTGAACACCTTATTAAAGCTATTAGCGGGTCTCTTGTTATAGTTTTCTGCCAGCCTCCAAATCTACACAAGTTACTAGTGAGAGCTGTTCTCAAATCACCATTCAGCAATGCTAGATCACATCCTTATCTCAGGGAGACAGTTTCTTTCAAAAACACTATGACTGGCAGGACTTACTTCATCAAACAAAACTTTACTTGCAGGGCATGCAGAGTTATTCACATAATTGGATACAAATGCCCAGGATGTCATATGTAGGTTTTTGTGAACAGCCCAGAGAGCTTCGGCTATTGGGCGGTATAAAAATGTAAGAAACAAGCAAATAAATAAATAAAACAACTGGCCTGTTCTCTTGTTTCAGGAACCACAAATCTGCAATCTTAACAAACAAACAAACACTCCTGAAACAACCAGTTGCAAAGCACTTTAATTCATCCTATCTGATTTACAAATTATTGCCATTCTAATCCAAGAACACTGGAAACAAGAAAAAACTGCTGGCTATGGATTTAACTCCTTAACACTCTATACAGACTTAACACCTTAACACCACATGGATGTAAACTGTAAGATAACACCTGACATCACTTATCCACAGCATATGCCATTGTCCACCTGGTCTGTTCTACCATTGCCACCTTGGCTGCAGGGCTTTCATATCACAGCAGCTGAAGAAGGTGGATGCTGAAAAGTTTTGCTTTAAGATTTCAATTTCTCTGTTTTGTTAGTCACTCTATTAAATATAATTTTCAATACAAATACTGATAAAAATACTGTCTGATCTCTCACACAGAAGAGCAGAAATACTGTTTTTAATCTACATGCAAATTTATTTATTTATTTAGAATATTTATATACCGCTCCCCATTGAAAAATTTCGGAGCGGTGTACAAGGTAAAAATGAAAATAAAAACAGAATAAAACAGTTAAAACAAAATTTAAAAAGAAGCAAAAAACAACAACACAGAAATCCAAGGCTGCATGTTAAAGAAAGGCTTCTTGGAATAAAGATGTTTTCAGGAGGCACCGAAAGGAGTACAAGGTTGGCACCTGCCTGACCTCCAGAGGCAGGAAATTCCACAGGATGGGCGCCACCATGCTGAAGGCTCTTCCCCTGGTGGGGATCTAGGTGGAACCACCAGGAGCAGGCCCTCGGATGACCTCAGTGACCGGGCAGGTTGGTAAGGGAGAAGGCGCTCTCTCAGGTATCCTGGTCCCAAGTTGTTTAGGGCTTTGTACACAAGTACAAGAACCTTAAACCTGGCCTGGTAGCGAATAGGCAGCCAGTGCAGTTTCCTCAGCAGAGAAGTTACATGCTGGAAAGGGGCAGCTCCAGACAACAGCCGAGCTGCAGCATTCTGCACTAGCTCCAGCTTCCGGACCAGCTCCAAGGGCAGCCCCACATAGAGCGCGTTGCAGTAATCCAATCTTGAGGTTACCAATGCCTGTACCACCGTGGTCAAGCTATCCCTGTCCAGGAGAGGCCGTAGTTGGCGAACCAACAGAAGATGGTAAAAGGCACTCCGAGCCGTGGCGGCTACTTGAGCCTCCAACAACAGAAATGGGTCTAAGAGTACCCCCAAACTACAAACCTGTTCTTTCAGAGGCAGTGCAACCCCATCCAGAACAAGCAATGAGCCTGTCTCCCGGACTCGGGAACCACTCACCCACAGGGCTTCTGTCTTGCCAGGATTCAGTCTCAGTTTATTGGCCCTCATCCAGCCCATTACTGAGTCTAGGCACTGGTCCAGGACTTGTACAGCCTCACCTGATTCAGTTGTCACAGGGAGATAGAGCTGCGTGTCATCAGCGTATTGATGGCATTTAGCTCCAAATCCCCTAATGACCGCTCCCAACGGCTTCATATAGATGTTAAATAACATTGGGGACAAGATGGTGCCCTGCGGCACTCCACAGCTCAATCGCCAGGAGGCCGAGGACTGGTCACCCAATGCTACTCTCTGAAAACGACCCCGTAGGTAGGACCAGAACCACTGTAAAACAGTGCCTCCAATGCCCATCCCACGGAGTCGATCCAGGAGGATACCATGGTCAATGGTATCAAAAGCTGCCGAGAGATCGAGCAGGATTAACAGGGTTGCATTCCCCCTGTCCCTCTCTCGATAAAGGTCATCCATCAGGGTTGCAGCTCTACCTCTGAGACATACCATCCATAACAACTACAAAAATCTGATACCAAAAGTTAAGAATGTTAAAAACATTTCTTAGACCCACAAACTTTGTTGTAGAGTGCCATGAACCCTGATATGGAAAATCCTTATATTAGCAAAGGATAAAAATCCCAGTAGACTTGGATCTAATGGCTAACTATAAATCATAAGTAAACTAATGATATATAATATAGTAAATTTAACTTTTCTCAAGAAGACAAGGTGTTCCTATCAATACTGCTGCAAATAATAGAAACCAGAAGGTGTGAATGACAGAAGGCGAAAGGGAAAGAAAATGTTAGGCTTTCGTACGTCCTTGAGCTAAAAGGGAGGCTTAGTAATCGAGTAACCTAAGTAGCTAAATAGTTCCGTAAAATAATTTACGTGCTGATCTAGTCCCATGAATGGGAACTAAAGCATATGTTTGTGTTTGGCCTGCATCTTAATGACTCAAGCATAGACATTACCAGCTAGCAATGGATTTGGCACCCGATCCAAGTTTCACACAGAAGGAAGAGAATGTTTACTTCTCATTTTTACAAGCACTTATTTGGGGGGAAAAGAACAAGCTGACTGTGGCTGTAGGAGAGTCTCAGAAACCAAAACAGAATTTTGGAAATGAAAGCTGATCTGTTTAAATGTACGTAATTTATTTTGATTCCACAATATGTACTTACCTATCAAAAGCAGAATACTATTTTTTCTCCCTGTTGTCAATCCAAACATTATGCATCTCATATGTCACTTCAGAAAACACTCTGTCTACCCAGAAAATTAATTCTTCCTGTTTTTGTTACATATGAAAAACCTCTAATACAGAAGCTCTAGCAGAATCTACCAATCAATGCTGCATTCTTCTCTGCCAACAACAAAACACCCTCTGTCCTACCTCCTGGCACGACAATCTCTGGAAGTGAAACCAAGTCTTTGTGGCAAGCTTTGTACTATAGACCAGTTCCCCCCTCCCTCTTCCTGAACAGAGATAAACAAACTCCAAACCAAAATCATGCATTAGATGAATAAGAAAGCAAGGATTGTGTACAGCAGACGTCAACATGAATAATAGATCAGAAAATTGTCCTGGTGTCAAGGCAGCAGTGCTGCTTCCTACAGTCGCTAAGACAGATGGCCTAAAAGAAAGCAGGAACATGTCAGAGCCACGCTCTGTGGTTTTCCCAAGGCAAAGATGTAAAAGAGCTGCTCAGATTAGGAAAACTGCAATACAAGCATGTTTTATTTGGATACTGAACAGGTATGACGGCTTCTGGACTGACATCCAATGTAGGCATATTGCTACATGAAGTATTCACAATAAAACGAATTTCCTTTTTGGGAACCTTTGCTTATAGTATATAAGCATTAGCAACATACAAGGTTTTCTCTTGTAGCATGACCAAAGTATAGCTTCCCAGTATCTTAACAGTTTAACAGTTCATCATTGTAGTCTTTTAACCTTGCTGTTTTAAATCTGTATTTTAAATAATAATAATAATAATAATAATAATAATAATAATAATAATAATAATAATAATTTTAACCACCTCTCTGTTTGGACCAAGGCGGGGAACAACAATAAGTATAAAATACATAAAACTGAATTAAAAACATAATATACATTATTAAAACATCCTAAAAATATCCTTAAAATTCCACGGATAGGCCTGCTGGAATAGGTCAGTCTTTATAGCTTTCTTAAATGCTAAAAGACTGTTAAGTTGATGAGTCTGCTCCGGCAGGCCATTCCACAGTCTGGGAGCAGCAGAAGGTCCTCTGGGTAATACCTGTCAGTCTAATTTTGGCAGACTGAAGTAGATTCTTTCCAGAGGACCTGAGTGTGTGGGGTGGATTGCACGGGAGAAGGCGATCCCTACTTCACCTGGAAACTAATTTAAATCTGTATAAACCTCTCCATCGCTGCTTGATTTTACCCTGGTTGTGCTTTTATATATTATATTTATTGTGTTTTTATACTACTGTTGCTTGTTTTATACATTGATTTGTGCCTGATGGTTTTAACTTTTGTGAACTGCCCAGAGAGCTTCGGGCTATTCAGCGGTATAAAAATGCAATAAATAAATAAATAAAATAAAATCCACATCAATACCACTTTCAGTAGAATACAAAATTAAATTTAAACTTAAAGAAGGCTTCAGGTTCATAAACTGCCTATGCTAGTGATATAGGAAAGGAATAGCATACACCCAAATATTAGCAGGTTTAGCCCTCTCTTCTTTTCAATTCACATGAATACTGTATACAATGTATGTAATCTTACATTCCTCCCCACACTTTTTAGAATAACATGACCAGTTAACACGAAAACAGCTCTGCTGTATGAAAACATAGGTTGATCTAGCATTCCATTCGCACAGGGGCCAACCACAATAGCACTATACTACTCCTGTTCCCCACTGGAGACAACATATAGCCATCATGTCTAGTAGACACTGACTGGGTTCACACGATCAGCAGTCACTTAAGCCCTACAACAGCCCATGGATTCTGCGTGGCTTCTTACCCATGGCAACAAGCCACCTTGGCCAGGTTTGCATGCCACAACAAGCTGTACTGCTGGGAGTAATTATGCAAATCAAAAAAACAAAACAAAAAAAAACCCACGTTATGTGACCACACGACATAATTAAGAAGCTTGGCCATTGTGTGAACTGGCCCACTGATAACCTTATTCTCCATGAACCTGTCTCATTCCCTCCTGAAGCTGTCCAAGTTAGCAGCCATCACTATATCTTGTAGTAGCAAATTCTACAACCTGACTATGAGCCATGTGAAGAGGTACTTCCTTTTATCTATCCTGAATCTCCCACCATTCATCTTTATTAGTTGACTAGTATTATGAGAGATGGGAAAAAGCTTCTTCCTATCCACTTTGTCCACACAATGCATAATTTATTGACTGTATACACGTCAACCCTTTACTTGCTTTTTTTCAAATGTAAAAAACCCCAAACATTGTAACCTTTCCTCATAGGGATGTGGCTAATGCCCCTTTGGTCATTTTGTTTGCCCTTTTCTGCACCTTCTTTTTGAGATGTGCTGACTAGAACTGTACACAGTTGTCCAAGTATGATCGCACTATAGATTTGTACAAAGACACTACAATATAGCAGTTGTGGTTTCATTTCCTAATGATCCCCCACATGGAATTTGTCTTTTCCATAGCTGCCACACACTGGCAGAGCTGGCCCACCCATGAAGCAGGGTGAGGAGCCCTCATCAGGTAGTGTGAGGAGCAGAGAACCGTGCAGATTCAGTTACCATTCCATAAGAGATCCTGTCCCCTTATCTCGTGATCATCAAGTTGGCTCAGGAGTCTTTGATGAGGGATTTTGCCAAAAGCCTTTTGAAAGTAAATGATTATAAGATGTTCTTGTTGACACTCTCAAAGAACTCTAACAAGTTTGTGAGACAGTATTTAATGTTTACAGAAGTCTATTTACTTCTGTATGGATGATAATTTTATCTTTAATAATGCTTTCCACCAATTCACCCAGAACTGGTATTAGACTACATCGCCTATAATTTCCAGGAGACCTTTTTAAAAACGGGCATTATATTGGCCACTTTCCAGTCCTGTGGCACAGAGGCTGATCTTAGGAACATCTGAGGCTGATCTTAGGAACTTCTTTACAAACTCTCAGATAGATACCATCTGGACCTAGTGGTTTGTTTTCAATTTGTTAATGAGGTCTTGAACTTCAACTCTTGTCACCACTATTTGCCTCAGATCCCCTTCCTGAAAATGTCATTTCAGTCATGGGTGTCTGCAACTTCCACTGCAGTGAAGAATCATTTTAGATTTTCTGTAATCTCCTTATTCTTTTTTATTTTTATTTTATTCTTTATTCTTTAATTGCCTTGCCATCCAACAGTCCAAGTACCTCCCTAGCCAATTTCTAACTTCTGATGTATTTAAACGTTTTATTGTCTATCTTAATGATACTAGGGATATGCATCTCAAAATCTTTTTTTTCATCCTTCGTTTACATTTTTTCTAGTACAAGTTCGTTCGTTGTTATTCTCCTCATTTGGGCAAGACTTGTTTGTGGTTATTTTCATTTGGGTAGGAATCCCATTTTCTGAAGGAAGCCTTTTTAAAACTCTAATATAAGGCTGGGCAGCTGGGGGAGGTCCAGCGGGCATTTTCACCCTTTGGACACCCCTGCAGGCAACTCCCACAGAAAAATAAAATAAAAAATACAAAAAAAAAGTTTTTTAAAAATGGCATCTGCAGTGGTTACAGAACACCATGTTTGCAAGCTAATGTTGACCGTTTTGAAGTTCTTTCATGTCTACGGATGCCATTTCCCCCCCAATAATTTCTTTTTTTACTGAATTCAGGAGCAGGAGGGTCATACAGTCTGCAGGCCATCCCATCCCTCTCAGGGTTTTTTTTTTTGGGGGGGGGAGAGCTGTTTCTTTAATAACTAGTAGCATAGTATATTTTTGCACATGTATTCCAATCATGTTTATTTCCCTAGTTGTCTTTTTTCATGAAAATTTAGAGACAAAATCTGAGATTTTTCCATCTCTGCACCTGGCCATTTTTTTGGGCTTAAGTATTCCTATCCCTGCTCTATCAACTACCCTCTAAATGAAGGTAACCAAAACTGTGCATATATCCTATGAAATTATAAAGTTATGCTGCTACAACATTGTTCTCTTTTTCCCGGGTGTGTCCAGTGCACACTGAAATTTGGCCTGATATTTTAATTCAACTATCCATGCTGACTACATTTTCTCATTAATGTCAAGCACTACTTACTTTGAGAGCACAAAAAATACAGGAATCCCCCATGCATTTGTGAGTTGTAAGCTGTCGAAAACTGCGTCGAAAAATATCAAGATGCCAGAGAACCTATAAAGGAAAGCAGAACAAGGGGTTATTATTTATAATTAATTAACTTCAGAATGCCTTAGATAAGAAGTCTTGGCCAAAATAAGACAGGTAATACATTCATCAAAAGCACCTAAGCATCTTCAAGATAGATCTGGAGAGTACAATTTCATTTTAACCTTAGCTATATCTATCCCAAAATTTAGACTCATATCATGAGAGAGAGAAAAATAAACATTTATGGATGGCAATAAGAGGTTTAGGATTGTTTAAGACATTTTAAATATACCAAAGTAAACTAAAAAGGGTATAAGTGTTCCAAATACATGTCAACAAAGATTGGCTGCATTCAGAAAATAATATTTTGGTTTAATAACCTGAGATAGGAGGACATTTGCCTGTATGCTCATCTTTATCCCAGCCCTTTCCTCCTCCCTTCCTGGTGTGCCCCAAGAAGTCAAGGAACTCTGGTTTCTAGGTTCAGAACAAGCTAGGATGTTAAACCATGGTTTGAAATTGGCTTTAAATCCTGGCTTGTTCTAAACTTGGCAACTGTAGTTTCCAGGTTTAGATGAAACAGGAAACTATATGTAACTGAAGATTTCCAGGTTTAATTGGGCACACCAAGAAGGACAAGGGTTATATGTGCAGGCATAAGGGTAGTTCAAATCTCAGTTTATTATGTGGAGATATGATAATCTGAACAAAGTCATAGTAATACTTGCAACTTCATTTTAGAACATCTGCAAGACCTTCTGTTAGTACAAGAACAAGGTCTGGAAATACCAATGAAAGTGTTATTGTGGTATATTATGGGAAATAGGACACAGTGCATAGTATCCAATAAGGGCCATGGATTCTTTAGAACACACTGGGTAGTATCTAATAGGGGCCATGGGCGTGCGCAGCCATCCTTGCTGGCCAAGGTCCATGCTTGGCTGTGATATAGCACTTCTAAGGACAAGCCCCGATGCAAATGAAAATACTGGTTACTGGAAGGGGCATGACTTGTCTTTTCCAGAAACCTGCATTTTCACTTGCTTCAGGGTTGCTTCTGGAAGCATCATGGTTGCACGTGGTAGGGGCTGTGTTTAGACCTGGGCTGGTAGGGCTAGGTGTGTGCATCGATTCCAGCATTCTGTTCATACAGTGGCCAGCCTGCTGTTGATCAGGGACTTACAAGCAAGGCATGGTGCAACAGCACCCTCCCCTTCACGTTCTCCAGCAACTGGTGTATATGGGCTTACTGCCTCTGATACTGGAGGTGGCCAATAGCCATCAGGACTAATAATAGTCGTCAGAAAACAAAATGGAATTTCTGCACTGGGCCTCAGAGAACTTCGCAAAATATTTTTGCTGTTTTGCAAACTGCTCAAGTTCAATGCTGAACTAAGCCCCTCCCTCCACTCAGAGCCTAAGGAAAAGCATTGATTACAGCAACAAAGAAATGGAGCTGGGGAAACCTGAGCTCAATATGCAGTGGACGAATGGACAGGACAGTAAGCATTAAGGTGATCTATATCAGCTGAGGTTGCACTGTTCTTCCTTGTATTTCTTTTATGTGTGATTTTTTAAAATAAAAGTTGGAATAAATGAGGACCCAAAAGTAATGAAAGAAGATTGGGAGAAAAAGAGCAACAGCTTGATGGCAATGACATCAGGATTAACTGTAAATAGTAAATGGACAAAAGATGATTATGAATTAAATATGTAGTGTGGAAGTAGCCTTACAGTGAGATAGCAGGAGTTATTAGAAATATATTTGATGAAAGTAAGATTTCTTTGGGGATATATTGAAAATATGATACCTAGGAACCATCAGGAAATGGTTAGTAATTTTTAATTAGAGTCAGTACTGAGATAATAAATAAATGAAGTTTTAACATATCAGTAGTATTAACTTTTATACATTTATGGACCTTTTAATGTAAATTCTTAGTGTCTTTTATTTTAATTCTTTGTATTAAAATGAACTTTTACAGATTTGTGGGCACCTTCTAATGAAAACCTTTTTAGTATATTTTTGTATTTTATTTCTTTGCAATGTAGAGTTTTGCATCTGTATTGCATCTGTAAAGTTGATATGACCATGATGGTTGAAACAACAAATAAACAACTACCAACTAATAAATAAATGCGAAAACATCTAATCTGTATAAAGGATTAAAAAGAGTGTAGTATACTTTATACAACATGGTCAAGTCATACATTCAGTAAATTTAGTGAATAAACAAAGAGCAATAACCAGCGGAGTACCACAGGGTGCTGTCTTGTATTATTCAACATTTTTATTAATGACCTGGATAACGGGATTGATGGGTTTCTTATCAAATTTACAGATGACACAAAACTAGGAGGTATGGTCAACACCCATGATGACAGAATGAGACTGCAATCTGATTTGGACAAGTTGGAAGACTGGGCGGAGAGGAACAAGAAATCCTTTAGCAAGGAGAAATGTAAGGCACTGCATTTAGGGTGGAAAAATGTAGGGTACACATACAAGATGGGGGAGTAATTGCTTGGAAGCACTACAATGGAGAAGGATTTGGGTGTGGTCATTAACAGCAATCTGAACATGAGTCAGCAGAGCAAGATGGCCCCCAGAAGGGCTAACAGTTCTGGGCTCCCTTAGAAGAAGCATTGTATCAAAGACACATAAAGTCCTTAATCCTCTCTCCTCTGCACTAGTGAGACTGCACCATGTATGACCACAATTGTGTATGATTCTGAGCACATTTCCAGAAGGACATTGACATTGACAGGTTAGAACAGGTTCAGAGGAGGGCAACAAAGATGATACAGGGACTTGAGGACATGCCCTATGAAGACAGGCTGAAGGAACTTGGGATGTTCAGTCTGGAGAAAAGAAGATTGAGGGGAGACATGTTAGCAGTGTTCAGGAACACAAAAGGATGGCATAGGGAAGATGGCCAAGAACTATTTTCCTTGGCCACAGAAATTAGGACCCAAAATAATGGGTATAAGTTACAGCTACCTAGATCCAACTAAATATAAGGAAAAACTTCCTGACGGTAAGATCTGTACAACAGTAGAACAGTTTACCTACGGAGGTTGTAAGCTCTCCATCTCTGGAGGCTTTTTAGAGAGGTGGACAGCCACCTCTCATGGATAATTTAATTTAATTGGTTTTCCTGCACATTGCAGAGGGTTGGACTAGATGATCCTTGTGATACCTTCTAACTCTACAGTTCTATGATTCTAAATAGCAAATGAGATTCAATGTAAGTAAATGAAAAGTGATACACATGGGGGCAAAAAATCCTGATTTCACACATATACTAATGAGTTCTAAACTGTGAAGACTGTAAATAAATACTAAGATGATTGAATGTAGAATGATGCAGTGAATTCTTTTTTTACATGAAAGCATCCTATAAGGTAGAATCCTATACTTGAAAACTACCATCAGAGGGGATCTAGGAACTAGTGGAAGACCCCCAACACTGGCAGTTATATTATATTATTGGCTATTCTTCTGTTAACCTCCTTATTCCAGGTAAGCTATTGTACTATTATAAGCTGCAGGAAGAGGGGGTAGGCCAAAAGGGATGGTTGTTCCATTCAGGGCCAATGGCCCTTCATCTTCCCTGGGGTGGGGTTGTACTTGGATTCAGATCTGGTGTCATAGATTTTGAAAGAATAATGGTTTATGTTATCTGGAATTGCTAAGAATGACTACTTAGAATAATAATTAATCTCCATACACAAGAGAATATATCTTATTTAAAATTGTTTTTAGATATATGTTGTCTGTGTGCGCACTATCTGTTTATATGTAAATGGTTTTACACTTTGTATAATGTATTTTAAGGTGTTTTAATTTTATACACCCAAAGAGGTTTGTCTATGGGGCAGTATAGACATTTAATAAATAACAACAAACATAATAATATTTTTTAAAAAGCAAACCATAGGCAAATGGGAATGAGTCATTATTTATTATTTATTTACAATACTTATATACCACTCCACATCCAAAGATTTCAGAGTGGTGGACAACAGATAGGATAAAATAATGAAAACACCATATTAAAATTTACTATTTTTAGGAGAAACAGAATTGTGTTAAAACCACAGCCAGTCATTCAAGGAAAACTTCCTGAAACAACAACTTTTCAGGAGGTGCCAGAAGCACCACAACGTTGGCACTTGCCTGAATGCCAAAGGCAGGGAATTCCATAGGAAAGGGGCCACCACCCTGAAGATGATTCACCTGATCAACTCTAATTGGACCATAGGTCCATGTGGAACCCCCAGGAACATGCCCTCTGATAACCTCAGAGACTGGGCAAGTTGGTAAGGGAGAAAACACTCTCCCAGTATCCTGGTCCCACATGGTTTAGGGCTTTGTACACTATTATTTATTATTTATTCAATTTATATCCTGCCTATCTACAGAATACCCTAGGTTTACAAAGTTAAAACAATTTAAACAAGATAAAAATAATCAATAAAACACCCTGGGTAGCATAAAAATGTTAAAAACAGTTTAAAAAGATAAATCAATAAAACCATACACCATAAAAACAATAAATAACGATCAACAATAAGACTCTTAAGAGAGAAGACCTGCTAGAATAATAGTACTAGAATCTTAAAACTGGCCTGTAGCGAATAGGCAGCCGGTGCAGTTCTGTCAGCGAAGGAGGTGCAAGCTGAAAAGGGGCAGCTCCCGGCAACAGCTGAGCTGCTGCACTCTGCACTAGCTCCAGCTTCCAGAGCAACCTTACGGGCAGCCCCACAAACAGCACATTGCAGTAATCCAGTTTGCAGCTAAAACCTGAATCTAATGTGGCACTCCAAGCAGGGATTTTATATATTTCAAGAATACCCCCACCCCCAAAAAGCACAAAGACAATTATAAAGTCTAGGTGCCAAAAAGACCAAAAAAGCCATCACAGAATGCAATTATGCACTTGCACTTCTGCCACCAGTTTTTGTTCCACTACTTCCGTTACTCAAGCGGGGGAACTTTGAAATTGTTTTGGCAACCTGGAAAATCATTCTGAAGCAACACTCTCTTTGAACTGGGGTTGTATGTCTGTAACCTGCTCTAAAGTCTAAACTTTTCTTTAAACCAGAATTCCTTGGATTTAGGCAAACAGGAGGGAGGTGTATTGTTTACAGACCAAGTCCATTTTCTTGTAGCAGCTGTTAAGGCCAGCCAGACTCTGGTGTTCATAGAATCATAGAATAGTAGAGTTGGAAGGGGCCTATAAGGCCATCAAGTCCAACCCCCTGCTCAGTGCAGGAATCCACAACTAAAGCATACCTGACAGATGGTTCTCCAGCTGCCTCTTGAATGCCTCTAGTATGGGAGAGCCCACAACCTCCCTAGGTAACTGATTCCATTGTCGTACTGCTCTAACAGTCAGGATTTCCTGGTGTCCAGCCGGAATCTGGCTTCCTGTAATTCGAGCCCATTATTCCGTGTCCTGCACTCTGGAATGATCAAGAAGAGATCCTGTTCCTCCTCTGTGTGACAACCTTTTAAGTATTTGAAGAGTGCTATCATGTCTCCCCTCAATCTTCTCTTCGCCAGGCTAAACAAGCCCAGTTGTTTCAGTCTCTCTTCATAGGGCTTTGTTTCCAAACCCCTGATCATCCTCGTTGCCCTCCTCTGAACATGCTCCAGCTTCTCTGAATCCTTGTGTGGTGCCCAGAACTGGACACAATACTCAAGATGAGGCCTAACCAGGGCCGAATAGAGAGGAACCAGTACCTCGCGCAATTTGGAAGCTATACTTCTATTAATGCAGCCCCAAAGAGCATTTGCTTTTTTTGCAGCCGCATCACTGTTGGCTCATGTTCAGCTTGTGATCTACAACAATTCCAAGATCTTTCTCGTTTGTAGTATTGCTGAGACAAGTATCCCCCATCTTGTAACTGTGCCTTTGGTTTCTATTTCCTAGATGTAGAACTTGGCATTTATCCCTATTAAATTTCATTCTGTTGTTTTCAGCCCAGCACTCCAGCCTATCAAGATCACTTTGAAGTTTGTTTCTGTCTTCCTGGGCATTAGCTTTTGTGTCATCTGCAAATTTGATAAGCGTTCCCTGCACCTCCTCGTCCAAAACATTAATAAAAATGTTGAACACTGGGTCCAGGACTGAGCCCTGCGGTACCCCACTCGTTACCTCCCCACAGTTTGAGAAGGTACTCTTTGAGTCCGATTCTGTAGCCAACTGTGAATCCACCTAAAAGTTGTTCCATCTTGCCCACTTTTAGCTAGTTTGTTAATTAGAATGAACAAACTGTTGCTCCAGCCCAAGTTTTAGGCAGAGCTCATGCAATCACACACACAAGCTAGACCAGGCCGGCGAGCCATGTTGGAGTCTGGCTACAGCTGGCCTTGTATGTAACATTCCAGTTTCATAATAAATACGTTTGCTGTACCTCAACTTTTTCCTGGGTGGTTCCTGAATAACACAGATGTTACTGGAGGAGGATCCATCCCCTCCAGCCCTCTCTCCCTTTGGGGCAATCTACCAGACACACAGTTCTGAGGCTTGTATTGGTGTAAGCAAACAAAAGAAATTAACAGCTAACACATTTTATTTTGTGTCCCTACCAACCCTAAGCCACAGGTTTCTCGCTTTACCTACACCAGAGTCCTCCTCTCAAGTCACTCTTTTCAGAGACTGAAGCTGCCCCAGACCCAGGCAGTTTCCTCTAGGTCAGAGAACTCAACTGAACCAATCTTAAACTGCATCTTTGCAGAGGTCAGAGAAAATGGGAGACTCATCAACCTTTTTCTGTCTCTCTCTTCCTGTCTGCTCAGGAATTGACTCAAAAGCCATTCTTGTGTCAAAACAACAACAACCGTTTATTGCAGTCAATAGACCATTCCAACAAAAATTACATACAAAAGGACTGAGCATACAATTAGCTATTAAAAAGACAAGTAATCATAGAGGATCTAATAGAAATGGCCAGGTTCAAAAACTTGGCCACTTGCTCGGTGATTGATTTGTCTGAGTTCCGAAGTAAAAGGGACATTAAGAATTCAGTTGGGTGACCAGGAAAAGATTGTAAAATGGGGTTCAGAAGATCATTCCTAGCCCCTTGGTAAAATCTACAGAACAGTAACACGTGTGATACGGTTTCCACCTCAGTATTGTTACAGGGACAGCATCTGTTGAGCAGTGGGGTTTTGTTGTATCTACCATCTAAAAGTTTAGAGGGAAGGACGTTAAGTCTGGCTAGTGAGAATGCTCTCCTGTATTTGGGGATTGTTAACCAGCGCAGGTAAGGCATCCCATCTTTACAAAAGGAGACTGGTAGTCCTAGGGACTGGGGGGAGCATGGGCCCCGAGCAGCACTCTGGAGGACTTGCATGTCTATATCAAGCAGCCTCTGTTTCACTAGTGATTTGGCACTAGCTAGATCCCTTGATAGTAACATAGGGGATGATAGGCCTACTGAGTTGATTTTACTTGTCATGGCCTTTGACTAGGGAGATTCAAAATGGTCTGACAGGATCTTGGATACTAGGGAATTTTTTAGAAGTGCCAACTTGCAGTGAAGCCAGAAATGGATCGCATGGATCCAAGCCAGACAGTTAACAGAATTCAGACCAGCCCTTAACTTAAGGATAACTCCAGAGACACACTTGGGAACATCAAATAACACCCTAAGGAAAGATGACTGAATGCCCTCATAGGAGCATTTAGAACACGGGAACCAGATTGGTGCCCCATAGAGAATCTGAGGGATGATTTTGGCCTTGAAGACCTGGACAGCTGCCAGGAGGAATTTCCCACCCCTTGTAAAAAAGAAGCGGGTAATTGCACCTGCATGTTGTTCAGCTTTAATCTTGGAATGCTTTCCCTGCTCTCTCCGTGAAATGGTTTCATGAAACCATATGCCCAGATATTTATAGGAGCCCACTTGCTCAATCTTGGAGTTCCCCATGACCCAGGAAAATCTGACCTTGCATTTGGAAAACACCAGTACCTTGGATTTTGTGTAATTGATTGAAAGAAGGTTTTCTGTACAGTAGTTGGCAAAGCCACGCAGCAATCTCTTGAGGCCCACCTTAGCCTGAGAAATCAGAACAGCATCGTCTGCATACAGAAGAAGAGAGACTTTGGTGTGCTGTATCTTGGGTGGATGGGATGGCAATGGCTCCAATGCATGAGGGAGGTCTGCCAGATACAAGTTAAATAGAAGAGGAGCAAGCACACAGCCTTGTCTTACCCCACAGGATGCGGCGATCTCTTTTGTGCAATGACCTTGTGGGCTGCAACGGACCTGAGCGGTGGTGTTGTAGTAGAGGGATTGGATCAAGAACAACAGAAAACAGAAAGCTGTTCCAGTTTGTTCCAAAGATGTGGGCGAGATATAGAATCAAATGCAGATTTTAAATCAATGAAGGCTGCAAAAAGTTTGCCACCTTTAGGGGCAGAGTATCTATAAGCCAGGTGAGCCAGGACCAAACAGTGGTCAAGGGTTGAACAGCCAGGTTTAAAGCCAATCTGCTCTTCACCCAGTAGGTCATGCTCATTGATAGTTTGAGACCTAAATAACTAGCATAGACCTTCCCCACTATCGATAGCAGACTAATAGGGCGGTAGTTAGATGGGTCATCTTTACGGCCTTTTTTATGTATTGGAATTATGAAGACTTTCAGCCAAGCTGCTGGGATAATGCCTGATTGGTTAATTAATGAAAATAGGGAGGCCAACAGTGGGGCCCACCAGCTGATGTTACTTTGAATCAGCTCTGAAGGGATACCATCAGGGCCGGGAGCCTTGCCAGGCTTTAGCTGGTGAAGTAAGTCCTCCACAGTGGCAGAGTCAACCGGGGGCCATTCAGGGGCAGCAGGAGATAGGCAGGGAGAGGGATTTGTGTCACTACTGTCACTGAAAACAATACGGAAATGATTTTCCCAGATACTAGCAGAAATATGGCATTCTGGACTGCCACTTCTATTGCTTAGAGCACCTGATACTAGCTGCCAGAAAGTTTTGCAGCTGCGAGTTTCGGAAACAGCTATCAACATTTGCCAGGATTCACGGGTTGCTTCATTCTTTTTGCGCTGTAACAATTTCTTATATTCTCTCCTAAGCACAAAGTATGACTGTGGGGGTTGGCACTCATTGTTCGTGCGATATGAAGAATAAGCTGTTTGAATGCATCTCCGGAGATTAATGCACTCCCGATTGAACCATTTGTTTCTACCGGTTCTTGGGTGTGTCATTATGCTGCCAGAGTTTTGTAGGGAGGAGCACAAGACCTGTGTAACCTCTTCAAAAGCTAAGATGCCCTGTCTAGGAGAAGCGGTCGTGGAGATTGAATCTATAACATCCAGTAGGCGGGGGGAATGGATTAACCTACTGAAAACCAGGCCAGTTTTGTGAGACCATTTGATCCTGTTAGAATTTACTTTAAGAGAGCCAGGAGAAGGACAGGGGTGAGTAGACAGTTTTGAGCAGCCTAGATTGTCAAGAGAAAGCTCCAGTGGGAGGTGGTCACTGTCAGAGCGTACAGCGACTCTTAAATTACACCCCCAGGATTTAAGCTGTGGGTGGACTGAAATATAGTCCACTGTGCTTGCTCCCCTAGAAGAAATATATGTAAATTCACCCCAGGCATCGTCAGCACTAGTGCCATTCAGAATACGGAAATCATTTCTGGAGACAAACTGGAGCAGACAGACTCCAGCAGAATTGACAAAGGAATCTTTGGAGTTGCGTTGGCCAGCTCTGAGTTTGTTGTTGCCCAATGTGTATAGATCACCACACCTGGAGATATCCAGGAGATGGGTTCCTTGTGTCATTGTTGTTGACATTCTTGTGTCATTGGTCCAGAGAGAAGCTTCTCTCTTGCAAACAAAGTAGCTTCCCTTAACTGCTTCGCTTGCTTGTAAACAGACTAACCTCTTCACTCCCAGGAAATTCCATAGGATTGTAGTGTTTGCTTGGAAGGGTTCCTCTGAGGTGAAATTTGGGAGTTAAGCAGTTACAGTGTCCAAATAGGAGTTGTTAATATAATGTAGTGGAATAGAAAGCCGTCATCTTTGTTCAAACCACTTTGTATAGTGTCCAGTTTCTTGATAATTTCCAGTTATACATAGGGCTGCTTTTGAAAACAGCCCAGAAACTTCAGCTGGTCCAAAATAGGACTGCGAGACTGTGCTCTTGCCAAATGAGGCGGGTGACCTACTAGGGAGAGGGCCTTTTCAGTGGTGGCACCCTGGTTGCGAAATGTCCTTCCCACAGATGTTCACCTAATTCTTACACTGTGGGTCTTTTTGGTCCCAGGTGACCTTTTTATTTTCCCAGGCTTTTTATTCGTATGTTATTCTACTTTATGGGCTTATGTTTTGTTTTGTGAATGGCTCAGCTGATGGGAAGTACAGAAATGTAATAAATAAACAGTAAAGACCTAAAAGTAAATTATCTGCTTCTCACCCCATATCCTATACAGTGAATCACTGGAGGCGACTGCTGCTCAGTGTGCGTCTGAAGCTGCCCTGTTACATCTCCTAGCCCCTCCCTTTGGTAGCTTGGGAAAAAATCACCTTTGGTGGGTCTTGAACCCAACACTTTCTGCGGGCATCATGCCTGATCAATTATGGAAGTGCTATGTTTTTTCTTCTTCCCCTTCAAGTGTGGATTAAAGTTCTGGAATGATGCCCAAGTACTGGCAGTAGGAAAGCCATTGCTAATGTGTCATCCAGATCAATGTTAAATCATGATTTTTTAAGATGTATTGATTCCTGTTCTAATGTTGTTCCCCGCCTCGATCCAAAGGGAGAGGCGGGTAAGAAATAAATATATTATTATTATTACTATTATTATTATTATTATTATTATTATTATTATTATTATTATTATTGGGGCTGCTGGATTGGGTCCATGTGGCATCATCATGGGTGTTTTGTGGTGATGCAGAAGTGAATGTTGGGGGAATAATTCAACTATTGTTATATACCCTACACAGGACTAGCTTTGTGCCTCGTTTGGAAGCTGCAGCTGGCACAGAATGCAGCAGATACTCAATGGAGCACTTACATATACACATATTACATCTGTGTCAAAAGTACTGCACTGACTGCCTATTACCTACTGCGCCATGTTCAAGGCTTTGTTTTTGACAAAGCCAGAAATTATTAAGGACGAGGATACCTAGTTGGTCGTCTTCCCTTACATATACCCAGTTGACCCCTGAGATCTTCAAACTTTTTCGAACTTCCAAAATTTTCTCCACGTCTACACTGCTCAAGCTTTAGTTGAAAACAAAAACAAACAAAATCGGTCAGGTAGTTTTCTAGTAATAAGCTGTAAGGCCTGTGTCAGCATGGGTGCTAGTACTCCTGTTCCTTCCTAGCTTTTTTGCCCTTCAGTCCCTCAAGTGTGGCTCATGCAAAGAATCTCTCTCCAAAATTTGCATGTGACACTGCCCTGCTCTTCCCTCGCGTGCCCTGATTGGCCGTCTCCATCCCTTTCTGCTTCCCCACTGGCAGTGACAGCCTAACACAGGATGAACCTTCACGCCACACTGATTGGCCAAGCAGGGCTGTGCATTATTCTGTTGGCAGTGGGGCTGCCCTGCCTATTTGGTACAGAAAAAAATAATTGCTATTAAAGCTCGAGCTTTGAACTTTTTCAAACTTTCAAAATGTTCTACACGGGCTCAAGCTTCAGTTTAAAACAAAAATGAACAAAATTGGTCTGGTAGATCTCTAGTAATAAGCCTTACACTACTGTATTCTTATACAAGATACTTAAAAATATAAAATGCAGTACAACTATAAAGTAACTCAATGTTCCGGACACTCCATGTGCTCCTATACCAATAGGAGCACACCAAGTTCCTCTTACTGTGAAAAGCCTCATCAACACTTCCTCTTCTTTCCTCTGGTCTATTGATCAAGGACCTAATTTTAAGCAGGATCTTAGAGTTTATCATCTTTATCAACCGTCCCTGGTAAAACCATTTCAGGTAATCATTTCTTTGAAAAAGAAAGAAAAGGTGCTGCCAGACAAGGCTCTGGCTTTTTAAAAGAATTTTACAGGATGACCAGATGAGATTGTCCTCCACTTGAAATCCTCCATGTTTCCCACTGTTTTCTGGCTTTTTTCTTTCCCCAAAACATATGGTCAGGAGGAAAAGACAGAATAGTTCCACAATGCCTTTGGCTAGGAGTTATCTGTCTGGAAGCACCCAACGTTTCTTCAGTTTCAAAGGAGTGACTATGGGAAAAGAAAAGGTAGAAATTATTTATGGACTAACTCAAGAAAAATTTGCAGATATCTGCCTAGCTTCAGAACAACTCCATAGTTGTTGACAGAGCTAATATGTTGACAGAGCTAATCACATATATCCTCAGCAATTCTACAGATCCAGGCTGGCCACCAAAACATAAGACAAGTGAAGGGCATTCAGTGAGACATCACTTTGTAACCATTACCTTGACTTGAACTTCTTGCTCAGAATTTCTCCATGAAATGTGCATCTTTTACTAATGGCTCTCTCAGCAAGACCATACAAAAAGTGATATGATTCCATCCACAAAAATGAAGCGAACAATAGCAATAGCCACATCTGCATATATTAGTCCTATTATATTTCTGTTCACAATCAACATGAATATATTTCTCTTTCATGCAACTTTTAATCATTCTACTGATCACCCTGTGCTACTACCAACAATATCAGTGTAACTTTTTTTTTACTGGGTGTCTATCCTATCACTGGGGCTGCTGAGTTCAGCAAATAATTCAGTCAAACATTTTAGCATTCCTCTCCATAAAACAAGAATTTGTACTACTTGATAAACTCTTAATTAATTAAGATCCCTCTTAATTAAATCCCTCTTAATTAATTCAAAGAGTTATAAACAAATAAATGATAGTTGCCAACTAACATTAACCGGCATTAGCTGGATTGACATAAATGTCCAGACATCATTACTGAGCACAACTGTGACAAGACAGCTGGTTTGAAAAGTATACATCAAGATTACTCTAACCCAATTTCAAATCCAAACCCATTACTGATTATCTTGCCAACATATGCAATTTCCAAGTAACATTTGCTACCACTTTGAAAAACATCTTTTAACCTAATGAAGTACTTAAGTGAAGTCTTACAAAGCAGGATGCTTTCTTTACAAAAACAAAGATGGAACTGTGTTGTAATATTGCATTAAAATGAGAAAACATATAAAAATGGAAGAACAGATTTCCACATGCTTTTCTGTCTGATCCTACGCAAATGGTCCAGAGAAGGGTAGAATTTTAAACTGATAACATAACTTTTAAAATGGTAACAATATATTATACAAAGACAATAACAAACATTTAATTCTACCAGAGACTCTCATGAATGAATTAGATGGATATGAATTTATAATAGGGTACAGTTGCATTGTTATAATAGTAGATTTGTATTGTTACTTTGCTGTTCAAATGGTTTCAAAGAAGCACATAAAAAATAGAATAGGAAATTATATATAAAAGAGAGGCACACTTTCCTTCAGTTTTCTTACCTGTAATGCACTATTCAGAAAGCAGCTATTCTGTCCTGGTTCATTGCTGAGACCTTTACTTGGTGCTATAGATGTTGTATTACGTGGAGTGAACATTCCTTGTACACTGCCCCGTCCCACAGAAAAATAATTCCTCTTCCAAGACATCTTTCACATTTAGATTTGTAGTGTATAGACAATGTTTTGCCTGTTGTTGATTTAAACAAAGTCCTTTCCTTGATTGAAAATCAGAACTAAATGCTAAAACAAAATTCTTTCTTCAGATTGGTCACTGGTACTTCACAAAGTCATATGCACATTGTATTTTCCTTAAAATCCAGGCAACTGCCTTAGTATCTGAAACACAGAAGACAAACTAAAAGATCCCATGGTCTTTCAACAGCAGTTTTGGTGTTGTGCCATCCTTTACTTTAAAGAAAATTCAGTGGAACATTTGTGCAGACAATGTCATTGGTAGAAGCTCAGAAAAAACTGAAAACAAACAAAAATAACCTCTTATTCTTTTGTAATCTTCTTAAACCGATGAGCAAAATCCAGTAAGCAAAAATGAAATCCCTTGCTGCTTCTTGACAGTAGTTTCTTGCTGGGATACTGATTCAGGCAATTTCCCGTCTTATAAGCTGAACAAATGAGAGATTCAAGAGTAGCGTTTTTTAATTTTAGCAGAAAATGACTTCCTGAAGTTCTCTTAGCCTTCTGCGCAGAACTTGAGTGGTTTCTCCTACTGTTCCTTCTCTTGCAAGTGGAATGCCTAGCTGTGCCAGAAAGTTTGAGAGAGAGAGAGAGAGAGAGAGAGAGAGAGAGAGAATCAAAGGCTTGCGTCACCTAATTACTCACTTGGTTTTGTTCTCTTCTGCCAAGATCAGCGTTGCCTCACCTCCTACCAGAAACTCAGGAACAGAATCAAACCACAGCAAAACAAAATCTCTACCAAAGTTGAACCAGTGCAGCTAAGAAGAATCGCCACAATGAACCTTAATGACATTCCTACAACAGAAGACTTGGGTTAATTGGTATAATAGGTTGATATTTTAAAAAGCTACACATAGCTTTATATGATTAGGCTAGGGAACCCTAGAGATCCTCAAAGTAGCCAATCAAATAAGCATTATAAATGACAATTGCCTATTTAATATTACAGAGGAGATTCCTAAATCATTGCTGATCATGGCAGGGATGGCAGGCTTCAGAATATATGGAAACAGGTTCTCTGCCTCCTTATATAAGACATGTCAAAAGTCAGCCATGCCCTAGACCACAAACACACACACACACCTCTTTCCTTCCCCATTCACACAGCCCTCAATCAACAGAGAAGGTCATTAACGCAATCTTTGTAGACACATTGAAAGCTCCCAGAGAGGTCCTACCATTATAAAAGGCTCTTCTATGCTTTTCAAGACAAGAGGAGGTCTCTGAGTCTTCAAGAAGAAAAGCTTTCAGTTGTCTGCCCCTGCCCCAATTGCCTGACTTGTGCTGTCCAGATGGTTGTGGCTTACCAGAAGCAAGAGGAGACAACTTACATGAGCAGTGAGCAAAACTTTTGATATATTTAAGGTATTAATACTTTCTCCTTTTTATTGTTTCAGGATCTGATGTAGTCTGTTGAGAACAGTTGAGAAGGAATTGAGAACTCTTATACTGTGTGCAACAGGTTTTCCCCTGCCCTTCCTCTAAGATCTGTTATAGCCAAATAAAGTTTTGCTGGGAGTTCATGATGCCTCCTAAACTATGCTTGAGCATTACACATTTCTGCATTAGTACTGTCAATTTCTGAGCTCTCAGGCTCTCTCTCCTATGCAGGCTTCAAAATGTGACCTTCAACAACACAGCATGTACCCAAGCAATATGCAAAGGTATTTTATAGTGGCATATTCAATGTGTGTGAATTACAATCACATTCCACTATGCAGTTCCTTTTTCTTTCTTTTTTAAATAAAGAAAAGCCCTGTAATAGTGGCTCAACTGAGTGACTGTCTCCCAGTAATCCATTGTTGGAAATGTTGTTTGTTTGGAAAGGGTTAACCTGATTAACTTTCCTTTATTTGACTTTATTGGTTTAATTGGTTCTGCCCTTTCTTTCACTCCTATACCTTGACCACTTCCCTTCTAATCTTCTCCACTCCTCCATTTTCTCATCTCTCCTCCTCGCTTCATAATGAGGTTTGTTTTTGTTTCTCCAGTATCTGAGATACTGTATGTATTTTTTACTTAGAATAAAAGCTATTATTGTTTTCTTTTTTACCTTTACCATAAGTTTTAACAGACTGTTTGTTGCAACTGCTGTCTGTGCACTCATTACGCTATCTGCATATTACCTACACATAGGTCTGAACAAGTGGGGATCCTTACCATCTGGAGTGAATAAAAGAGATAACCTTTTTAAAATAACAAACTAACAAAAATCATAGAATCATAGAATAGCAGAGTTGGAAGGGGCCTACAAGGCCATTGAGTCCAAACCCCTGCTCAATGCAGGAATCCACCTTAAAACATCCCTGAATCCTATGAATCGAGTAAAATTAGTTTGCTTTCATTTTCATCTCTGACTTTTTATTTCACCTAGAATACATTGCATTTGTCAACTTGTTTTGTCATCTAGTTCTCACAGTTGAGTATTGTTTATTTCTGGCCTTTTCTTTTCTTTTTTTTACCAACCACCCCATATATTTGGAAGGAACTAAACTGATCAATGGAATGCAGGGGGGCAGGGATATTTTTTACACCAAGCACATGGCCTTCCCTCCATGGAGGTGAGGCACAACTTCCCCCCCCCCATCAGGCGGTGGAGCAGGAGGAGCCGTGAACTGCGCTCCTGCCCCCCCCCACAAGAGCCCACCTGCCGCTTCTGCAGGATGCTCCAGAGAGCCCCGGCAGCTACTGTGCTGCCACAGTGGGAGAGCAAAGCTAGCAGGGGCTCTCCAGAGCAGCCGCCTGCGCAGTGACGCCAGCAGGGGATCCAGAGAGCCCTGCCACTCTCTTTCCCACTGTGGCAAATCCTGCCATGAAAAAGTGGCCAGTTGGGCTCCCTGGAGCAGCCACCCACCTTCTGTTCTCTCGCAATACCCCACCCATGCTTGATACCCTCAGAGCTAGACATTTTGGTTGGCTCCTTGAAGAGCCACCATGGCTGCTTTCTGAAGCCAATGCAGCCCTCTCTCTCTCTCTCTCTGAGAGCGAGCGAGCGCCCGACTACCCTCTGGCTCATACGATGTGATGCAGCAGAAGTAAGGCCATACGGGGCGGGGGCGGGCAGGGAATGCAGCTGTGGCAATAAGAAGTGGGGTGGGGAGCACAATGCAGTGACAGTGATGGGGGAACGGCAGTGGGAGAGATTGTACCTGAGCTGACCAGGAATGTTCGTTGAATATTTATTTATTTATTTATTACATTTTTATACCGCCCAATAGCCGAAGCTCTCTGGGCGGTTCACAAAAATAGAGATGTGATCCATTGTTGATCAGTGTCAGATAACAAGCTAAATGAAAAAAATGTTGGCTGTATAATATTCAGAAGACAGACATCCCTATGAACAATTTTATCCATACATGCAATCTAAAAAAGTACTTTTTTCTGTTTTTCGTATTTTCACTGATGGTCTCAAAAATTATTTCAATATCTTATGAATCTTACCTTACACATTTAAGCCCTCTTGGGTTCCAACTGGGCAGAAATGGTCAAACTTATAGCCCCAAACAAATATTATGTTTTGGCTTTTCTTTCTTTCTTTCTTTCTTCCTTCCTTCCTTCCTTCCTTCCTTCCTTCCTTCCTTTTTTTTTTTTTTTACACACAATTAAGGTGATTTTTCAGTGAAAGCTTCCCATTCTCAATTACCATTATGGCTAATGAATTTTCTAATAATTTACTAGGGTCATTGTCTACTAAAAATAAAGAAAAAAGAGACTACCTCCTTTATTCACTCCAGGTGGTAATGATGATCACCCCTTATGGACTAATATAATCTGAGATATAAACAAAGCCCCTTTCCTCCATGCTCACATAAACAGCAATGAAAGTATTTGCAGAGCCCCGCCATTAGGCAGCTCAGCTGTTCACTACTGTTCACATATAGATGGAAGTGAGTTTTGCCAAGGTTTCTTTGCTGGTGTCTCTGCTAGTTGTAAAATGTCTTAACTGCAAAATAGTATGGGTCTGTCTGTCCATGGGAATGGAGGCTATTGCTGGGGACCAGATGGAAAGCATTTGGAGACTAGTTTTGGCTCCTGAACCACTAGTTGCCTAAATTAGACCCATTCTTTCCTATTTGCATATAGAGAACATGGTTCAGAAAACATGTGAGTGCAAGTTCAGTGTGAACTTCAATCATTATCTTCTAATGAGTGTTTTGCCGTTTAATTTCACTTATCTGAGGATCAGATTATACAAATATTAATTAAGTCTAAACATCCCTGTGAAGTAGGAAAGCATAATCCAGAAATTGTAGAAGAGCCATTTCTTATTCTCAGTGCCCTAACTACTCATCAACACTGCTTTAGGGAATGTAAGTACAAGACTAACAAACCAGTTCCCCAACATTCCTAAACACTGAATATACAAGAATGGCTACAAAGCAGCTTCCAATCAAAGCATCAGTCTTTGCTCAAGATTCAAATCAATCCACAAGAAGCACTTGATGCAAATGAATTCAATGACCACTATTTGCATACCAGGCTTAAAATATAGCCCCGTTAATCATAGAATCATAGAATTGCAGAGTTGGAAGGGGCCTGCAAGGCCATCGAGTCCAACCCCCTGCTCAATGCAGGAATCCACCCTAAAGCATCCCCGACAGATGCTTGTCCAGCTGCCTATTGAAGGCCTCTAGTGTGGGAGAGCCCACAACCTCCCTAGGTAACTGATTCCATTGTCGCACTGCTCTAACAGTCAGGAAGTTTTTCCTGGTGTCCAGCTGGAATCTGGCTTCCTTTAACTTGAGTCCATTATTCCGTGTCCTGCACTCTGGGATGATCGAGAAGAGATCCTGGCCCTCCTCTGTGTGACAACCTTTTAAGTATTTGAAGAGTGCTATCATGTCTCCCCTCAATCTTCTCTTCTCCAGGCTAAACATGCCCAGTTCTTTCAGTCTCTCTTCATAGGGCTTTGTTTCCCCTGATCATCCTGGTTGCCCTCCTCTGAACACGCTCCAGCTTGTCTGCGTCCTTCTTGAATTGTGGAGAACCAGAATTGGACGCAATACTCTAGATGAGGCCTAACCAGGGCCGAATAGAGAGGAACCAGTACCTCACGTGATTTGGAAGCTATACTTCTATTAATGCAGCCCAAAATAGCATTGGCCTTTCTTGCAGCCATATCGCACTGTTGGCTCATATTCAGCTTGCAATCTACAACAATTCCAAGATCTTTCTCATTTGTAGTATTGCTGAGCCAAGTATCCCCCATCTTATAACTGTGCCTTTGGTTTCTATTTCCTAAATGTAGAACTTGGCATTTATCCCTATTAAATTTCATTCTGTTGTTTTCAGCCCAGCACTCCAGCCTATCAAGATCACTTTGAAGTTTGTTTCTGTCTTCCAGGGTATTAGCTATCCCACCCAATTTTGTGTCATCTGAAAATTTGATCAGCGTTCCCTGCACCTCCTCATCCAAATCATTAATAAAAATGTTGAAGAGCACTGGGCCCAGGACTGAGTCCTGCGGTACCCCACTCGTTGCCTCTCCCCAGTTTGAGAAGGTTCCATTGATAAGTACTCTTTGAGTCCGATTCTGTAGCCAACTGCGAATCCACCTAATAGTTGTTCCATCTAGCCCACTTTTAGCTAGTTTGTTAATCAGAATGTCATGTGGTACTTTGTCAAAAGCTTTGCTGAAGTCAAGATATATGATATCCACAGCATTCCCATGGTCCACAAGGGAGGTTACCTTATCAAAAAATGAGATCAAATTTGTCCGACAGGACTTGTTCTTGACAAATCCATGTTGGCTTCTAGTGATCACCGCATTGATTTCAAGGTGTTTACAGATTGACTTCTTTATAATCTGCTCCAGAATTTTCCCAGGGATGGATGTCAGACTGACTGGTCTGTAGTTCCCAGGTTCCTCCTTTTTGCCCTTTTTGAAGATAGGGACAACGTTAGCCCTCCTCCAGTCGTCCGGCACCTCACCCGTCTTCCATGATTTTGCAAAGATAATAGACAAAGGTTCTGAGAGTTCTTCCGCTAGCTCCTTCATTACTCTAGGATGCAGTTCATCAGGCCCTGAAGATTTGAACTCATTCAAGGAAATTAGGTTTTCTTTGACCATTTGTTTATCAATCTCAAACTGCAATCCTGCCCCCTCAACTTCTGCTTCACTTTTTCCAGGGGGTCATAGACCTGCTTTTGGGAGAAGACTGAGGCAAAGTAGGAATTGAGCACTTCAGCCTTTTCTTTGTCATCTGTTATCAATTTGCCATCCTCATTAAGCAGTTGAACCACCATTTCTTTCCTCTGTCTTTTACTACTCACATATCTGAAGAAAGCCTTTTTATTGCTTTTAGCATCCCTCGCTAATCTCAGCTCATTCTGAGCTTCAGCCTTCCTGACGCCATTTCGGCACTTCTGCGCCACTTGTCTGTACTCTTCTTTTGTAGCCTGGCCTTCCTTCCACTTCCTATATGTATCCCTTTTTGTTTTCAGGTCATCTCTAAGCTTTTTGTGGAGCCACATTGGTTTCCTCTGTTGTCTTCTATCTTTTCTCCTTGTTGGAATTGTTTGTAACTGTGCCTTTAAAATTTCCTTTTTTAAATACTCCCACCCATCCTGCACTCCTTTTCTCATCAGGCTCATTTGCCATGGGACCTTACTTATCATAGTTCTGAGTTTATTAAAATCAGCTTTCCTAAAATCCAGAGTACGTGTATGGCTACACTCAACTTTTGTCTCCTTCATAATCAAGAATTCAAGTATGATGTGGTCACTTTCCCCCAGAGTTCCCGTAACTGCCACTTTATCCACTAAGTCACCCCTATTGGTCAATATCAAGTCAAGGATTGCCGATCCTCTAGTTCCTTCCTCCACTTTCTGTAGGAGAAAGTTATCACCCACACATGTCAGGAATTTCTTGGAAGGGCCACTTTTGGCAGTATTGGTCTCCCAACAGATATCAGGGTAATTGAAGTCCTCCATCACTATTACATCACACTTCCTTGAAACACTGGCAATTTGTTTCTCAAAAGTTTCATCCTCGTCTTCTCCTTGATTGGGTGGTCGGTAGTAGACTCCGATTATCATGTTTAATAGGTATATTAAAAGGGATAAAGCATCAATCCCACATAGAATGATACACAGAAACAGATGCCGTAATTAGAAAATAAAGGGGCAGGGAACATCCATTCACCTCCACTACTTTGGCGGTGTTCAGATGTCACAATAACCCCTTATGACTCATTTCTTTGCTAATCTTTATGGTAAGAATTATAGGAAGAACTTAATAAGCTCCTCACTGTAACTTATTTTTTAAATAGCCCACAATCCCCCGCCATATGAGTGGGCTAGTAAGCTACTGTGAGTAATATGCCCCGCCCACCCTGTTCACTACCCTGCTGCAGTTTTCCCGCCCGAGCAGTGGCGCTGTTTCACCTTTGAAGCGTTGGAAGTTTGCACGATCAGGACAAAAGTTTATACACAGCCTCCCCCAGTCAAGAAGCACCCAATCTACCATAAATCTCCTGTGCAATAACTCACCAAGGAGGGAAGGGCCCCCAAAGGGGGGAAGTGGCTAGAAAACTTTAGGTTTTGGGGGGATTGGGGCCAAATTTCACACACAGCCTCTCCTAGAATGTCATCAGAAGAGCATTTTATCACACGCACGTTACTTCCCACTTACGGATGTTCACGGTCCTTTTGATGACAACATCTTCCTCTCATGTGTCTCCCGCTCCCTCCCCCCCATCTGATGACACTCCTAGTCGGGAGGCATCCAAACCACCATCAACCCCCTGCACATTTATTCCAGAGGAGCCAAAATTCCAAGTGCCCCTAAAAGGGGAGATGCCTGGAAAACTTTAGAGGTTTACATGACTGAGACTAAACTCCACACACAGCCTCTCCTAGCTGGGAGGCACCCAATCCTCCATCAAATCCCTGTACATTTACTCCAGAGGAGCAAAAAATTCCAAGCATGCCAAAAAGCAGGAGATGCCTAAAACACCTTGGGATTTGCAGGATCAGGACCAAATCTCACACCCTGCCTTGTCTACACCATTGGCTTGGTCACTTTAACATGTTCCTAAGTGTTAAGCCAGGCAAGAGCGGAGTGGCAGCTGTTTTGACTGCTCTTGCCGCGCAGCTCTGTAGCCAGCAAAAATAACCCACTGTGACTACAACACTGTGACCGCAACACAACATAATAACCCATGATGGGTTAAATAATCAACTCTGCAAACTGTGGGTTATTAGAGTGGATGATTTTGGACAAATGAGCCATCATGGGTTAAAATACTCCCACCAGATAACACGATAATCCATGATGGGTTAATTATTGTGCTGTCTGAACCCAGTCTTTATTTTACAAGACTACACTGTGCAGCTTTGCATTGTTGGGAGACTCAGAGAGGAGTCTTTTTATTTTAAGAATGAATTCTGTTTTGGGGGAAATGAAAATAGGATTACATTGTGTCATATTACTAATAATAAATCAATAAATTCTAGATCTAATCATTTCAGTTTTGGAGAAAAGGAAAACAAGTTCATTCATAGAAAAACACCAGCTATAATTGCAACAGAACTCCCATATTTTATTAGGAATATGGAAATATATAAGGGTATATCCTATGGTATCTTTACTAGCACAAGTCATGATACTTGGTTTTCACCAATCCTCTTCCCTATTGCACCCTCCATGTCATATCTCATTCTGTTCTGGAGGGTCACCCAACACTCAGGAGCAACATTTTGGGAGGGGAGGCTTAGGTGGAGGGGGGGGATCAGTAAAATCTACTTTCCCTATCTAGTGTTTGCAGATGTGCTTTCTGCCAAGGCAAAGCCACCACTGTACTACCCACAGAAAGCGACACTCATGTAGACCGACTGAATGTTCTTCGTGGTTGCATGGGATAGGTTACATACATACAGTTGGATGTGCATAGAAATTCATTCTTCCTTCCCTCAAGGCTTGGAGCATTCACAATAAAAAGGCTCTTGAGTCTTGTTTTTGGCCAACTAAAGCTCTAAGTAGATTATTTATTTCATTTATATGCCACCTTTTCCCCTCCAAGGAACCCAAGATAGCATACATAATCCTCCTCCTCTCCATTGTATCCTCACAACCACCACCCTGTTGGGTAGGTTGGGCTGAGAGTCTGTGACTGGCCTAAAGTCACCCAGTGGGTTTCCAAGGCCAAGTGGGGACTAGAACCCAGATCTCCTGACTCCCAGTCTGACACCTTAGCCACTACATATCTGGCTGGGTATATGAGGGCAGCAGACCACCTCACGTCCGGCCCTCACAGACCTAGCCGGACACACCCAGCGTGAGGGCAGACCCACATCAGAGCACTTACAAGCATCCGCAAGCACTAGAAGCTCCAGAAAGTGTGCTTTCCCCTCCTCACTTTCCCCTGTCCTGCTCCAAACAGGGCCTTAAAGGTCCTCTTAATGCAAGATAGCTTTGCGTTAAGAAGGCCTTTAAGGCCCTGAGTGGAGTAGTGGAGGGAAATCAAGAAGGGAAAAGTGCACTTTCTGGAGCCTCCAAAAAGTGCGTAATTTCCCTGGCCACACTAATGACGGCTTCATATACAAATGCATATTTCACGATAAAATGCGTGTAATAATACATAGTTGAGAGAAAATATGTTCAAAAGTATGAATTTAAATACACATTTTCCTGCAACAGATTTTCAAATAATTCACAAGAAATCTAGAGACCCGTGTCTTCTGTGAAACAACAAGGACAGGATTTATACAGCCTGTTATAGGAAGATGCATATAGGCTTTTAATGTTACATTATGAAAATTTACATTACTATATTAAGAGTCCATCTATGTGTTGCTATCTTGTGACAGCATAGCAAATGGGAAAGAGTTGGGCTGTTTCGGTCTTTGTCTCTCATGTCTTCTCTGCTTGGCATTCTATTTGCTGGTATCACGATAATTCAAAGAATGCCACTTTAACTACTGTGGTTACTTTTCAATCAAAAGCAAGGCACAAACATACCCTAAAAGGGCACCTGCCAAGCAAAGTTTATAATTAAAAAAAGAAAAAGCCTAAAGAAACAAATAGGAACTCACATTGAGAAACTATTGAGATTCAAGCAATCTAGATCGCTTCCTAATTAAATTTTATCTATTTAATCTAACTCAGTACTATCCATAGGGAGCATGTTTTCTGAATCACAGAAACACTTTCAATGAGTGAGAAGCAGATTCTGGAGACACAGCTCACATAACACATCTGGAGCGAGGGACATGTAGGCGAAGAGGAGGGATCCATCAGGCCCTTTCAGGCCGCCTCCGCGTGAGGCAGTTGGCCTGCAGGCCTCTAGGCCCTCGCTTGACCCCCTCCTCCGGCTTGGCTTCCCTTCCTCCTTCGCCCTCAGCCGGGGAGGGCGGAGGGGATTTTTTTTTTGGTGGGGGTTCGTTATTCCTGGGATGGAACTGGCGCCTTGCAGAGTGAGAGAAATAAAAAAGGAATGACAGAGAGTTAATTCATAGTTAAACTATGGAATTCACTGCCACGAGATGCAGCGATGGCTTTAAAAGGGGGATAGACAAATTCCTGGAGGAGAAGCCCATTGATGTCTACTAGTCCTAATAGCTCTATGCTGATTTTATTAGAATGTAAGCCTATGCGGCAGGGTCTTGCTATTTACTGTTTTACTCTGTACAGCACCATGTACATTGATGGTGCTATATAAATAAATAAATAAATAAATAATAATAATAATAATAATAATAATAATAATAATCCTAGATTCATTTTGTCTTTGGCTCAGCATGTTATTCTGACCTGAGGGAAAATGACACATTAGCAACCATGCTTATTAACACAAGGAGAACATGTAGAGTGCTCTAAAAGGTGTATATCAGAGAAAAAGTAGGTTTATATTCACATTCACTAGCCAACTGAACTATTAGTAACCAACACAAAAACAGCAGCAACATAAGTGGACCTCTGCAACTATCATCATGGAATTTTTGAGAGCGATCAGCTCAGAAAAGGAACATTTTGTTTCTTCTTTGTATCTTCTGGACTTATTTCTATCTTCTCACACACCACTGTGTCCCACGTTCCTGGATACTTAGAACTCTAGGTGGGTACAGATGACTATTTTGTTACAAAACATGTCTCAACCAGATGTGTGGTAAAATCCTCCTTACTACATGGCAGCATGATATGGACCATGAAAACGCAGGTTGCTTATCTGTAACTGTAGTTCTTCTAGTGGTCATCTATGCATTCACACATATGGGCTCTGCGCCTGCGCTGAGACCTGAACCGGAACCTCCAATAGCTTAGTATAACGTTTTAGGCGGAACGCTACTGCGCATGTGCTCATATATTTATGTTCCCGCCCAAAGGCCAGTTTACAGGAGTCCGACATTGTGACCCCCTAAACATAACCTAATAAAGATAAAATAATACCTTAAACACCAGAGGACACCCTGTTAAAGGGGTGTAGGAGAAAAAACCCAAAGAAACACACCACCAAGAGGAGATGGCGGGTGGGTTGTGTGAATGCATAGATGACCACTAGAAGAACTACAGTTACAGGTAAGCAACCTGCATTTCTTCTTCGTGGTCTCTATGCATCACACATATGGGTGATTAGCAAGCTGATGTACCTTGGAGGTGGGTTGGTGTGTCATCCGAATACTTCAGAAAGAACTGCTCTTCTGAAGGAACAGTCCTGTCTTGCTCGGACGTTGAGATTGTAATGTCTTATGAACATGGACGGAGTAGACCACGTTGCTGCTTTACATACGTCATGTAACGGCACTGCTCTATGAAAAGCTACAGATGTAGCCATTACTCTTGTAGAATGGGCAGAGACAGTTTCAGAGAGACAGAGGCCTGTCAAAATATACGCCAGTTAAATAGTCTGGGTTATCCAACGTGACAAGCGCTGACATGACACAGGGAGACCCTTTCTTGGCTCACCTTAGCATACAAACAACTGTTTCGTTTGTCTAAAAGATTCTGTTCTGGATTTGTAAAAAGCCAATGCTCTTCTAACATCGAGCATGTGCAGAGTAGATTCCAAGGGAGTTGCAGGGTTAGGGAAGAAGGCAGGTAAGACAATGTCCTGGAAGTTATGGAAAGTAGACACAACTTTAGGAAGGAAGGCTAAATCCGTACGGAGTACCACCTTTTCCTTATGGAAGTTAAGGTAAGGTGGGTCAACCCTCAGGGCTCTGAGTTCACTCGCACGTCGTGCTGATGTTATAGCTACTAGAAATGCTACCTTCAATGACAGTAGCCTAAGATCAATAGTGGCTAGTGGCTCGAAGGGTTTTCCTGTAAGTGCCTTCAGAACCACGGATAGACTCCAGGCAGGGACTATATGTCTCGTTGGGGGCAAGATGTTCTTTAAACCCTTTAAAAATGTTTTCATTACAGGGTGAGAGAACAGCGAGAACCCTTCGATACCGTGATGGAATGAAGAAATGGCTGCGAGATGAACCCTGATCGATGACAGTTTCAATTTCTTTCGATACAGAACAAGTAAGTATTGTAAAATATCGTCGAGGCCGCATGTATCGGGCTGGAGGCTTTTGTGCTGTGCATAAAGTGCAAATCTCTTCCATTTACACTTGTACGATCTCCTAGTAGATGGCTTACGAGAGGCTAACAAGATTTTATCTACTGTAATGTTCGGGGATTGTACTGGGGAGTTATCATCCATGCTGTTAACCTCAGAGTCTCTACGTCTGGATGTCTGATTCTGCCGTTGCTCCGTGTTAGGAGCTTCGGTATCGGGCTGAGTTTGATGTAGTCCTGGTTCGAAAGTCAAAGGGCATGAGCGAACCGGGGTTGTCGGGGCTACCAAGGGGCTATTAAAATGCAATCTGATCCATCCGTCTGGATCTTTGATAGCACCCGTGTCAGCATTGGAAATGGCGGGAACATATAGGGTAATGCCCCTTTCCATGTCCTGGCAAAGGCATTTCCTAGAGAGTTGGGGCCCAGGCCCACTCTGCTGCAGTAATTGGGGCATACTGAATTGTCCTTCATTGTGAAGAGATCAATTGTCGGGAGACCCCAGAACTGAAACAGGTCATCTTTGGTCTCTTTGTCCAGCTCCCATTCGTGTGAGGTGCTGAACGATCTGCTCAGGGAATCTGCTTTCATGTTGTCTGTTCCTGCCACATGTATGGCTGTCAGGAAGATCTTTCTTTTATGCACCAATTCCAGATGCACATAGCTGAACGGTTTAATGGGTGGGATCTTGTGCCCCCTTGTCGGTTTATGTAGCATACTACCATGGTATTGTCGGTAGCAATTAGGACACTGCAATTCGTTAAAATTGTTACGAAAGCCTTCAGTGCTCTCTCGACAGCGAGCAATTCTAGATGGTTTATATGCTCTTTGCTTATTGAGTTGGACCATCGACCTTGTATGAGGAGGGAGTCGCAGTGAGCTCCCCATCCTAGGAGGGAAGCATCGGTGGTAACCGTCTTGGACGGTGGGGGCATCTGGAAAGGTACCCCCTCAAGTATGTTCTTGGTTGACAGCCACCAGAGAAGGGATGATCATACTGAGTGTGGTAGAGTTAGCTGAGTCCTGTGGGCATTGGTGCGTAGGTCGAAGTTCCTTAGAAACCAGTTCTGAAGGATCCTCATCCGAAGGCGTGCGAATGTTATAACTGCCGTGGTGGCAGATATTAAACCTAGCAGCCTCTGCACAGTCCATGCCGAGACCCGTGGCCGGTGTAGAGTCTCTGCAACCAGGTGGTGTAGTATCGTAGCTCTCGATATCGGGAGATATGCTCGACCTTCTCTCACTGAGAGGGTGACTCCTATAAAGTCTATTCTCCTTTGCGGAGTTAGAGTGGACTTTTCGTAGTTGATCCACAGTCCAAGATTGTTGAGGATTTTTAACGTTGTGGCAATATCCGCTTCTAATGTGGTTCTGTTCTCTGAAACTAGAAGCCAGTCGTCTGTATAAGGACGATGGAGAGTTGATGGAGATGTGCGCAGACTACTCTCCATGATGGAGAGTTGGCGGAGATGTGCGCAGACTACTGCCATACACTTTGTGAAAACCCTTGGAGCAGTGGCTAACCCGAAGGGAAGTACCATGAACTGGAAGTGTTGGTCTCCGAGGGAGAAACGGAGGAAAGGTTGGCTTGATGGCCTGATCGGGATGTGGAAGTAGGCATCCTTTAGTTCTATGACAGCAAACCAAACATTTTTGTGAAGTAGCTGTAGGACAGATGCAACCGTGGTCATACGGAACTTTTTTGGGGTGATGTGATTGTTGACGTTTCTTAAGTCCAATATCAAAGTCCTCCATCTCTTTTCAGGACAGTGAAGTATAGGGAGTAAAACCTGTGGTTTGCTTGATGGGATGGTACCCGGCAAATCGCTCCTTTTTCCAAGAGGGTGTTGATTTCTTGGGTAAGGACAGGTGTTGGTGATGTTCTCTGTATTCCCGAAAAGGGAGGGAGGGTGTCGAACTTGATATGGTACCCCTTGGAAATAATAGTGAGGACCCATGAGTCTGTAGTTATTTGCTCCCATTCCGAAAGAAATGGGAGCAGTCTGTTCCCCCAGGATGGGAGGTGAGGTGGAGGGCAGTCAAAGTCGCTGCTTCTTCCCAAAGTCCAGCTGACGTTTGGATTGGTATCTTTGGGGATAAGTGCGCTTTCTTTGCATTTGTAACTGTTGTTGCTGTTGCCGTTGTGGTTTGTCGTATTGAGGACGTTGTTGAAACATGTTATGGTTGTTTATTCCATCTACGGGGTCTGTATTGGATGGCTGGTGTTGAGATGCCCATCCTCTTCGCCGTCGTACGAGCCTTATGTATCGAGTCCATGGCTTTGTCAGTCTTAGAGTTAAATAACCCTTCGCCGTCGAAGGGAAGGTTCTCTATGCGGGTCTTGGTCTCTTGGCTTAATCCAGCGGACCTTAGCCACGCATGCCTACGGAGGGCAATAGAACCCATCATGGCTTTTGAATCGCAATCGACTTGATGTCGGGCTGTGCTGAGTTGTTGTCGAGCCATTGCTGCTGCTTCGGACTGGAATACTCTGGCTAATTCTCTTTTGTCGTCTGGCAAGTAATCGCAGAGCGATCCTACTTTCTCCCATAGAAATAATTGATACCTGGCCATAGTGGCCTGGTAAGTAGCTGCGTGTAATCCCAGCGATGTGGAGGCGTATATTTTACGGCCTAATATGTCTAATTTTCTTCCTTCCTTATCTACAGGTGCAGAATGGATTTTTTGGGACCTGCTTTGTGATGACTCGACGATGATTGAGTTTGGTTCGGGATGCTGGAACAAGAAGCCTGCATCTTTTTCTTGTATGCGGTACATATCTTCAAGGCGTCTCGAAGTAGGAGCAGTTGACGAGGGAGTTTTCCATGAAAGCTGTGCTGTCTGAAGCAAGGTAGGTGGAAAAGGGATTGCGATGGAGGCATTAGCCTCTGTATGTAGAACATCATAGATTGGATCAACAAGCTTTTCGGTCTGTTGTTGTGTTTCCAGACCAAGAGACTGAGCCATCCTAAGGATGTGTTCAGAAAATCTTCCCGTGTCATCGGAAAGTGAAGGTGGATCTTGGGAAGCAACCGCATCCTCCGGAGATGGTATCGAAGGTGTTATCGACGCCAAGGAAGTAGAGTCTGAGTGATAATTGTCATCGGGAGAAGACGGAAGTGTAAGTTGTACCAACTGTTCTGGTGGTTGAATTGCCAGTACCGGTGCGGTGCTCGGTACCGTGGCCGTTGGCTCTTGGTGTTGTTCAAGTCCAGGTGGATTCGGTATGGACCTTGCCACTGGCGGAGGGTATGCAAAGTATTCTTCGAACTGTGGACCATACCGACGGCCGTATTCGTCCGAGGGGAAATACAGGTACGGGCGGTAACAGTTCCAATCTGGATACTCATAATGTCTCCGAAGAGACCCTGAGTATTCGGAGCCCCTGCCCCACTCCGAACGTGGTGAATGGGAGCGCTCCCTATAAGTTGGTGGTCGAGGAGACCGAAATCTAGCAGGGGAAGGAGGTGGTAGCGATCTCCTTGGAGATATGACCATTTCGATCGGTCCCTGCTGTACAGATGGAGGCTCTTGTTGAATTGAGCGTGGGGGCGTGGAGTCCCGTATTTCGCCCTCCGAGATAGACTCTATAGGTCTCGCAGCTGAAGGTGGTCGTGATCTATTTTGGTTCAGTACCGAGGTAGTCAGTATTGAGGGTGTCGGTACAGAGGTCGGTTTTGATCGGGCTGGTACAGGTGCTGCCTTCGATGTCGAGTGTGCTGCCTTCAATGCCGAGAGTTTTGGTACTGTCGCGGTTGGTGGCGAGGAGCGTTTTGTTGAAGGAGACTTAGAAGCGTCCTTTTTCTTTTTCTTTTTGGCATGAGTTTCAGAGGACTTGGGTGTCCTGGCCTTTTTTGAAATCTTCTTGGCCATTGACACCGACAAAGATCAACCAGGCGTTAGGGGTATCTCTGCCCTATTTTGTGCCATAGCGGTCTCAGAAATGACAAAGGAATGAATGTCAGAGCTCTGTTCATCGGCCATTCTCTGGCTGTGTGTTCTCGGTTTTTCGGTTGTTTTTTGTTGAGGTGTGTCGGCGGCCTTGAGGGCTTTTTCCCATAAAATGGCCCTCAGGCGATCTGCTCTATTTTTCCGGGTTTGTTTGGTGAATGACATGCAGTGAGGGCAAGATTGTACAATATGGCCCTCTCCTAGACAAAGGACGCAGAGTGAATGTCCGTCCGTTGGTGGTAATTTGCTGCGGCAGCTGACACACTTTCTAAATGGCACCTTAACGGCCATACGCCCCAGGCCACGAGCAACCGGAGATCGCTGAGGTAACACACTAACTATATAATTTTTAAATATATATATATATATATATATATATATATATATATAGATTAAAGAAAGATTGAAGAGAAAAGTGAAAGAGAAGAGAAAGGAGGTAAGTATATAGGAAATTTTTACAAAAATGCTAAGGAGGTCGATTCGTGCGTCTAGTCACAATGGCGGACGACGAAGAACTGGCCTTTGGGCGGGAACCACGTGCACATGTGCAGTAGCGTTGGGGGTGGTTCCCGCCTAAAACGTTATACTAAGCTATTGGAGGTTCCGGTTCAGGTCTCGACGCAGGCGCAGAGCCCATATGTGTGATGCATAGAGACCACGAAGAAGAACTAGCTGGGCGTGCTTTGTCACCCAGATGAGTTCTGACAAGACAAGACAACAAGGATGCAGGTGAAAGTAAACCAAATGCAGTTGTCTTGCCTTGCATTCAGGCTAAATCTGACAAAGGCTGACATCACTAATCCTGGACATACTATGCCTTAGCACTAGCCACTTGGAGCCTGGTTTATTCACACATTTGGCTACTGTTATCATTCCAAAGGGTTAGGGCCCCTTTAAGAGCAAGGGGGCTAGAAGCTAACCACTCAAACTCAGGAAGAAATTACTGAAGAGAAGGAAGCAGCTTTTCCAATATGGGGCAACATGGTGCTGACAATAATTACTTCCCAGAATCCTCAACCAAATGCAAGGCACAAGCTGTCACATGGTTATCTCTGTATTCATTTATCAGAAGGGAGGAAATCTTACACTGAGAAATATACGTCTTACACCTTGAAAAGGTTTTCAAAACAGAGTAAGATTTAAAAGCTTGCTTTGATCTAGCGCCGACCCATTCACTAGATGGATGAGACATCTATTCCTGGGGACAGTCCAAGTCATGTGTCCTTTAACCAATTCTTGCCGTTGTCTGTTATTATTGTCCCACTTGTAGTCTGACCATTTCAGCTCTGGATCCACGAAAGAAAACAACAAAGAGTACTGACCCCCATCCCCAATTTCCAGAAGAAGGCAGGATATCCCTTTCCTTGGAATCAGAGACAGTTAGAAATCTCATGTAGGAATATCTGCAAAACTCTGAACTATGACTATGTAATCACGGATTCTTGATCAATAAGAATAAAGGTTCACTTTACCCAACAGAGTTGAAAGGGCACTCATAGAAAACAAGGATTCTTGTGTCTTCCCATCACTGGCCAAGAAAGTGATTCTATCATACAAGCTCATGTGCTGGTACACCTTTGGGGTTGAGGGCTTCCTGCAATCCATTTTGCAATTCTAGTCTAGCAACCTGGGCTAATCTCTTAGACAATGTGGTCCCATCAGTGAGGGACTCCCTTTAATGTTGGGGTGAGGAGACAATTCCAGCTTGGTATTCACCCTAAGGAGCCACCAAGAGTTCTCATGACCATGGAAACAAGGCTGTTCAGTTGGGGAGCATACTGCATGGAAATTGTGGTCTTCTTTAGAACAGGGCAGAAGCATTAAGTGGCTAGAACCCTGGGCTATCTATCTACTGCTTCTCAGGTTCAAACATATAATTGTGTTCATGTACCATCACAGCAAAAGAATGCATCAATCCCCAAAGAGGATGAACTCTTCACAGTGAAGCAAAGCACAACACAGCCAGGGCAGAACACCACTTCTTGGCAACACAGGCAGAACACATGGCATCCTAAACACAATCAACAAGTACAGTTGCCAGAAAATAAAGTCAGGTCAAGTAATCCCAGTAATTTGTCCGCTAACTTAGGAAATGGACTGTTAACATCAAAGCAAAGAGATTAAATTGTAGAGGTACTTTGCATACTATCTTCTCTATAGAGGAGAGGGAGTAGACTCCTGTGTCAAGCAGGGTCTAAGCCTTCTGATTTTCCTCCTTTCCAATCCTTTCATAGTTGATTCAGAGGATCAGAGATGTGAAGGATACAGGGCTCATCATGTTTTTTCTCCTGTAGCATGACCCCGACTTGCTCCACTTTCCCAGTGCAGTCAGTTAGGTGTACTAACCAGTGAACTGAATGCTGGCTACTAGCCATGATGGTTGTGTGCTATCTCCAGTATTCGAGGCAATAAGCCTGTGTGCACAAGTTGCTGTGGAACATGGGTGGGAGGGTGCTATTGCACCATGTCCTGTTTGTACATCCCTGGCCAATGGCTGATTGGCCACTGTGTGAACAGAGTGCTGGACTAGATGGACCCTTGTTCTGATCCAGCATCAGGGCACTTCTGATGTTCTTATGATTAAGTGGTCTGTTTGGCATCTCCATCCTGCCCCACTATGCTCCAGGTGAGCTGCCTGCATTATTATTTTTTATGTTAGAAGCATAGCATGTTCATTCATTCAATTGAACTTAATTAGTTACTTTATTTAACACGCACATTTTAAGTTGAAAAACCATTCCAGGATTTGGGTGGTATCAGGAATTGTACAGCCAATCACTGCTGTGCACAGTCAGATTCTACTACAAACAAGCACAACCAACTTTCCCAAGCTTGATCCTAGAAAGGAGGTTGTTCACATGGGCAAAAAGCAGTGAATGTGTTTCAACAGACAACCTGCTACTTAAGTTATGCACCTCCATCCTTCTCAAGAGTCTGGCTAATAGAGACAAGAGAACACTCACTCAATATTAGTTTTGCCATTTATATAAACTCAACATCCGTAAAGCATCCTGATTCAACAATTGCCACTTGGGTAGTCACATGATAGTCTGGGGGTAGCTCAGAGAGTAGCTTTACCAAATACTTAGCAAGTATGACAGATCTCCCTTTCTAGGGAAAGGCTTCCCTAAAACCCCTACTAGAAATACTCCTTCTGCAGGGTGCACATAGTGTCAATTGCATGCGCTTTGTTTCACCTAAAAATGCAGATGGCAGCAATAAAACAATGATATTACTTCTCCCAGGTCAAACTCAAAAGCAGGACTAGTGCAGGGGTGGCCAGTGTGGCGTCTGCGGGCCCCCAATTTTTTGTTTTGTCTTTAACATACGTGCATAGATTTGTATGAAATGCATACAATTTTCTAACAACTATACATTGGCTGCAATAAAAGCAGGCCAAATATCTAAATAAGTAGCTATTAGAAGGCATAAGCCGCCTGTTCAAATACTGAAAGTGTTGTAACGTCCTCAATCCATGGTATTATAGGTGAGTATTTATCCTTCCAATGTTGCAATATCAGTCTTGTACATGTTCAAAGAGTGTAGAGCATCCATTTAGGCTGACCATTTGTAATTTTCCATGAAGCAGGTAAATAAATTAAAAGGATAGGCACATAATTGAATATTAAAGACTGTTCCAGTACAAAAAAATATCTGTTTAATAAAAGCAATTATTAGACACTGCCAAAATATATGTTCAAAAGATGTAACATCAGCAATTAGCCAAATTAGACAATCCCCTATTAAAGAGACAGTGCAGTGACCAATAGGCACAGAGCAAAGGTTGTTGCTGAATTAGATGCAGCCTAAAACCCACCGAAGTGAGGATCCACCGATTAGACATTTTGTGGTGGTTCCTAAGGCAGTACGTCAAATTCCCAAATGTGTCCACAGGTCCAAAAAGATTGGGGACCCCTGGGCTAGTGTCTTTTTTCTCTTCCCCATCTGCCTTTCACTTAAATAACTGAATTTCATTTAAAGATTTGAGGGAATAGCTTTTCCAGAGAGGAACCTAGGAGCAAAACCAGGTATACCTACATCAAAGATACTAGGGTTCACTGAACATAAACGTTTTTAAGCACTTGCACTCACTAGAATGGCCTAATTCTTAAATGAAAAGCTGACATACCAAAAAGTTCCTTACAAACATATTGGGAAATTTCTTCTGCAGGGGGTAGAGGAGGAGAAGATAGAGGCAGCAAATATTACAGTTATACAACTGTCAGTATGACAGGAAAAGCCCAAAGTAGATTTTTGAAGAAAATGACAAGGAAGCAATGTCTTAAAACAGCAGAGTAGATACTGAATTGTTTGTGTGCCTAATCAGCTGAATTGAAAGGAATGTGTGTAATTTGTTTCAATTTAAAATCTCTCCTCCCCATCCCCATATCAATATATTTAAAAAGCTACATTTGAATTTAATAAAAGGATTCTTTATTAGGGTTAATTCATATTCCCATGGGAAATAATAGTTTGCACTTACCTCTGTCCAGAAGTGCAGAGTGTATGGCAAGGATGAAGGTCAGGGCACGCTGGAACAGGGCCAAAGAAGGGCTGGTTGCTGTTGTACAGAGCAAACATAACTAGACATCTGCTGCAACAAACTATTATCTATTGTATCTGGAATAGCAATGCACATGTGCTGTGGGAGGAAAGGGCAGATCAGTTGAAAGAGGACTCCCCAACCCCAACCCCATTTGGAACCACATGTTATGTGTACAGCCTGAAGATGTATTAAGTCAAGGGCTCCACAAATTCACTTGCCAGGTCACCCATTTTTTAAAATATAAAATTAGGGCTCCTGCCTTTCCCTTCACCTGGCAATCAGGCCTATCCAGATGAATGTGAAATCAATACTTTTTAAGATGTGTTGATTTGTTGTACTAATGTTTCCCCCCTCAATCCAAAGGGAGAGGCAGGTAAGAAAATTATTATTATTATTATTATTATTATTATTATTATTAGAGCACCTCTGAAACTCTCCACAACATCACAAAGATGACTCTCCCCTCCCTCTCAGAAGAGGGGTAGGGTTGCTAGTGAGCTCAAATTTTGCTTGGCTACTGTCATGTATCAGGACGCCAAACCATCATTCTCAGAGGATACTGATCCCTCCAAGGAGGAGGAGGCACCATATTTAGCAGCTCAGGGAGAGGGTTTGGTCATAGAAAGGCATAATGAGGCTTCCATTTCTCCAGGACTTACTGTATTTCTTCGATTCTAAGATGCACTCACCCCCCCATATAAACATCTCTAAAAACGGGGTGTGTCTTAGAATCGTGGGTGCGTTTATTATTTCTTAGAATCAAAGCTTTTTTTCTGTTGGTGGTACTGAAATTAGTGTGTGTCTTACAATCGATGGCATCTTAGAATTGAAGAAATACGGTAGTTCCTCAGAAAGATCCTAGGGGCCAGCATCCAAAGGTTGCCCTGCCATTTTCAGTTGCTGCAGACTCTGGCCATGAGAACACGTGCATGTCACAGCCACATCCATGTCATTGCAGCTTGAGGCTGCTGAAAAAGGCCAGGCCCCTTAAAAGACAATTATTTAGTTGGTGCAGAGGTGGAGCCAACCAGCCTAGACTCAGTATTGACCTATATTCTTCCTTGGAGCAACATACTGGCTACCCTATCTGGCTGCCAGCCTCAGCACAATTCAGAGCTTTCTGTGGTACTGATCTCTTACCATCTTTACTTAGAAACTTAGCCCAACCTGAACCCTGATCCCAGGCTAGTGCACAGGGCATCAGTAGAACCCATGGCCTGAAATGGTACAGCTACAAAGTTCAGTCAAAATTTATGGACCGTATTTTACACCAATGCATAAAAATGCAGGTTGCTTACCTGTAACTGTAGTTCTTCGAGTGGTCATCTATGCATTCACACATATGGGCTTTGCGCCTGTGCAGAGAACTGACCGGAACCTTCTCTAGCTGAGTGGAACGTTTTTGGCGGGAACCCCTCCCCCCACGCTACCGCGCATGTCCATGAGGTTCCCGCCCTTACCTCAGTTTACAGGAGTCCAACATTGTGCCCCCATAAACATGAGTGTAAATAAAATAAAGTACATTCCACAATACAACATTGTCATTTATAAGTCTCACACCACCAAGAGGGGATGGTGGGTGGGTTGTGTGAATGCATAGATGACCACTCGAAGAACTACAGTTACAGGTAAGCAACCTGCATTTCTTCTTCGTGGTCTCTATGCATCACACATATGGGTGAGTAGCAAGCTGACATACCTTTGGAGGTGGGTTGGTGCCTCATCTGAAGATCTCCGAGAGCACTGTCCTTCCAAACGAGCAGTCCTGCCTCGCATGGGTGTCCAAACTGTAGTGCTTAACAAACGGAGTAGACCACGTTGCGGCTCTACAGACTTCTGCCAGTGGAACACCTCTGGTGAAGGCCACCGATGTTGAGACGGCTCTGGTAGAATGAGCTGTCACAGGTCCTACTAGCTCTAATTTAGAAATAGAGTAGGCCAATTCAATTGTCTCCACTATCCAGCGTGACAGTCGCTGGCAAGAGACAGGGAGTCCTTTAGAAGGCTCACCATAACAAATGAATAGTTGTTTAGTTTTCCTAAAACTCTCTGTCCTGGCTTTGTAAAAAGCAAGAGCTCTTCTTACATCGAGAGTATGCAAAGAAGACTCAAGAGGTGTAGTTGGATTAGGAAAGAAAGCAGGAAGAGTTATATACTGGGACAGATGAAACGATGACACTACCTTAGGCAGGAAGGCTGGGTCTGTACGTAGCACAACCTTATCTTTGTGGAAGATAGTGTATGGAGCATCTATCCTGAGAGCTCTGAGCTCACTTGCACGTCTTGCCGATGTGATGGCTACTAGAAAGATCGTCTTAAATGTTAAAAGCCTAAGGTCTGTTGAAGTCATAGGCTCAAAGGGTTTACGTGTCAGTGCTTGTAGCACAACAGACAGGCTCCATGGTGACACAATATCTTTCACAGTTGGTACCGTATTCTTGAGTCCCCTTAAGAATTTTTTGGTTGTTGGATGAGTAAAAGGTGTAAAACCATCCACTCCTTGATGAAAAGATGTAATAGCCGCCAAGTGGACTCTGATAGAAGCCAGTTTGAGACCTTGCTGGAAAAGTGTCAAGAGATAATTGAGGATCAACGATATATGGCAAGATTCTGGTGTTCGAATTGTCTTTGAAGCAAACTTTTGGAATCTTTGCCATTTTGCTGCATATGACTTCCTTGTTGAAGGCTTTAGTGCTGCTAGAATAACATGGTCTACAGTTAATTCTTTGATATGGGAGGAAGAGCAGCTGTTATCCTCCATGCGGTCATCTTGAGGGTCGACAGACCTGTGTGTCGAACCCTGCCCTGGTGTCGAGACAGTAGCTTCGGTATCGACGGGAGCCTGATGTAATCCCCGTTTGATAGTCGTAGGGCGTGCGGGAACCACGTTTGTCGAGGCCACCATGGCGTGATGCAGTTCGAGTTGTCCATCTGGATCTTGGCTAACACCTTCGTCAATAGTGGGAAGGGTGGAAAGATGTAAAGGAGATTTCCTTTCCAAGTCCTGGTGAAAGCATCTCCTAAAGAGTGCTTTCCTCTTCCTGCTCTGCTGCAGAACCTGGAACAAGCTGCGTTTTCTTCGGTAGCGAAGACATCGACAGCAGGGCGGCCCCAGAACCGAAAGAGATCGTCTCGGACATCGGCATCGAGCTCCCACTCGTGGTCGACATGGAAGGACCTGCTGAGGGAGTCCGCAATGATGTTTTCCTTTCCTGCTACATGGATGGCAGTCAGGTAAGTCTTTCTCTTTATGCACCAGTTCCAGATTCTGAGTGCAGAACGGTTCAGAGGGTGCGATCGTGTTCCACCCTGCCTGTTGATGTAAGCCACAACGGTGGTGTTGTCTGTTGCGATCAGGACATTTCGACCCTCGATCATTTGTGAAAAGGTCTTTATCGCATTTTCCACAGCTAAGAGCTCCAGATGGTTGATGTGTTGTTCTCTTCGATATAGAGGCCAGCGTCCTTGAGCGGCAAGGAAGTTGCAATGGGTTCCCCATCCCTCTAGGGATGCATCTGTTGTGATCGTTACCGAAGGAGCTTCTTGTCGGAACGGAACCCCTTCTAGGAGCGTCGACATCGGGAACCACCATTTCAGGGATGCCCTCACTTGCTTCGGTATCGAAAGGTAAGTTCGTCGGGCATCGTGCCGAAGATCGAAAGTTCTCAAAAACCAGGCCTGCAATATCCTCGTTCTGAGTCTTGCAAATCTGATGACTGCAGTAGTAGCTGCCATCAAGCCTAATAGTCTCTGAACTGTCCATGCCGAAACTCTTCGACGGCTCTCGGTATCGATGGCTAACTGTTGAAGGGTTTTCGCCCTGGTAGAGGGTAAGTATGCTCTTCCGTCTCGAGATGAGAGGGTTACCCCTATGAAGTCCAGTCTCTGCTGTGGAGTCAAGATGGATTTCTCCTCGTTGACCCACAGACCCAATGAGTCCAACAGGTTGAGGGTGGTTAGAATATCTGACTGAAGTGTCTCGCTGTTGTCCGCTACCAGAAGCCAGTCATCGAGGTATGGATAAATGAATATTCCTTTCTGTCTTAGGTGGGCGCATACCACCGCCATGACTTTCGTAAAGATCCTCGGCGCCGTGGCCAACCCGAACGGAAGAACGGTGAATTGGTACTGGGCTGTACCGATCGAAAACCGAAGGTAAGCTTGATGCAACTTCCTGATGGAGATATGGAAGTACGCATCCTTCAGATCCACCACTGCGAACCAAACCCCTTTGTGCAGGAGCTGCAGAATAGAAGTAACCGTTGTCATACGGAACTTCCTCGGGGTGATGAACTTGTTCAATTGCCTTAAGTCCATGATCGGTCGAAGACCTCCATCTTTTTTTGGGACCGTGAAGTATCGGGAGAAAAATCCCCGGTTGAGTTCCTCTGCGGGTACGGGAGAGATGGCTCCCTTCAACAGCAGGGTCTGTACCTCGAGAAGCAGAGGAGGGGATGGCGCCGTTACTTTCACCCCCGAAGAAGGAGGAAGGACATCGAGCTCGATGGCATACCCCGAGTTGATAATAGTGAGCACCCAGGAGTCTGATGTTATTAACTCCCATTGATGGTAATGGGGTGCTAGGCGGTTTGCAAAGGGAGGTGGATCTGGTACCGAAAAGTCAAACCCGCTGCTTCTTGCTGAAGTCAGGTTGCCTTTTATCTTGCTGGTACCTCGACTGATATGGTCGCTTCCTTTGGAGCTGTTGTTGCTGCTGTCTCTGTTGGCCTTGGTAATGAGGCCGCTGCTGATATTGTTGTTGCATAGGCGGCCTTGTCCATCTTTTAGGTTTGTACTGCGTTGGGTGAGCAGAAAAACCCATCTTCTTCGCAGTCGACCGAGCCTTATAGATGGAGTCTAAGGTCTCGTCGGTCTTGCTGTTAAACAAGCCTTCGCCATCGAAGGGCATGTTTTCGATCCTGGATTTAGTCTCGGTAGCGAGGTTGGCAGACCTCAGCCATACGTGTCTCCTCAAAGATATGGCCCCCATCATGGCCTTTGAGTGACAATCGACTTGATGTCTTGCAGTCGATAGTTGTTGCCTTGCAATCGCCGATGCTTCTGATTGAAAAACTCTCACTAAGTCTCTTTTATCCTCTGGGAGGTAGTCACATAGTGACCCCACTTTCTCCCAGAGGAAGAGCTGGTATCGTGCCATCGTTGCCTCGTACGTTGAGGCTTTGATACCGAGAGATGCCGCAGAGTAGATCTTTCTGCCTGCCAAATCCAACTTTCTACCCTCCTTATCCACGGGAGCGGAATGGGCTCTTTGTGATTGACCCTGGGCTGATTCAACCACTATCGAATTTGGTTTTGGGTGCTTGATTAAAAATCCAGCATCCCGCTCTTGAATCCGATAAAGAGTCTCTAATCTTTTCGAAGTTGGTTGTGTTACGGACGGTGTCTCCCATGAGAGTTGTGCTGTTTGTTTGAGCGCCGGAGGAAACGGGATCGCAATTGTTAAGCTAGTTTTTGTTTGAAACACATCGTAGATGGGATCGACCACCGGTTCGTCTGCTTGCTCCAGGTCTAAGCCGAGTGCACGGGCCATTCTTAACATATGGTCTGAGAACCTCACCATATGATCCAATGGCGATGAGGGGTCCTCTCCATGTACAGCATCATTTGGTGATGGTACCGATGCTGTTAAAGAGTGTACTGAATCGGAATCAGATGGGTAGTTACCCTCTGGTGACGAGACAGTAACCAGTTGCATCTGATGTTGCGCTGGGTCAACTAGCTCCTGCTGCGTCGGTAGCGTGGCCGTTGCAGCGGCTGGTGTCGAAGAGCGGCTATGGCGTCGAACAGGAGATTGGCGAACAGACGGAGGTAGTGGTATTTGACAGACTCTGGATGTGGGTGGAGGCTGGGCGAAATATTCTTCCGGTGGATATTGATCATAATATCTCTGAGGCCGGTAGCGATCCCATTCATAATAATCTTGTCTGGTTTGGGGCTCAGAATACTGAGGCACCCTGTCCCAATCACGCCTCGGTGTTCGTCTAGGCGAAGGTTGTAATGGAATTATATCCTGAGACACTTGAGGTCTTACAGGCTCCCTCAATGAGGCTACCGATGCCGAGTCACGTAACTCACCCTCCGATAAACTAGGAGGGTGTGTCGGTACCGTATTCCTCGGTATCGACTGAGGTCTCGGCGTCGAGACATGCCTCGATACCGAAACAGCCGTTACGGTAGGAGGAGTTGCTTGCCTCCGAGAAGGCTGGGATGGTCGAGGAGAATCATGAGAGGATTTCTCCATGTTCTTTTTCTTCTTTTTCTTCTCCATTTCGGAGGAAGATTTTGGCGTTCTGGCCTTTTTCGAAATTTTCTTGGCTGCAGAACTTGCCAATGACCGGCCAAGCGTCAGGGGTATCTGTGCCCTATCAATTGCTCTGGCTTGCACACTCGTCCCTGTGCTTCGGTCAGAAACGGGCTTATCAGACGCCGTTTTATCCATTGGAGCTTCTGTAGCCCTGAGGGCTTTTTCCCAAAGTATTGAGCGAAGGCGGTCTGCCCTGTTCTTTCTGGTCTGCTTCGTAAAGGACATGCAATGGTGGCACGCCTCTACAATATGGCCTTCGCCTAAACAAAGGACACAAAGGGAGTGTCCGTCCGTAGGAGGTAGTTTGGCTCCGCACTTGACACACTTGCGGAACAGGGCCTTTACTGCCATGCGGCAGTCGCGACCGTAGTCGCTGAAAGAAGCTATCTACAAGAGAAGATATAATAATTTATATATAGATAGATAGATAGATAGATAAAGAGAGAAAAAGGATGAAAAAGAAGAAAGCTGAGGAAAAAGGTAAGCTAGAAAATCTTTTAAGAGTAATAATAGGAAAAAACGCTAGAGGTTCAGTTTTTCGGTCTAGGCACAATGGCGGACGACGAAGAACTGAGGTAAGGGTGGGAACCCCATGGACATGCGCAGTAGCGTGGGGGGAGGGGTTCCCGCCAAAAACGTTCCACTCAGCTAGAGAAGGTTCCGGTCTGGTCTCTGCGCAGGCGCAAAGCCCATATGTGTGATGCATAGCGACCACGAAGAAGAACTACTATAAAACTGAAAACTTTTCTTTTTCATACAGCTTTTAGAGATTGAATTTGTTCCTACTTTCACACTGTTAGTTTTATTGTCCCCTGTGCCTATTGGGTGCATTCTCTTCCCTCTCTTATTGTTTTATTATGATTTTATTAGAATGTAAACTGCTGGATCCAAAAACACTCTCAAACTACAAACCTAATCCTTTAGGGAGAGTGCAACCCCCCATTCCAAACAGGTTGAACATCACTTCGCTGGGCAGGCAAACTAACAGCACCTCCATCTTGGCTGGATTGAGTCTCTCCTTATTGGGCCTTATCCAGTCTATTACCGTACCCAGCTATTGTATCAGAACACTCACCTGGGCTTGATGAAAAGAAAAGACAGAGCTGGGTGTCATCTACACATTGATGATACTTCAAACTATATCTCCAGATAACCTACCTCAGTCGTTTCATAAACATGTTAAACAGCACAGGGGATAACATAGAGCCTTGTAGTACCTCATGGCATAACTGCCAAGGTTCAGAGCAATAATCCCCCAGCACCACCTTCTGAATCAGCCACCCAAGTAGAAGCAGAATCCCTGCAGTGCAGCACCTCTAACTCTCAGCCTTGCTAGACTACCTAGAAGGATAACATGGTCGATGATACTGAAAGGTGCTGAGAGGTCCAAGAGAAGCAACAGTGTTGCACTCCCCGTGTCCCTCTCTCAGCAAAGGTCATCCCACAGGGCAACCAAGTCACTTTTCAGTCCAAAATGAGGTCTGAAGTCCAAATGAAATGATATCTCAAAGAGGAGCTGATAATTCCCTAGACCCAGCCAGACATCCCCTCTCTATTAAATATAACAAGCACCTTGTCTGAATCCTCGGGCCTCAACAACTGAAATTCATCCAATAAAACTGAACCAATTGGTGCGCTGGACATCCACTAATGGAAATGCATTAACCGTCATGTCCAAGTCATGATGACTGCAAGTGACATTATATTTAAAGTGTCATGCATACTTGTTACCAAGATTTCCACCATCTTTCTCCCTGGCCCAGATTGCAAAAGGCCATGAACCACATGGGAAAGCTCTGCTGTACAACGCTGAGAAGATGCCAATGGTGGTGAAAAGAGCTCCTTCTTTGCCTCCCTGAGCACCACAGAATAGGCTTGATAATGGGCTCCAATCTGTGTTCAGTCAGACTCAGCAAGAGTCTTCCTCCACCTGCTTTCTAACTGTCTTCCAGCTTGTTTCATTGCCCTCAGCTCAGATGTATACCAAGGAGCTGCCTGGGCTCTGCTCAGAGGGAGAGCACATGGGAGAGATCATGTCAATTGCCCTAGTCATAGAATCATAGAATAGCAGAGTTGAAAGGGGCCTACAAGGCCATCGCATCCAACCCCCTGCTCAATGCAGGAATCCACCCTAAAGCATCCCTGACAGATGGTTGTCCAGCTGCCTCTTGAAGGCCTCTAGTGTGGGAGAGCCCACAACCTCCCTAGGTAACTGATTCCATTGTCGTACTGCTCTAACAGTCAGGAAGTTTTTCCTGATGTCCAGCTGGAAGCTGGCTTCCTTTAACTTGAGCCCATTATTCTGTGTCCTGCACTCTGCATTCTACAGAGTAACCAGGGCTTCAATAAAAACACCAGCCATACCAACAGGAAAATCCCAAAGAGCTCTCAGGAATCTATCAGAATCCATTAGCCTTCAAGGGTGGGCCACTGGAAAGTCCCACACACTTGCAGAGCAGAAAGGCTGCTGAGAGCATAATCTCAAAAGGAAGAGATCTGACAATGACAAGGGGATAGATGTTAATTCACTCACTTTCAGATCACCATCCTCTTGCCCAGTCAAGAAAACCAGATCAAACACATGGCCTCCTATATGCACTGGCAACCAAATGTTGGGGTAGCCCCATGATTGTCATGGCAGCCTTGAAGTCCTGAGCCACCCTGTATCTGATGGCCTCAGCATGGAAATTGAGATCCCCAAGAGCCATCATCCTAGGGATCCTGAATATCAAGTCTGAGACTGAAGGGTACTGGAGTGGGTGGTTCACCAGCAGAATCCCTCATATGTTCCAGGTGCCCAACATAAGATATACTCATGATTGGCATTTGAATGGACAAGAAGCCTAATGAGGGAGATAGAATATTTGTAGACTACAACAACCCCCACCTCCACAATCTCAAGTCAGTATTGGTACTATACCAAATACCCAGGAGTGCAAAGCTGGGAGAGACTAACCCCTCCTAGCTCCCCCATCCAGGTCTCTGTAATGCACATGAAGTCGGCCCTCCCACATACAATTAAATCATGAATAAGGGAGATTTTATTCTGAACCAACCTGGTATTCACAGAAGAAGCGTGTTCAGAAGAGGGCAACCAGGATGATCAGAGGTCTAGAAACAAAGCCCTATGAAGAGAGACTGAAAGAACTGGGCATGTTTAGCCTGGAGAAGAGAAGATTGAGGGGAGACATGATAGCACTCTTCAAATACTTAAAAGGTTGTCACACAGAGGAGGGCCAGGATCTCTTCTCGATCCTCCCAGAGTGCAGGACACGGAATAACGGGCTCAAGTTAAAGGAAGCCAGATTCCGGCTGGACATCAGGAAAAACTTCCTGACTGTTAGAGCAGTGCGACAGTGGAATCAGCTACCTAGGGAGGTTGTGGGCTCTCCCACACTAGAGGCATTCAAGAGGCAGCTGGACAAGCATCTGTCAGGGATGCTTTAGGGTGGATTCCTGCATTGAGCAGGGGGTTGGACTCGATGGCCTTGTAGGCCCCTTCCAACTCTGCTATTCTATGATTCTATGATTCTAAGAACCGACCAGATCAAAGGACAAACTGGTAAAGCAATCAGGAAACATGTGGTTGGGAGAAGAACCAGAAGAGGAGATAGGCATAAGGTATCTAATCCTCTTCTCCTCATCTGTCCTGTTAATTCCCCAGTGCCATACCTCCCCCTACCCATAATCACACTTTCCATGCTATCCAGTGAATTTCCCAGGCACATGTTAAAAATTCAGTTTAAAATAGATAATTAGGGCCACCACATCTTAAAAACCCACCCAACAAACGTATCCTGCATGCATCCACAGGCAGAAATCAAGCTCTCACCTTGGCTCCCAAACTCCGCTCTCACCAGAGTTTGGGCCAAAAGGTAACACCACTACAACCCACTGCCTACTCTCACCGAGGTGAACCCACAACTAGCAGCCCACATAAAAACATTCACTCTACAGGGGGATGTGCATTCAGTGAGGTTGGCAAAGTGGAAACAAGGAGCCAGATACTGCACAGATATATGGTACTTTCCCATCTTGTCTATAAAAGTATCTTCTGCCATTTAAACATGCATTCAAAAACACTTTAAATAGTATTAGAAAGGCACATGCCTTATAAGCAAAACATGCAACATTCAAAATGTGCAACATCAATAAAAATGCACTTTTAGATATTGTAAAACATTTTTGGGCAAGGGAATCTACTCCTAGAGCATTGTAAGTCTTTGAAAAATCTTGAACCAAAGGCCTTCTCAGTTGTCACAACTTTCTAAAATTCCTGAGCACTACGGCCTGCATAGATAGTGTCAGAAAGGCAAAAGATTACAGAAACCGCAAAAGATTAGCATTAATAAAGAACTGCGTTCAGACTATTGTGGTGGAAAGACGCCATTGTGACTTTTTCTCCCACCCCTGCATGTGTTGTGCATGCGACTAATTTGCATAATCTCCTGCGATGAGGCTCAGGTTGGTGTGCCATACATGCCCGGAGCGTGGCACAGCAGCAATGTGCATTAGAGATTGCAGGGTGGGTCCTAAGCCACCCCACCACACTGTGCTAGGTTAGGATGACACACCAGCTTTTGCTACATTGCACAGATTATGAAATGCTGTGCGTGCACGGCACATGCGGAGGGGAGGAGCCACGGTGGCCTCTTTTTCCACTGCAATCATCCAAACAGGCTCAGTGAGTTTCTCGGTGCTGTTCTTCACTCCTCCTCCTGCACAAATATGACTCCTCCATTCCATTTGCACTGTGAGGATAAAAAAATGGCAGGCAGAGTTTCCGCACAAGACAGCTACAAGTCATTTTTACCAACAATTTGAAACTGTACCTGCACAGAAGATTAATGCTCTGGATGGTTGGAGTTTATTGGCATAGCTGGCATCTGCCGAAATCATTTACATAACAGTAAAGCCCTGGATATTGAAGCCATTAACCCACACTTGAAGAGCATTAATTCAAACTGCCTGACCCACAAATTCAAGTTCCTTTGCATCATTTAGCTCCAAGGGTTCAATGCAGTGAAGTGGAATATATGCAAGTGACTTTGTAAAAAGAAGAAAAAAGAGGGTGGGGAGAAAAGCACAATAGAAAAAATGTAAGCAGAGGCGACAGCAAGGTCCCACCAACTATATAGACAGAACTACTTTTCTTGATCCATAGGCATCTCCTGATGAGCCAAAGTAGTCTTTTGAATCCACTATCACCCCTAACATGTCCAGCAACATCCCACTCTCTCACATGTCCAATGGTCAGGAATCCTGGAAGTTGCAGTACAAAACACCCTCCACTGATGAATCCTATCTTCAGTTGCACCTTTGCTGTACTCACAGTACATATACATCAAACGTTAAGGAAGAATAGCAACAAGAGATAACCCCCTCCCCTCATTAGCCCTGTAGGGAAAGAGTTTGTTTCTTTGAATCTAGTCATTCTCTGCTCCATTTCCTCCAAAACCAGCCTTTCTTTGCTACAAGGATGGCTTCCCAAAGGCCAGGAGCCCTCCTCACTCATGGTCCATTGATGCTGCTGGGATAACTTTTAGCATTGGCACTGCCACAACAGGGGTATGTATGTAAAACCTACTGAAAAATAGCCATGTATTCTGGTAAGAAGGTAAGAGCAATCTGGTGGATCAGACAGGCCAAAGATCTAATCAAATCCAACATCCAACAACTAGTAAATAGATGTCCATTTGGAAGCCCAGAAGCAGGACACAAGGACAATAAGTTGTTCCTTTTTAAAGCTGCCCACATGCTGTGGAAGTGAATTCCATAGTTTTACTGAGCATCGTGTGAAAATGTGACTTTTTCTGCCCCTTTTCCAACTCTACAAGATTTGTTTTGAGATGTGTCAACTCAGTATTCCAAGTGTGGTTTGTATAATGGTATTAAAATAGTGGCAGGTTTATTTTTTCTCCCTTTCCTAACAGCTGCCTCACACTAGGTCAACAGTTTGCTTGAGCCCCCAAGATCTCTTGAGTCACCATGTCCCCAAGATCCCTTTGCTGATCAGTCACCATAACCAGGCCTTATCAGTGTATATGTTGCTGGCATATTTGCCCCAATGTCCATTGCTTTACACTTACTTACACTGAACTTCATTTATCATTTTAATACCCTTTCACCCAATTTGGAGATATCCCTTTGTAGCTGTTTGCATTCCCTTTTAATTAATTAATTTGACACATTTCTTACAATTCTCCTTTGGATGCCTCCCTAATTTCATTCTCCAAGTCAAGATCATCCTATGCATTTTGGTTAGGGAGGAGCATAGTATGCTCCCAGTACTCAATTACTATTGTGGCCTGGTACTGCCACTCACAGCAATTACAGGGAGGAGTCTGCCCTGATTGAGATGTCTAGTTTGACTCTATGCCCCTTACAGAGGCATGCAGAGCAACTCTATCTACAGAATCCCTTCTCTGTCCTTCCTATACAGTTTGTATCCAAAGATACAACTGGCTGTCTCAAATCCAACAGGTTTCACTATATCCACATCCTCCTTTAAAACCAAACACTCCAAATCCTTTTAGACTTTTTTATTAGCATAGGAACACAGATATAAAGAGCCCTTCTGAAAATATTTCTGGCATGTGCATTTTCTCCTACAGCCTTTTAGCCTCTTTGAGTGGCTATCACATCCCACTGCCTAGTTCTACCCTGTCCCCATTTGGACAATTGGGAACACTTTTATCTTCATCCCATAAGGACGATTGATCCTGAACCAGATGTTCCTCAACTCCTATCAGCTTTTCCCCAGGGTTAGAACAAGGCAAGGCAGGGTAATGGATGCGATCAAGTCAGCAGCACACAAAAAATTGAAGCAGCCCAGGACCTAAGGGCCTGTGCCCTTGTCAGGCACCACAGAACTCAGACCAGGAACCTGGGAGTCATGCCGCTGTTCCCGTAGTACTGTGCTATCAGAACAACATCAAAGTGGGAACTTGCTGGCCTTTCGAGTCAGCAGGCAGAAACCTCCATCAGAACCGTTCTAGCTAAGGAGTCAGGTGATAAGGATGAACCAATTACATCCTGCTTTCTTATATATAAGACCCAGGCCTGCTGTGTTCTTCAGACTGAACGAATGCTCATGTAGGAATGTCATTCAGCTGCTCTTATTTCTATATGGCAGTATTTTGTTGCATATGGCAACTTCACCCAGTAAACTATAACTCTGTTTTCTGTGTCACAAGAGATCTGGATACATTTAGTAGCACATTGGAAGATACTAATGATACCAAATATTCAAGATGAGTGCACAAAAGAACCTTTTCTGAAACAGCCAATAAAAGAGTTCTAATACTATCTCAACCCAATTACACATTCACTTCCCCACCCACAAGCTACAGCAATAATCCCTCACAGGAAAGTAAACATTCCACTTCCTCTTGAAACTCACAAGTGTCAGAGAGAACAAACATTCACTGTAGCCACATGCTATGACTACAATCTTTCTAGATTTTGTGCTAGATTAATTTCGGACTGACATTGTAGTCCTATGGCTCCTGGCAAAACACTAAGTACTCATGTTGATATTTGAATGCCTAAGGAATCTGTTGAGGCCTGTTTATTCCTCAAGCAGAAGTAAGGAAATAGTGGGTAGAGTGGCTAACAAATCACTACAAAATTCACTATTAGTTAATATATTTAGAAACTCTTTACCCACCCTCTAATGTACTTCATCCTGGTATTACGTCATATTATGTCAACACAGACCAACAATTACATTCAGATCATAAAACCAGTTTACAGGTAATATTTTAAAAAATGAAACAGAAGATTGGTCCCTAATTTTAGTTGTCATTCTTGGCATATATTATCATTTGCAAGCCAGAACCAAAAAAATTAAGGTTCAGCAAGAAGTTTCTGAGGACTAACAACATATTTCATGGCTATCTTATACCACATGTGAATGCTATAACACGTTCTCTAAGAATGAAGCAGACAGAATTCCACAATAATCCACATAACAAGCATTTTCTACAAAGAAAGCATATAACATTTACTGTCATTAAAATCTCTGAAATGGTACTTCTCAACATGGGACATTAGTAATTTAAGAAATCATTTCAAATCAGACTATCTGTTTACACTCCTCAAATAAGAATCATGCTATTTGTATCACCTTCACATAGCAATTCATTCCTGAAAACTGCAGATGACTTCAGCAATATTTTTAATACTTACAAGCTGCCTGTGCTTTATCCATTTCTTCCCTCCCAGCTGGATATCTGCAATTAGGAAATCATTCCTCTGCAACCCTCTCTCTCAAGCAGGTCTACACAGAAAGATGACATCATCGCTACAGACATGCACCTGATTCTCAGGGAACTGCCCCTCCTCCAACAAGCAGGTCATTTTTTTTAAAGTGACAGCCATAGACCGCCCTTGCCAGTGTGTTCTCAGCACTGCAGAACATATTCCCATAATCATTCAATTTCTGCATTTTTCGTGCTGTGCTTCAATCAGCCAGGATGTAAATTGTTCCCTTGAAAAAACCACAGCAAGGATATTTCATTTATAGCTGAAATGCAGGTCACAATTCACGATTCCTCCATATCAAATGATAAACCAAAGATCATATAATCTAACTCCATAATTCTGCTCCAAACACATTTAGGTAGAAAATATTAATTTCTTTAAGTTTCACATTTTACACTAAGGTTTCCAAAACATTTTAATTCCAGATATATTCTCTTGAATCCTTCCCCTACAGTCACTACAAAATTATCCCTTTCCCTACCTAACTCTAGCCTACTATCATCACTGCAAGTATGACACATGACCACAATTTGGCAAACAACACGAATAATTCAGGCTTCTCTTCCTGTCTACTATGGACTAACTTGTACTTTCCACAGGTTACAATCGCTGAGAATATGTAGGATTGCAGGTCTCCAGGCCTAACCTGATGCTTCAGAATCCAAGGCCCTGCCTCTGGGCCAACAGCCCAAATCTCTAGGCTCTGGCCACCAGCTTTCCTACAGGATGGGGGAGAACTACTGTGGAAGAGCTACTGCTGAGCTATCTCCTCCTCTCCTTCCAGACAAAGTGTATGTATGCTGCTGCCCCACCACTTCACTTTCTCCTTTTTCTTTTTCCAGGACACAGGCCAATTGTGTACCTACAAGTGGCCTAGACAAAGTGCAGGTGGCGCAGCACAATAGTGGCAACTGACCTGCAAGAGAAGTGGTGGAGACAGGCAGACCAACTTCTCCCAATCAAATGGGGCTAAGGGCTGTGCTGTGGTCAGAGTCCAACACGAACCAGCAACTGCAGCTCAGCCCACCTGCTGAGTTAAACAGAGGAGCAACAGAGGCTGGCCCAGGTTGTAGGCGGGGTGGGGTGTAAGTTTGTGCATGTGTGTATGTATAAATATTTTGTATAAAAGGGCAGGAAGGAGGAAAAAGAAAGAGTATCCATTCATTAACGCTTTTACATAATACATTAGAGATCTAAAGCCATTAAAAACATATGAATGGTAGCATGGCACAAGTAGAAGAGAGCTCCTTCAGTAACTATTACAACCATGCTATCTTCCTTCCTTGAAAAGATTCCAGAATGGTGTATAAGTGTGAATACAAACTATTCACATGAACATCTAATAAAAGCAGGAAATAACTGTAAAAAAAAATCCAAGCAATTAAGCCAAATAAAACAAACTAAACTATGAACAGAACAGAACAAAACCTTCTCTAAAATGCCTGAGCAATGACACCCAGAGATTGTAGTGTCCGTGCAGTTGAACACCTTTGGAGAGAGCATTCAAGTGTCAGGGTGCCACCACAGAAAAGGTCTTCTCTTTTGTGAATACACAATACTCCTAAAGAGGCTATACAGAGAAGGGCCTCTTTAGAAAGATATACAGGCAGATTAGTATGGAAAGAGGAGCTCCTTCAAGTATTTGGGCCCCAATCCATTTAGGCCTTTCAAGGTAAGCATGGGCACCAAAAACTGGACTCAGAAGCAAATAGGCAGCCAGTGTAATTCTTTCAGGATAGGTGCAATATGAAGAACTCTGGCTGAACAAATGAAAAGTCTGGCAGCGATCTTCTGTACTAGCTGAAATGTCTAGATTATCTTTAAGGGTAGCCCCACCTATAATGCATTACAGTAATCCAGCCTGGGGGTTACTAGAACATGAATCTCCATGTCCAGGCGATTCCTGTCTAGGAATGATCACAGCTGGTGAATGAGCCAAAGCTGAATCAAGAAGCACCGCTAAAAAGTGTACCAAATTTTCAAACATATACTTATGCATGTCTTATATATATATATAAAAGTGCCTTATTTAGCTTCTAAGTGGATAGGTACCCAACCACCTTTAGAATAATGTAGACTAGACAAAATTAGACTAGAAAGCTTTGGTGTGCAGGTAAAATTAAGAAAACAATCCAATCCCAAGGGCTTTGTCCTTGGCCCTGTGCAGTTTAATATTTTTATAGATAACTTGGATGAGGTGAAGGTGTAGAGGGAATGCTTATAAAATTTGCAATGACATGAACTTGGAAGGGGTAGCTAATACCATAGAAGGCAGAATCAAGATTCAAAATGACCATGACAGGCTGGAACACTAGGCTGAAACAACAAGATGAAATTCAACAGAGATAAATGTAAAGTCCTGCATTTAGGTAGGAAAAAAACAAAGCAGCAGTACATGGGTAAAGTGTCACGGTCACGTAGTGCAGGGGTCCCCAAACTTTTTGGACCCATGGGCACATTTGGGAATTGAGGAACTGCTGTGGACACCACCACAAAATGCCTAATCAGTAGACTGCCACTTTGGCGCCTACCTTTCATGTCTATGGATCTGGTGCTGCGTCTTATTCAGCAAAAATGTTTGCTTCGTGTCTATTGGACACTGCAAAGTCTCCTTAATAAGAAACTATCTAATTCAGGTAATTGCTGGCAGTTCATGTTGGATCCTGGAATGGATCTTAGTTATGTTTTCCATTGCTTTGTTAATTGCTGAGGATCTGGAAGAACAGAAGACTCAGCAGAAACTTAAAGGTCAACTCTACACCTGGACATTGAGTGTCATAATTGAATAATTGTCTAACTGATTGTCTTCAATTAAGGGTTGCAAGGAGTTGCATCATTGTACAGGTTGTCTATAAAAGTAAATGTATTTTCATGTTCACTACTACTTCCATGTCCCTTACCCAACTTGATGTGAGCTGTATTGACTGACCGTTTGTAAGTATTTGTATCTGTACTGCCATAACTGAATTATATATTTATTTGCCAGTAAAAGGTTTATTTTAACCTACCTGAATCTTTGTCTTAATTCACGTCTTTGCTGACTTGGCTGAGAACCGCTGCAACCTCTGCTAGTCTCTGGAAGGCCCAGACAGAGACTTAACACAAAAGGTTATGTGCTAGAATCCCAGTCTGTGCCATAACAGACTTCTAAAGCCATAACAGTTCAATACAGCTAATGCTTCTTTTAAACATATGTTTTGCCAATATCCACTAGCTGCTTCTTTTTGAGGTGATGTTTACATGGAGAAAAAATGTACTGGAACAGTAATATTCACTGGTGTATACACTCTTTTAAATTGTTTACCTGTTTCATTAAAATCAACAAATGGTCAGCATAATGAATTTTCTGACAATTTTGACAGCTAAAATACCAATATTACAACACTGGAAGGATAAACACACACTTCCTATAATCCAGTAGATTAAGGGCCTTACAAAGTTTTCAATATTTGAAAGGATTGCATATTATACGCCACCTTCAAATGGATACTCATTTGGCTATTTAGTCCAATTTTATTGAAGCCCATCTATAATTGCTAAAAGATTGTATGCATTTCATACAAATCCATATACGTAGCACTGGTTTGTACCTTGTCCTGGGACAAAAAAGCAGACCAGGTACATTGATGATGTACTGCCCACCCCACTGCCCAGCAGTCTCCCTCCCCAACCTGGCTGGGGTGGTCTCGGAGGTGGTGTTGGAGAACTAGGACTGTAGTTTTCGTGGACTTCAACATTCACGCCGAGGCTGTCCTGATAGGGCCCGCTTGGGATTTCATGGTTACCATGAGAAATGTGGGGCTGTCTCAGTACATCATTGGCCCAACAGATGTGGCAGGACATACCCTAGACCTGGTTTTTACTGTTGGTTGGATGGGGATTGATCTGGTTGGTTCCCACCCACCCAATAACCCTGTTGTCGTGGACAGATCATTTCCTTGTGAAATTTGGTTTGCCAGTGGCAGATCCTCCCTGCAGGGGTGGAAGACTGATTAAGATGGTCTGCCCCCAGAGACTCATAGAATCTGAAGGATTCCTGAATGCTCTGAAGGATTTTCCAGTTAATAGAGACTGCAATTCGGTTGAGGCCTTGGCCTCACTATGGAATGGTGAGATGGGAAAAGCCATACAATCGCTCCTGAGCGCCCACTCTGGTGCTGAGGAGCCTGTAATTCTCCTTTGTTTACAGAAGTTCTACGGGCAATGAAACAGGCTGGATGAAACAGTGTCAATGGCACAGGTCTCGAAGGGAGTATGATCAAAGATCAGCACAAACTCTTCAGTGTGCCTATTCTGCAGCAGTGAGAACGGCAGAAAAATCTTACTTTGCCTCTGTTCTCTCATTCACAAAATGTCACCCAGAAGAATTATTCGGAGTGGTTAAGAGCTTGTTGTGACTGATTGAGTTTAAAGAAATGAGGATTGGGACCCTTGGTCATCTGCTGTTATAAATCCACTAGGCACTTTGAGGAGAAAGTTGCTTGTATTCACTCATAACTTGATGCCAGTTATTGCAGAACCTGGGGAGGTGTCCAGTGCCCCGTTTGGTCATGTTTTCTGGAATGAGTTCCAGTTGTTGCAGGCTGATGATGTGGACAAGACGCTTGAATCAGTACATCCCACCACATGTAAGCTTGAGCCTTGACCAATTTGGCTAATACGATCTAGCAGAGGTGGATTGACTGGGTAGTCCAGAGGGTGGTAAATGCCTCACTTTGTCAGGGGGTGGTGCCTGCTGCCTTGAAAGAGTGCACCTTCTCCTGAAGAGGACCTCCCTGGACCCAGAGGTATGTGAGAACTACCACCTTATCATTAATATCCCCTTTTGGGGCAAGGTGCTTGAACATGTGGTAGCTAGGCAGCTTCAGATGTTCTTGGAAGAAACGGATTATCTGGTTTCAGTCTGGTTTCAAGCCAGGGCATGGCACTGAAACAGCCTTGGTTGTTCTGATCGATGACCTACTCTTGGTGAAAGACAGGGGGAGTACTATCCTGATGATCTTCCTGGATCTCTCAGTGGCTTTTGATACCATTAATCATGGTATCTTAATGGATTGTTTCTGCAAGATGACACTATGTTATAGTGGTTCCACTCATACTTGCAGGGCCAATTCCAGAGAGTGGTATTGGGATAGAATCATAGAATAGTAGAGTTGGAAAGGTGCCTATAAGACCATTGAGTCCAACCCCCTGCTCAATGCATACCTGACAGATGGTTGTCCAGCTGCCTCTTGAATGCCTCTAGTGTGGGAGAGCCCACGACCTCCCTAGGTAACTAGTTCCATTGTTGTACTGCTCTAACAGTCAGGAAGTTTTTCCTGATGTCCAGCCAGAATCTGGCTTCCTGTAAATTGAGCCCATTAGTCCGTGTCCTGCACTCTGGGATGATCGAGAAGAGAACCTGGCCCTCGTCTGTGTGACAACCTTTCAAGTATTTGAAGAGTGATATCAATGTCTCCCCTTAACCTTCTCTTCACCAGACTAAACATGCCCAGTTCTTTCAGTCTCTCCTCATAGAGCTTTGTTTCCAGACCCCTGATCATCCTCGTTGCCCTCCTCTGAACATGCTCCAGCTTGTCTGCATCCTTCTTGAAGTGTGGTGCCCAGAATACACAAGATGATCCCTAACCAGTGCCAAATAGAGGGGAACCTTGTATGATTTGGAAGCCATACTTCTATTAACGCAGCGCAAAATAACATTTGCTTTTTTTGCAGCCACATCACACTGTTGGCTCATATTCAGCTTGGCTCCAGGCACCACTGCAGGGGCACTTCCTGGTGAGCAGCAGGATTCCTGACTCTGCCTCCCATGAAGCCTCCTCCCAGAGCACAGCAAATGGCCTACTGCTAAAGCAAGCAAGAAGACAAAGCTAGAAACCCCTTGCTGAGAGTCAGCAGCCACTGCAAAAAGAGGGATCATAAGTGAAAGAGAGAAGCAGAGAACCGCACTTGAAGTGACTGGGAGCTGCCAGTGGCACTGGGCTAAATATTTCCTGATTAGCATCCAGGTTCACGTCTCCTCCTAATTTGAAATAACATAAAAAGGGCTGCTGCTTCGCCTCTGATCTTCTCTGGACCACCAGACCCAAGGATTTGGGTAACTATGAGCCTCTTTAGACCCTTAGACTTTAGAACTTGCAAATAGTTTTAATACTTCACCTTCTGAAGTTAGACTATTTTCTGAGGTAGGGACTTGAGAGTTATTTTCAAATCTTCAGTTTTTCCTTTCACTCTAGCTTCCTTTCACTCTAGCTTCTACATTTACTTCACATGCTTAGAAGAACTTAGTAATACTTTAGTTTAGCTTTTTATATTCAAGTAATGTACAGGAGGAAGTAAAAGGGAGAGTTAATGCATGTTTTAGTTTAGCTTTAAACCAGACGTAGTAAACAGGAACACAAGAAAGAGGAGTAATAACAATGTTATAAACTCAAATTATTACCTTGCTAACTACATTTGTAGTGCCTGCTTTGTCAATTGCAATTCTTTTAGTTAATCTCAAATATTTGTTACATTCTGTTTCCTATAATCACAGAGATACACAACTAACAATTGTGTATCTGAATCCAGCAGCCTGCTGAAGTTATGCTAGAAACTTTGCAAAGAATATAGAAAATTTATCTGCGAGAATTTGGTTCTCCCCTGGCATTTTAAACAAAGCCAAATATTCACCTTCAGATTATTTATAAATCAAATAACTGTTGCTCTTTATTACTATGCCCTGTAAACATTTTCCTCTTTGGCATTGGAAATTATTGTCTACTTATAATAAGGCCTGGGTCTTGGCAGATGACGAAAACATGGGACCTTTTGTAGTGCTGCGAAATGGATGAGATTGTCATCACAGCCTCCACAAATTTGTATGAACCCATCCTGAGTTTAAATACCTGGGTAAGCAGAAAGCCTCATTAAGTTGGTGTGCAGAGAAAAGTGGTAAAGGAGAAAGCCCTGACTAAACAAAAAAAGGCTATAATTCTGTACAGAGTAAAAACACTAATCTAACCACAGTAGTGTCTATTAAATTATACAAAACACACACCAAATATCAAAGCCAAATATGGTCTCAGGATTGCTTATAGAGATTCTCAAACAAATACTACTGAGCTAAACAAATCTAGTGCAATTGCTACATGGAAACTAGGTCTATGTATATAGTAACGGTCTTATAACTAAAAGGCACATTAGACTATATAGGGCAAGTTAATAAAGAGATGGCAAGCTCTCAAGAACTTACAAGGATAGTGGTACACATATGATTCAATTTATTCATAAATGATCTAGTTCAAGGCTAAGCAATGAAATAGCCATGTCTGCAAACTACTTTAGAGAGCCAATGTGGTGTAGTGGCTAGAGTGTTGGACTGGAAATTGGAGATCCGGGTTGTAGTCCCTACTCAGCCAGGGAAGCTCACTGATTTGGGCCAGTCACAGACTCTCAGCCTAACCTACCTCACAAGGTTGCTGTTGTGTGGATAAAACAGAGAGAAGGAGGATTATGTACACTGTCTTGAGTTCCTTGGAGGAAATATGGCGGGATATAAATGTAATAAATATATAATTCAGGATGATGAAACCTCAGACTGTGAAGAGCTCCAAAAAGGACAACTCCAACTTAGTGAACGAATAAAAAATAGCAAATGAGATCCACTCGAGGGGCAGCATTCCGCAAATACAAATAGTGCTAGCAGAGCTCCGCTGAATCTTTCTGTTGTGCAAGCAGTTGTCCATTATGCTTTGGCAACTGGTTGTGGAATAACTAAAGTTATGTTTGCACCAGCGTGGCAGTAACGCATTATGCTTGTGCAACTGGTTGCAAAAGAGTTATATGCAATGGGTTGCACAACCATGCTTGCTCAAATGTAACTCTAGTTGAATTATTCTCTTATGCAAAATTCAGAACCTAGTTTCCACTAACACAATATCATTTGCACTTAAACAGAATGACACAGTTGGATACCGCCCTATGCATAAAGTGATGCATATTGGGGCAAAACACATGGTATGTTAATTACAACCCCCAAACCTGGTACCCCTCCAAACTTACACAAACATTTTGTCCTGTTTTATGCCACAAACCCTGAAGTGTTTACATCAAATGCAGGTTTGCAAAACACACACATAAAAACCTATATTGGCATATCACCCCAAAACCTGTGCCAAAGTTCTGTGCTAGTTTTGTGCCAGAAAACCTGGTTTTGTATTGCCTCTCCAAACATGTAAAAAATATACACACAGGTGAGGTCCTAGTGAACTCTAAAAAACAACAACCCCACATTATTGTATCCACTTTGAGCCTTTGACAAAGTTTTGTGCCACAAATCTCAAGGTTTGTGCTGCCATCCAAAGTGTGAAAATTACATATTCAGTTCCGGTAATTTTTTTTTATTTTTTATTTTTTTACTTTGGCAACATCTTGTACTAGTTCGGGCACAATTTTCCAATTCAATTATTTCCAGAAATTCCACATTTCTGCAAGCATAGTTGTTAACTACATATACTTAAGAATACACAAGAATACACAATGCAGTTTATATTGATATCTGCTCAGATTCCTCACTTTCTATGAACCAACACTTAATACCAGAGTCTGCGGATCCTATCAGATAAGATTATACAGACAGCTAAATGAAGAGTCTGCAGTAAGTACCTAAACTATTGGTCTACAGTAATTTAACTGATATGAGTTTGTTGATCTTCTTTCTGACTGAGCCTTATGATTCTAGCTTTCAACTATAGACCTGACCTTGCCTTACTTGCACTTTGATTGAAGTAATGCTGGATGAGAATGGGGGGACAGGCTAAATAAATCTCCTTATTGAATTACTGTTTGTGCCAACTTGTCTTTGGACTGACCTAATGACCAAATAAGTGGCCTACTATTTCACAAAGCTAACTGTGCTGTTGTTGTTGTTTTAAATGAACTAACTGATTTGCTTTCTAATATAACCTCTTTCAATTGTACTATCTATCATGATGAATGTTTGAATAACTGAAATGATCCTTCATTAGAAAAAAGGGGTTGCTGAAGTAACTGACTTCAATATCAAACTAATCATACTATTTCATAACTGCGTTAACTAATTGGTTGAATTAATTAAAATGCTTTTTATTTCAATTGAAACTTTTATTTCAATTTCTTCCCATTAAAATGAATAATGGGCAGCTTTAAAAATGCCAGGAGCTTTTCATGAAATACTTTTGAAATAACAGAAAACTATAATAAAGGTAAATAAGGGTGCAATCCTATTGTAGGACCTTTTTCAGTCAAAACATAAATAGGATTGCACCTTAAATAGCACAATGAGATTTTTCCTAAACTAAAGTTATATTATGTTGCCACTTGTACCAATTTGCTAACATATGAGGGGTGGGGGAGAGAAATCATGTTCTTATACTTGCCAGTGTTCTTACTCAGGTTTCATTGCATGCCATACTTTGGAGGAAAGAAAGATTTAAGAACATTACAAGTAAAATACTGTTTTACATTAACTAATTTACTTAACGTCTGGGATAAGCATTTGTTTAACATACACACACACACCTCCATCATCACAAACATCTCTAGATGACCAACAATTTCAGTTAAGAATGATGCAGTTTAAATGGGACCTACCATTGCATAAAAAGCAACTTTTGGTTAATAATAATAAATTGAACAAACATATTTTACCTACATGAGATTGGGCTTTAGCCAGTGGGCTCTGCAGCACTCTCTCGGGGGTTGCCAAGGGAGGCGGCTGGGTGACTCTGCTCCTCCTCATCCTTCTGCACCCCCAGTGGCCGCTCGGAGAACAACAAAAGAATCACACTTTCCACAGTCCAAAATACCTCGCTATTTGGGGGTGGGGGGAAGCGCAATCAAAGCAGGACACATCAGAGTATTTCACCGTAACAGCAGATGAGGTAGAAAACATCAGAGTCCTTTGCATGCAATTCGCAGTGACTGCACAGTATCAATTTTGATTTTGATACCAGGGTATATGTCAGGACCTGTATTATACTACCCTATTTCTTCGATTCTAAGACACACTTTTTTTCATAGAATCATAGAATAGCAGAGTTGGAAGGGGCCTACAAGGCCACTGAGTCCAACCCCCTGCTCAGTGCAGGAATCCACCCTTTCCCATATAAACATCTCTAAAAATGAGGTGCGTCTTAGAATCGCAGGTGTGTCTTAGGCGGTTTTTTTCTGTTGGTGGTACTGAAATTAGTGTGTGTCTTACAATCGATGGTGTTTTACAATCGAAGAAATACGGTATTCCAGAAGCAAGGCAAGATCTTTTATTTAGAAGAGTATTTCATCTCTGAGGATAACAGGAGGTTCTTTCCATGACAAACTCTTATTATTATTATTATTTGATTCAAAAGGCAGTAATCAGTTCTGAACAGAACAAAACAATTAAATAAATAACAATTTCTGTACTAACAATACTGAAACTGATAGTTACATTATAAATACAATAGCCACTTCATTGGACAATCCTATACATGCCTGCTCAGAAGTAAGCCCTGCTAAGTTCAGTAGGACTTACTCTCAGGTAACTGTGAACAGGATTCCAGCCTTACAGTTTCCTGGAAGCAAGCTACATGTTACTCAATGGAACTTACTTCTGATCATAATTGGACTGTTAAGTCTTTTCACTGGTTCACTGAGCAGCACCTAACAAGCATTATTTTGATTTGTTTTATTTATTTTTATTGCATTTATATCCTGCCTTTTTTCTTCCAAGGAACCCAAGGCAACATCCATAATCCTCCTCCTCCACTCCATTTTATCCTCACAGCAACCACCCTGTGAGGTAGGTTGGGCTGAGAGTCTGTGACTGGCTCAAAGTCACCCAGTGAGCTTCCATGGCCGAGTGGGGACTAGAACCCGGGACTAGAACTCCCAACTCCCAGTCGAACACTTTAGCCACTACACCACACTTATTTTAGTCCTCCAATCCTTGATTACACCCATAATCATACTCCAGAAAAGGGTGTGTGTTTGTATGTCTGAAATGACACTAGTTAATACTGAGAGTTAAGGTCCAACGTATTTGGAAAACACCAGGTTGAGGAAAGTGGGTTTACATTATTTGTACAGTGTTGGCTCCTGCACACTTCCACTTTGCAAAACAATCCTGGGTTGTTAGCTGTAGCATCCAACTGTTGCACTTTGGAGAAACAACACAGAGTTTTAAATCCATGGTTATGGACATCACATTCATTAAGCTCATCCATTAATTAAAGCCAGCATCCAAATTCTGTGATGGACCCAGACTGAAGCAAACTTTCCCACAGCAGTTCCTCCAACCCTTTGAAAATGTTATACAGAGGGTTAGGGGACCCTGCTTAATGGGGTGAGCTGTATTTCACGGAAGATCCTCAAAAATTAGACAGAAGGGGGGGCGGAGCTTGGCAGCCTGAGCGATGGCGGGTTTCTTCTGAGGCTCTGAACGGCGCTTGCCGGAAAAGGCAATTATCTCTCTTTTAATGGGCATAAATCTTTGAGCAACTGACAGAAAATGATTATAAAACCAACAGGAGCCGGGAAAGTGGAGAGAAGGGAGGTGAGATGAACTATGATTAATGCAATGTCTGTCTAAACGGCAACTTTGTCAAAAGTGAAAGTAAAGTAAACGCTGACTCTGACGCAGTTTAAAAAGAAGGAATTTACGCTTGCTGGACATTGATTTGTGTTATAACCTCTCATCTTTATCTCATATGGGAACGATTGAAATGCTGGCTTTCTAAGGTTGAAGTGGTTGACTGGATTTATTGGCGTGGCGAGAAGGGGGGGTGAAGGGGCGAAAAAAGCTGCATTTGGCATTCGGTGAGGGAGATGTGGGATGCTGAGAGACTTTGAATGATTAAATCTGATCCCCTCTAGTGAATGCTGTTGTGAACTGGATCTGTCCCCCCTCCTCGTGAAGAAGGAGCTGTGAGTGCTATATAATAGAGAAGCCAGCATAAGTTGCTAAGGAAGAGAGTTGGACTCTAGGATTTATGCCCTACCCAGAAGGGACCCATGCCCAACGTTAAAAAAAAGATCAAAAGTTGGGAAAAGCTTAATATACAAAAAAAGAAACCTTCAAATCATAATTTGGCTTACCTCTCCTTCCTGGAAAGTACAGCCCCTGGAGTTGAACAGGAAGAGGAAGATATAGACCCAGTCTCTTTGGATACAATACCAAATAAAGAAGAAAACATGGCAGAAGGGGGGAACGAAAGTGGTAGTAACCCTCCCTCTTTAATGGAAATCAAGGCTATTATAGCAGAAAATAACATTATTATTTTTAAAAAAATGGATCAGCATATGAGTGAATTCAGAAAACAAATGCGTACTATTGCGGTTAAAGCGATGGAAAATTCGGATAAGATCAAAAAGATAGAGGCTAAAGCGGATCTGGACCAGAAGAAACAAGAGGCTTTCGAAAAATCAATTAATATACAATTTAAAGAATGGGAATTGCGTTTGATTGCCGTGGAAGATCAATCTCGTAGATCTTCGCTTCGAATAAAGCAGCTGAAGGAGATGCAAGGAGAAGATCTTAGAGAAATTATCGTGAACTGGTTCAAGGAGCTGATACCTGACATACCAATAGATGGATCGGATCTGGACCGAGTCCACCGTGTGGGGGGGCAAAACTACAAAGGGACTAGAGACATACTGGTGAAATTTGGCAACTATTACAAAAAAGAGCAAATTATGAAAGAATTGAGATCCAAGGTTCAGATACAGTGTAAAGGCAAACCAGTGCAAATTTACAATGATCTTTCTCAACGCACATTAAATTGGAGACGTAGTCTTAAACCAATAACGGTAACATTAATGAAGAATAAAATTCCTTATGCATGGGGTTACCCGGTTTTTTTAAGATTTACATATGGGAGGAGGGAACACAGAGTAACCTCATTGGATCAAGGTAAAGATTTGCTGAAGAGGCTGGGTCTGGATGGGGAAGCAGATGGGGCTGGAGTGGGTGGGGGAGGGAATGAGGCTGGGACATCTGGAGAGTAAGAGAATTGTTAATTATGTTTGGAGATAATTGCAAATAAAAATGCTAATATAGAAACCTGCCGGCCAGGCACAGCACTGCCTCCCCCCTCCCCCTTTAAAGTAGATGGCTGGAGTACTAGACTCACGGGGATATGGGGGGGGATTAGAGTGGGGGGGTGGGGAGGGGGGGAAAGTAGGGGAGGAGGGATCGGGGTAGGAGGGTGGGGGCTTTATGTACGGAGTTTGTGTTTTTATGTAAGCAAGTTTGAATTGCTGAGCACAAGGGATCGGAAGAGATTTCAAAAGGGTGACTATGGATAAAAAGATAAAGGTATCAACACTCAATGTTAAAGGTTTAGGGGCAGTCGTGAAAAGGAAGAGAATAGAACAAATGCTAAATAAAGAGGGATCAGATATTATAATGATCCAAGAGACACACCAAGGCTCCGAGAATTCGAATATGATAAAATTAAAGTGGTTAGCCTATTATGAAAAATCATTAGGGACATCAAAAAAAAATGGAGTGGCCACTTTGATTTCAAAAAAAAGTGGGTTTATATTAGAAGAAGTAAAAAAGGATGATAAGGGTAGATATCTTATGTTAAAAGGTAAAATTGAGGGAAAGGTTTATACTTTGATTAATGTTTATGCCCCAAATGAGAGGCATAGAGAGTTTTTTATAAAGTTGTTTAAAGAAATAGAAGAATTTAAGGAGGGGTATGCTATATTAGCCGGGGATTTTAATATGGTTATGGATAATAAAAGGGACAGGTCAAATCCCACTAATGCTGAAAAGAGGAACAATATGACTATATTGAATAAATTAGTAAAAGAAAATGATTATTTAGATTCGTGGCGCTTACTTAACGGGAATAGGCCTGGATTTTCATACTTTTCCCCAGTTCATCATACATACTCCAGGATAGATTATATATTTGTTTCAAAAGACTTTGCAACGAGGATTTGTAAAATGGAAATGGGGGTAATAAAAGTAACCGATCATGCCTTGTTAAGTTTAGAATTTACAGTTAAGAAAGATTATAAAGAGGCATATAGATGGAAGTTGAACACAAAGATATTGAAATACAATAAAATAGTAGATAAAATTCGGAAGGAACTGTCGGAGTCATGGGAAATTAATGAAAAAGGAGGAACAGCTGGGTCAGTCATTTGGGACACCATGAAGGCTGTAGCAAGAGGAATCTGTATTAGAGAAACATGTAGTTTAAAAAGACAACAACGTGCAGAACAGGAAAAGTTAGAGATAGAAATTAAAAACTTGGAGGAAAGATATTGGCGAAGTAAAGATAAATATAAATTAGTGGAAATACAAGCTAAGAAGAAACAATTAGAAAACTTAAATATAGAAGAGATTCAAAAGAATTTAATGTATATGAAAAGGGAATATTTTGAAAACAGTGATAAGAACTCGAGGTTGCTTGCCAAGCTCACACAAAAAGAAAAAGGGAGGAATGGGATAGAAACGTTGAAAGATAGCCGAGGGAATTATTGTCATGCAATGAAAGCTAAAATAAAATTTTTTCAGGAATTTTATCAGGAATTGTACAAGGGTAAAGAAATTCAACAAGAAAAGGTGGAGGAGTATATTGGAAGGTTTATAAAGAAGGAAATAAAATCAGAATATAAGGAGTTAATGGAGTCAGTAATAACTCAAAGAGAAGTTGAAGAAGTTATTGATAAGTTAAAAGTGGGTAAATCACCAGGAGCAGATGGTTTGGGTCCAGAATATTATAAGGTCTTCAAAGATTGTTTAGTTCCAAAATTAATGGAACTTTATAATAGGATATTATCAGGAGAGAAGATACCTGAATCATGGGAACATTCAGTGATAATTCTGATCCCAAAACCAGATAAAGATTTGACTAATCCTGATTCTTATAGACCTATTTCTTTAATAAATCAGGATGCTAAAATTTTTACATCTATTATGGCCAAACGATTAAATAAATTTTTGGCAGAATATATAGGGGCAGATCAATGTGGGTTTGTGGTAGGAAGACATATGCATAATCTAGTGGGTAGAGTTTTAAATGTAATAAATGTAATAAAAAAAGCAAATATTAAGGCAGGTATTATGGCATTAGATATTTTTAAAGCTTTTGATTGTGTGAGCTGGCAGGCACTAAAGAGTATTATAGATAAATTGGGATTTGGAAATAAATTTAAAAATGTAATAGAACAGCTATATTCCCAAAATACGGCGGTAGTGGTGGTAAATGACGGACTTACTGAAAAGATACGACTAGCCAGAGGAACAAGACAAGGATGTCCGCTCTCGCCGGTCCTTTTTGTAATGGTTATGGAAGTTTTGGCGAAGGCACTAAGGGAGGATAAAGAATTAGAAGGAATTGGAGAGGTAAGGGAGATAAAGCTAAACATGTTTGCGGATGATACTTTATTGACCATTAAGAATCCATTAAGAAAATTAGAAAGAATTAAATATCAGTTGAGGGAGTTTGAGGAAATTACAGGGTTAAAAATAAATTGGTCTAAATCAGAGATGATGTTGTTTAACTATACTAAGAAGGAAGAAAAGGATTGGGAATTTAAGGGAATGGAATTGAAAGTTAAGAATGAGATTAAATACTTGGGAATTAAAATTACAAAAAATCTAGAGAATTTAGAAAGGGAAAATTTAACGAGGTTAAAGAAGGAGGTACTAGAGAAATTGGAGAAATATAAAAGATTAAATTTATCTTGGTTTGGGAGAATAGCTTTGATAAAAATGAAGATATTAGCTAAAATTAATTTTGTATTTAGGATGCTACCTATAAAAATATCAGAAACCGAGATAAAAAGTTGGCAAAATATTATTAATAAATATTGTAATGGAGAAAAGAGAGCAAGAGTGAATAAAAATAATTGGTACCTAAGCCAAAAAAAGGGGGGAATGGGTCTCCCAAACATAAAATTATACTACGTAGCAAATAGATTAAGACATGTTGTAGAAGCAATTATGGGAGTAGGAGATTTATATTGGATGGAAGAAAAAAACATAAGTAAGGTAGAGATGAATCTGGAGAATGTTTTTTTTAAAGATGGAGGAAGAAAATGGGTTGGAAGTATAGATAATCCACTCCTGAGGACTCAATGGGAAATTTGGAGCAAATTTAAAGGGAAGCTGCTTCCGAGCAACTCTCCCTTAGCACCGATAATAATGTTAAAGAATTTCCCAGAGGATCTAAAGGGTAGATTATGTAAAATACTAAAAGAGAAAAATAAAATAAAATTAAAGGATTGGGTAAGAGATATTAAAACAAGAGAAGATATGGAAAATTTGTTAAAGGAGAAGAAGCTATCTTGGCTAGAATATGGTCAATTAGAACAATGGAATAAAAAGTGGATTAAAGATAATAGAATGTGCAGAAAGATGACGAGGTTTGAAGAATTAGTAGTAAGTAAGGAGAAAGGAAAAGGAGGTAGTATAGTTTCAAAAGGATTAATGAGTGAAATATATAAAATATTGTTAGAGAAGGAGTTTAGAGAGAATACAGAGAAAATGATTTGGGAATCAGATTTGAAGATACAAATAGGGCGACAGAGCTGGGAGGGACTATGGAAACAAAGAGTGTTGAGAAGTTTATCAGTAAGAATAAAGGAGAATTATTTTAAAATTTTATGGAGGTGGTACCTAACCCCGGTTAGATTGAACAAGATAAGTGATCAACATTCAGCAAATTGTTGGAGAGGATGTGGGGAAATAGGAACGTATTTACATATGTGGTGGCAATGCAAATATGTACAAAGATTATGGAAGATGGTGTTTTCAGAAATTGAAGAAATAGTGGGAATGAAAATAGAACAAACACCAAAAATAGCATTGCTGTCACTATTTGAAGATATAAAGTGTGGAAAAGGAACTATAGAGCTGATATCGAGTTTGTTGGTTGCAGCACGATTGTTGATAGCTAGGAACTGGAAGATCCAAGGGGAATATTCTATTGAGGAATGGTATAAAGTAGTATGGGACATAGCCATTAATGATAAACTGACATGTAATATTAAGTGGAGAAAAGGCGTAACTAAAATAAATGAGTTCGAAGGAATTTGGAAACAGTTCCTAGTGTTCGTGTTTACTAAGGGAAGTGGGAAACCACCATCAGAAGAAATGATTAGATTTTGGACTCAAGAATGATCCCGAGGTGGGGGGTGCACTTTTATGTTAAGAATGGAAATGTTGTAGTGTGATAAGGCATATGTAATAGTTTTTGATATTTGTACTCAACAATTATTCAATATGTATGAAGCAGATATTTGATGTATTTTTTTTTCTTATTGTGTTGTTTCAAATATATTTTGGAAATGTTCATTTATGTTTATATAGTGTTGGAAATGAATAATAAAAAAAAATTATTAAAAAAAATTAGACAGAAGCACCTCCATGACCAGAGCCCTCCTATCAATGGAAGGCAGATCATGGATTGAATCATTTGCAAACCTCATGCAGACTTCATGCACGGCCTGTGTTGCCTACCTCTCAACTACCTCTATTTGGCTTATAAAAGCTGCCAGAGGGGGACTGACCGAGTGGGTAAGTGGAGTGGTCAATGCCTCCCTTTGCCAAGGTAGGGTGCCAGCCTGCTTGAAGGTGGCAGTGGTAAGACCCACACTGAAAAAGCCCTCCTTGGCCCCCACTATATTGGATAACTACCGGCCAGTCTCCAACATCCCATTTTGGGGCAAGGTATTGGAGCGTGTGGTGGTCTCCCAACTCCAGGGATTCCTGGATGAAACGGATTATCTACATCCATTTCAATCTGGCTTCAGGCCTGGTTATGGGACAGAAACAGCTTTGGTCGCCTTGGTGGATGATCTTCGCCAGGAACTGGACAGGGGGAGTGTGTCCCTGTTGGACTTCTCAGTGGTGTTCGATACCATCGACCATGGTATCCTTCTGGGCCGCCTTGCTGGGATGGGACTTGGAGGCACTGTTTTACAGTGGCTCAGTTCCTTCCTGGATGGGCGGACCCAGAAGGTGGTACTGGGGGACTCCTGTTCGACTCCTTGGCCGTTGGCCTGTGGAGTCCCTCAGGGCTCTGTTTTGTCCCCCATGCTATTTAAAATATACATGAAACTGTTGGGAGAGGTTATCCGGAGTTGTGGGGTGCGGTTCCACCAGTACGCTGATGACACCCAATTCTACTACTCCTTTCCACCCAATTCCAAGGAAGCGGTTTCTGTGCTAAACCGGTGTCTGTTGGCAGTAATGGATTGGATGAGGGCGAACAAATTGAAGCTTAATCCAGATAAGACAGAGGTGCTCCTGGTCAGTCAAAAGGCAGATCAGGGAATAGGGATTCAGCTTGTGCTGGATGGGGTTACACTCCCCCTGAAGACACAGGTCCGCAACTTGGGTGTTCTTCTGAATTCAGCCCTGGGCCTGGATGCTCAGGGTTCGGCGGTGGCCAGGAGTGCATTTGCACAGTTAAAGTTAGTGCGCCAGCTGTGCCCATTCCGAGAGATGTCGGACCTGGCCATGGTGACACATGCCTTAGTTACATCCCGATTGGATTACTGTAACACGCTTTACATGGGGCTGCCTTTAAAGAGTGTTCGGAAACTCCAGCTGGTTCAAAGAGCTGCAGCCAGATTGTTGACCGGGGCTGGTTACAGGGAGCAGACAACTCCTCTGTTAAAACAGCTCCACTGGCTTCCAGTCTGTTTCCGGGCACAATTCAAAGTGCTGGTTATGACCTATAAAGCCCTATATGGCTCAGGTCCAGGCTATTTGAAAGAACATATTCTCCCTTATGAGCCTGCCCGTGCTTTGAGATCTTCTGGAGAAGGCCTTCTTTCAGTCCCACCATCTTCACAGGTGCGCTTAGTGGGAACATGGGAGAGGGCCTTCTCGGTGGCTGCTCCAGTGCTCTGGAACTCTCTTCCCGGGGAAGCTAGGCTGGCTCCTTCCTTGATGGGCTTTCAGAAGCAGGCAAAAACTTTTTTGTTCCAGCAGGCCTTTGGAGAATAATCTGGCCCTCCATCTATGTTAATGTCTTATAATTTTGTTGTGTATTTTAAACTTTTATTTATTTACTAGCTGTACCCTGCCACGCGTTGCTGTGGCTCAGTCTGGTTAAATTGAAAAGAAAGAAAAGTCAAAGCGGATGTTTTCTAATATGTTTAATTTCACAATGCTTGTGGATATACAATATTTTTAGTTGTTCCATTGTCCACTCGAAGAACTACAGTTACAGGTAAGCAACCTGCATTTCTTCATCGTGGTCTCTATGCATCACACATATGGTCGAATAGCAAGCTGACATACCTTGGAGGTGGGTTGGTGCGTCATCTTAAAACCTCAGAAAGCGGGGGGCGGAGCTTGGCGGATCTTTCTCAGCACACACTTAATTGGAGACGCAGTGTCAAGCAGATAACGGAAATACTAGTGAAAAAAACAATCAAATATGCATGGGGTTATCCTGTATTTTTAAGATTTACATATGGTGGGGGGGAGCACAGAGTAACCTCTTTGGATCTGGGTAAAGAGCTGCTGAAGAGCTTGGGTCGGTATGATGATGCAACTTTGGCTGGAACAGGCGGGGGGGAAGTGAGGCTGGGGCATCTGGGATATAATAGAACTGATAAATGCATTATGAGATAATTGTTGATGGAATTGTTAAAGTATAGAGACCTTGCTGGCCAGGCGAAGCGCTGCCTCCCCCCCTCCCCCCCTAAGTAGATGGCCGGAGTGATAGACTTGCGGGGATATGGGGGGGGGGAAGAGGTGGGGGGGGAAGGGGGTGGAGTGGGTTGGAGTAAGGGAACTGAGGGTGTGTTTTTTATTATGGTGTTTGTGTTTTTATGTATGTGAAATTGAATTACAGAGCACAAGGGATCGGAAGAGGCATCAAAAGGATGATTATGGATAAAAGAATAAAAGTATCAACACTCAATGTTAAAGGTTTGGGGGCAGTCGTGAAAAGGAGGAGAATAGAACAAATGTTAAATAAAGAAGGATCTGACATAATTATGTTGCAAGAAACACACCAGGGCTTCGATAATGTAAATCAGATAAGAACAAAGTGGTCAGTTTATTATGAAAAGTCATTGGGGACTTCAAAAAAAAATGGTGTGGCTACTTTGATCTAAAAAAAAAGTGGATTTACATTACAAACTATAAAAAAGGATGACAATGGTAGATTCCTTATGATAAAAGGTCAAATGGAAGGTAAAGTATATACACTAGTTAATGTTTATGCCCCAAATGAGAGACATAGAGAGTTTTTTATAAAATTATTTAAAGAAATAGAAGAATTCAAGGAGGGGTATGTTATCTTAGCTGGGGATTTTAATATGGTTATGGACAATAGATGGGACAGGTCAAACCCCACTAACGTTGAAAAGAGAAATAATCTCACTATATTGAATAAATTAGTAAAAGAAAAATGACTATGTGGATTGTTGGCGTTTACTTAATGGGGCTAAGCCTGGGTTCTCATATTATTCCCCAGTTCATCATACATACTCCAGGATAGATCATATATTTGTTTCAAAAGACCTTACAACTAAGATTTGTAAAATGGAAATGGGGGTAATAAAGGTAACAGATCACGCATTGTTAAGTTTAGAATTTACAGTTAAGAAGAATTACAAAGAAGCGTATAGGTGGAAAATGAACACAAAAATATTGAAATATAATAAAGTGGTAGAAAAAATTCAGAGGGAATTGTCAGAGTCCTGGGAAATTAATGAAAAGGGAGGAACAGCAGGGTCAGTGGTTTGGGACACCATGAAGGCTGTAGCAAGAGGAATTTGTATTAGAGAAATGTGTAACTTAAGAAGACAACAGTATGCAGAGCAGGAGAAGTTAGAGATAGAGATTAGGAGTTTGGAAGAAGAATATTGGCAAGGTAAAAACAAATACAAATTAATAGAAATACAAGCTAAGAAAAAACAATTAGAAAATTTAAATTTAGAGGAAGTCCAGAAAAATTTAATATATATGAAAAGTGAGTATTTTGAAAATAGCAATAAAAATTCTAGATTGCTTGCCAGACTCACACAAAAGGAAAAAGCGAGAAATGGGATAGGAGCATTGAAGGATAATAAAGGGAATTATTGTCATTCAATGAAGGATAAAATAAAAAAAAAAATCAAAAATTTTATCAGGAATTATATAAGGGTAAAGATATTCAAAAAAAGAAGGTGGAGGATTATATAGGAAGGTATATAAAGAAGGGAATAAAAATAGAGCATAAAGAGCTAATGGAGAAGGTAATAACTCAAAGAGAAGTTGAAGATGTAATCGATAATCTGAAAGTGGGTAAATCACCGGGAGCAGATGGCTTAGGATCAGAATATTACAAGATCTTTAAAGGGTTTTTAGTTCCGAAATTACTGAAACTTTATAACGCTATATCACAAGGAGAGAAGATATCAGAATCATGGGAACATTCATTGATAATATTAATTCCAAAACCAGATAAAGACTTGACTATCCCTGACTCATATAGACCCATCTCATTAATAAATCAAGATGCTAAATTTTTTTCATCTATTTTGGCGAAACGGTTAAATAGATTTATATCTGAATATATAGAAGAAGACCAATGTGGATTTGTGGCGGGGAGGCAGATGCATAGTTTAGTGGGAAGAGTTTTAAATGCAATACATATGATAAAAAAAATCTAAGATCAAGGCAGGAATTTTGGCATTGGATATCTTCAAGGCTTTTGATTGTGTGAGCTGGCAGGCATTAAAGATTATTCTAGATAAAATGGGATTTGGAAATAAATTTAAAATCATAATAGAACAGTTATATTCCCAAAATACAGCTGTAGTGGTGGTAAACGACGGACTCACCGATAAGATACGACTAGCCAGAGGTACAAGACAAGGATGTCCGCTCTCGCTGGTCCTGTTTGTAATGGTTATGGAAGTATTGGCGAACGCAATAAGAGATGACGGAGAGATAGAAGGAATTGGTGATGTAAGAAAAATAAAAGTGAATATGTTTGCAGACGATACCTTATTGACTATTAAGAATCCAATAAGAAAAATAGATAGAATTAAACAACAATTGAGAGAATTTGAAGAGGCTACTGGATTAAGAATAAATTGGTCCAAATCAGAGATGATTTTGTTTAATTATACTAAGAAGGAAGAAAAGGAATGGGAACGAAAGGGAATAGAAATGAGAGTTAAGGAACAGATTAGATATTTGGGAATTAAAATTACAAAAAACTTAGATAATTTAGAAAAGGAGAATTTAACGAGGTTAAAAAAAGAGGTTTTAGCAAAATTGGAAAAATATAAAAGATTAAATTTATCCTGGTTTGGAAGGATAGCATTAATAAAAATGAAGATTTTAGCAAAGATTAATTTTGTGTTTAGGATGTTACCAATAAAAATTTCAGAATCAGAGATAAAAAGTTGGCAAAATATTATAAACAAATATTGTAACGGAGATAAGAAAGCGAGGGTAAATAAGAGTAAATGGTATTTAAGCCAAAAAAAGGGAGGAATGGGTCTCCCAAATATAAAATTATATTATGTAGCAAATAGGTTAAGACACATCGTAGAAGCAATTATAGGAATAGGAGATTTAGATTGGATGGAGGATAAAACTACAAGTAATGTAGAGATGAGATTGGAAAATGTTTTTTTTAAGGAAGGAGGGAAAAAATGGGTGGAAAGTATAGATAATCCACTCCTGAGGTCTCAATGGGAAATTTGGAGTAAATGCAAAGGGGAGCTGCTTCCGAGCAACTCTCCTTTGTCACCGGTAATAATGTTAAAGAATTTCCCGGAGGAACTGAAGGGTAGATTAAGTAAAATATTAAAAGAGAAAAATAAAATGAAATTAAAGGATTGGTTAAGAGAAATAAATACAAGAGAAGATATGGAAGAGCTTTTAAAGGAGAAAAACTTAACTTGGTTAGAGTATAGGCAATTAGAACAGTGGAATAAAAAGTGGATTAGAGAAAATAGAGTTTGTAGAGAAATGACGAAGTTTGAGGAATTAATAGTTAAAAGGGAAAAATGTAAGGGAGGAAGTTTAGCATTAAAAGGGTTAATGAGTGAAATATATAAAATATTGCTAGAGGAAGGGCTAATGGATAGTGCAGGAAAATTGGTATGGGAGACACACTTGAAGGTACAAATAGGAAGACAGAGCTGGGAGGGACTTTGGAAACAAAGAGTGTTGAGAAGTATGTCAGTGAGAATAAAAGAGAATTATTTTAAAATTTTGTGGAGGTGGTACCTAACCCCGATTAGATTGAATAAGATAAATAATCAGCATTCAGCAAACTGTTGGAGAGGATGTGGGGAAAAAGGAACGTATTTACATATGTGGTGGGAATGCAAATATGTACAAAGATTATGGAAGATGGTGTTTTTGGAAATTGAAGAAATAGTGGGAATAAAAATAGAACAAACACCAAAAATTGCATTACTGTCACTATATGAAGATTTAAAATGTGGAAAAGAAATTAAAGAATTAATATCGAGTTTGCTGACTGCAGCACGATTGATGGTAGCTAGGAACTGGAAGATTCAAGGGGAATATTCTATTGAAGAATGGTACAAAGAAGTATGGGATATAGCTATTAATGATAAATTGACTTGTAATATTAAGTGGAGGAAAGGTATAACTAAAATAAACGAGTTTGAAGGAATTTGGAAACAGTTCCTAATATTTGTGTTTTCTAAGGGAAGTGGGAAACCACCAGCAGAAGACAGTATGAGATTTTGGAAGCAGGAATAGATCCCGGGGTGGTGGGTGCACTTATATGTTAAGAATGATTATGATTATGTTATGATATGTTATGTTATAGTTAATATCTAATCAATATATATGTATTCAACATTGATTCAACATGTATGTAGTATGTTGTTGTTGTTTCTTTATTGTAATGGTGTATGTTTAATTATGTGGAAAAGCAATAAAAAAATTAAAAAAAAAAAAAACCTCAGTAAGCACTGCTCTCTCAAAGGAGCAGTCCTGGAGGGCACGAGTGTCCAGACTGTAGTGCCTGACAAACGTAGACAGGGTGGACCACGTCGTGGCTTTACAGACGTCTGACAGGAATTCCTCTGTTAAACGCAACAGATGTTGCTACAGCTCTGGTCGAGTGAGCTGTCACCGGTTGCTGTAGCTTTAGCTTCGATAGTGAGTAGGCAAGAATAATTGTCTCAACAATCCATTGTGATAACCTTTGGCACGAAATTGGGAGTCCTTTAGACGGCTCTCCATAACAAACAAACAATTGTTTAGTTTTTCTAAAGCTCTCAGTTCTAGCCTTGTAAAAGGCGAGAGCTCTTCTCACATCGAGTGTATGAAGTGATGCATCAATCGCTGTTGCTGGATTTGGAAAAAACGCTGGAAGGACAATGTCTTGGGACACATGAAAGCTTGACACTACCTTAGGTAGAAATGACAGGTCAGTACGTAAAACGACCTTGTCCCTATAAAAGATTGTGAAAGGGGGGTCGATCCTGAGAGCTCTAAGCTCGCTTGCACGTCTAGCTGAAGTTATAGCCACTAGGAAAGCAGTCTTAAAGGACAAAAGTCTAAGATCTGCTGTGGCCATGGGTTCGAATGGCTTAGTAGTTAAGAGACTGCAAGACCACCAACAGGCTCCACGATGGGACGACCTCTTTAATGGTCGGTATCGTGTTCTTCAAGCCCTTTAGAAATGTCTTTGATAGAGGGTGCGTAAAAGGCGAGCATCCATCGATACCTTTATGAAAGGCTGCTATTGCAGCTAGATGAACCCTAATTGAGGACAGTTTGAGTCCTAGTCGATACAATGAAAGTAAGTATTCGAGTATTGTTGAAATAGGGCAAGAGTCTGCTACCTGATCTTTCTCTGAAGCGAATCCTAGAAATCTCCGCCATTTCATTGCGTAAGATTTCCTTGTTGATGGCTTCCTTGATGCCATCAGTATTTGGTCAACTGTCAGGCTTATGGTACGGGAAGAGGAGTTGAGTGTCGAGAGATCTGCGTGTCGAACTCTGCCCTGGTGTCGAAACAACAACTTTGGTACCGATGGGAGTCTGATGTAGTCCCGCTTTGACAGCCGAAGCGCGGTGGGAACCAGGCCTGTCGAGGCCACCACGGTGTTATCAGGATACAGTCTGAGTTGTCTGTTTGGATCTTTGCTAGGACTCTTGTCAACAGAGGGAACGGGGGAAAGATGTAAAGAAGATCCCCCTTCCACGTTCTTGTGAAAGCGTCTCCTAGCGAGTTCTCTGCTTTTCCTGCTCTGCTGCAGAATCTGGAACAGACTGTTTTCTTCGGTGGCGAAGACATCGACGGCTGGATACCCCCAGTACCGAAACAGATGTTCTCTCGTTTCGGTATCGAGCTCCCACTCGTGGTCGGCATGGAAGGACCTGCTGAGTGAGTCCGCGATCGTGTTGTCTTTCCCTGCGACATGGATCGCAGTCAGGTAGGTATTTTTCTTTATACACCAGTTCCATATTCTGATCACAGATCGAGTTAAGGGGTATGATCTGGTTCCGCCCTGTCTGTTGATATAACAGACTACGGTAGTGTTGTCTGTGGCAATCAGGACGTTTCGGCCCTCGATGATTTGGGCAAAGGTCTTTACCGCATTCTCCACTGCCAAGAGCTCTAGGTGATTGATGTGTTCCTCTTTTAGGCTGGGAGACCATGGACCTTGGGCGGTGAGGGAGTTGCAGTGAGCTCCCCACCCATCCATGGAGGCATCGGTTGTGATTGTTACCGAGGGCGACGGTCTTTGGAACGGAACCCCTTCTAGTAAGTTTCCCATCGAGAGCCACCATTTCAGAGATGCTCGCACTTGCCTCGGGATGGAGAGAAAGGTTCTGTGAGTGTTGTGTCGAAGGTTGAACGTTCTTAAAAACCACCCTTGCAAGACTCTCATATGCAGTCTTGCAAACCTGATCACTGCGGTAGTCGCTGCCATTAGACCAAGCAGTCTTTGAATTGTCCATGCCGAGAGTTTTACTCGGCTCTCGGTATGGAGGATAAGATCGCGAAGGGTCCTTGCTCTGGATGCAGGGAGATATGCCCTTCCGTCTAGGGACAATAGGGTCACCCCTATAAAATCTATTTTCCTCTGTGGGGTCAAGATGGATTTCTCCTCGTTGACCCAAAGTCCTAAAGAGTCTAATAGGTTGAGAGTCGTAGCTATATTCTCCTGGAGCATACAGCTGTTCTCCGCCACCAGCAGCCAGTCGTCTATATATGGGTAGATGTAAATCTCTTTCTGTCGTAGGTGAGCGCACACTACCGCCATCACCTTCATGAAGACCCTCGGCGCCGTCGCAAGTCCAAAGGGCAGGACGGTGAACTGGAACTCTTGAGCTCCAATGGCGAACCGCAGGTAAGTTTGATGCGACTTCCTGATGGATATGTGGAAGTAGGCATCCCTCAAATCTACCACAGCGAACCAAACTCCCGTATGAAGGAGTTGGAGAATGGAAGTAACCATTGTCATACGGAATTTTCTGGGGGTGATGTAATTGTTTAATTTTCTGAGGTCCATAATTGGTCGAAGACCCCCATCCTTCTTCGGGACCGTGAAGTAACGTGAGAAGAACCCCTGGTTGTTCTGGTCTGCTGGTACAGGAGAGATGGCTCCTTTCATTAATAGGGTTTGTACCTCGAGTAGCAGAAGGGGGGATGGCGCTGTTACTTTCACTCCCAAGGAAGGAGGGAGGGTATTGAACTCGATGGCATATCCCGTGTTGATGATGGTGAGCACCCAGGAGTCGGTTGTTATTAACTCCCATTGATGGTAACGGGATGCTAGACAGTTCGCAAAAGGAGGTAGATTTGGGGCACAGAAGTCAAACCTGCTGCTTTTTGTTGAAGTCTGGCTGGCTGGAATCGACCTTGATAAGGTCTCTTCTTCTGTCATTGTTGTTGTTGTCGTGGTTGTCCTTGATAATGAGGACGTTGTTGATACTGTTGGAGAGGTGGTCTCGTCCACCGTTTTGGCCTGTACTGGGAGACGGGTGCTGTGAAACCCATCTTTTTAGTGGTAGTGCGGGCCTTGTATATTGAGTTGAGAGCATCGTCCGTCTTGGAATTGAATAAGCCCTCCCCATCGAAGGGCAGGCTCTCTATCCTAGTCTTAGTCTCGTTGGTTAGATTAGCAGATCTCAACCAAGCGTGCCTTCTCAAAGATATGGCGCACATCATGGATTTTGAGTGGCAATCAGTCTGGTGCCTGGCCGTGGATAGTTGTTGCCTGGCTATGGCCGAAGCCTCCGATTGAAACACTCTGGCCAATTCTCTTTTGCCCTCTGGGAGATAGTCACACGACGACCCTATCTTCTCCCAAAGAAACAACTGGTACCGGGCCATTGTAGCCTCATAAGTGGCAGCCCTGATACCGAGTGATGAGGAGGAGTAAATCTTTCTCCCCATTACGTCCAGCTTCCTGCCCTCTTTGTCTGTCGGTGCCGAATGAGTTCTTTGCGATCGGCCCTGAACAGATTCAACCACGATGGAGTTGGGATTCGGAAGTTGCATTAAAAAACCCGCGTCCTTTTCCTGGACCCTGTACATAGTTTCTAGTTTTCTAGAAGTAGGTTGCGTCTTCCAAGATAATTGGGCGGTTTGTTTCAAAGTTGGCGGAAGTGGTATGGCTACTGCTGCATTACAGTCTGTATGAAAGACGTCGTATATGGGATCGTCGATAGGCTCGTCAGGTTTTTGGATGTCTAGACCTAGCGATTGGGCCATTCTCAGAATATGTTCAGAGAATCGGCCCATGTCCTCTGAAGGAGAGGCCGGGTCAGTTGTATATACCGCGTCCTCAGGCGATGGGACTGATGGGACGACTGAAACGGCAGATTCAGAGTCGGATGGGTAATCCTCCTCTGGAGAGGAAGGTGTAACAAGCTGTAGCTGCTGCTGCACTGGCTCTAAAGCTTGCTCTCGATGCGGTGGTACCGTAACCGCTGACGGTCTCGGGGAGGCATGGTCTCGATGCCGACGGCTTGGTGCTGGTGAAGCCTGGTGAGATGGAGGCGGGGCAACCGGAATCTGGAAAACTCTAGTTGGAGGCGGTGGCTGGGCGAAATATGGCTCTGGCGGGTACTGATATCTCCGCTCATCAGTAAAATAGTCATGTGGACGATAATATTCCCAGTCGTAGTAGCGGTGTCTAGACCTGGGGTCGGAATGTTGGGATGATCTGTCCCACTCTGACCTGGGCGATCGGTGCCCTTCTATAGTGGTCACTGGTGTTGGCGATGGGAGTCAACAACCTCTTCCATTGTAGTAGCTCTTATAGGGTCTCGTACTGAGGTTACTGAGGCCAAATCCCTCATCTTGCCTTCAGAAAGACTTTGAGGGCCTTGCTGGTTCGGTGCGGTAGATGTCGGTTCCGTAGTCGGTATCGAACGATGACTCGGTACTGAAGCGGTTGCCGTAGCCGTTGGTAGCGAGGTGGACGTGCGGCTCTGACTCGGTTTAGAAGGCTCCGAAGGCCTTGAAGAGGACTTATCCAGCCTCTTCTTCTTTTTCTTTTTCTTCTCCGTTTCGGAGGATTTAGGAGTCCGGGCTTTCTTGGCAATTTTCTTAGCCGCGGAACTTGCTAACGACCGTCCTGGCGTGAGGGGTATCTTTGCCCTATAGTCCGCCACAATCTTGTCAGAGATTACGAACGAGCACATTTCGGTATCGTGTTCATCCTCGGCGATCTCTTGACTGACTGGTTTGTCCATCCTTTTTCGTGTTGTGTCGGTGGCCTTGAGCGCCTTCTCCCACAAAATAGAGCGCAGCCTATCTGCTCTATTCTTACGGGTCTGCTTCGTGAAGGCCATACAGTGTTGGCAGGCCTGTACCTTGTGACCCTCTCCCAGGCAGAGTACGCAAAGAGAATGCCCGTCTGTTGGAGGGAGCTTAGCCCCGCAATTTACACATTTACGAAACGGGGCCTTAACTGCCATACGCCTTAGGTGGCGGCGACCGAAAGATCGCTGAGGGAAAACTAACTACAATAATATATATTTTTTAATATATATATATAAACAGGGATAAGAACTTGGATAAGAAAAAAGAGGAAGATCAAGAGATCTCTATCTGTCTTGAAAAGACGAAAAAACGGTAAGTAACGGAGGTTGAATTCTAGTGTCTAGCACAATGGCGGAAGAAGAACTGAGGTAAGGACGGGAACCCACGGTACATGCGCAGTGGCGTGGGGGAGGGGTTCCTGCCCAAAAGTGTGTCGCTTAGCTATTGGAGGTTCTGATCTAGGTCTCAGCGCAGGCGCAGAGCCCATATGTGTGATGCATAGAGACCACGATGAAGAACTTGAGATTGTGGTGGACAGCTCGATGAAAATGTCCACCCAGTGTGCGGCCGCTGTAAAGAAGGCAAACTCCATGTTAGGCATTATAAGAAAAGGAATTGGGAATAAAACAGCCAGTATCATACTGTCCTTATACAAATTTATGGTGCGACCACACTTAGAATACTATGTACAGTTCTGGTCATCACACCTAAAAAACGTTATTATAGAGCTGGAAAAAGTGCAGAAAAGGGCAACTAAAATGATTATGTGGCTGGAGCATCTCCCCTATGAGGGAAGGTTACATCAACTGGGATTGTTTAGCTTGGAAAAAAGGAGACTAAGGGGAGACATGATAGAGGTGTACAAAATTATGCATGGTATGGAGAATGTGGATAGGGAGACATTTTTCTCCCTCATAATACTAGAACCCAGGGTCATCACATGAAGCTGATTGGTGGGAGATCCAGGACAAATAAAAGGAATTACTTCTTCACACAGCACATAGTTAAATTATGGAACTCACTACCACAGGATGTAGTGATGGCCACCAATTTGGATGGCTTTTAAAGGGGGTTGGATAAAGTCCTGGAGGCTAAGGCTATCAATGGCTACTAGCCCTGATGGTTGTGTGCTATCTCCAGTATTCGAGGCAATAAGCCTGTGTGCACCAGTTGCTGGGGAACATGGGTGGGAGGGTGCTGTTGCACCATGTCCTGCTTGTTCATCCCTGGTCGATGGCTGGTTGGCCACTGTGTGAACAGAGTGCTGGGCTAGATGGACTCTTGGTCTGATCCAGCAGGGCACTTCTTATGTTCTTATATTCTTTCAGAGGGAGAACAACAGAATTTTGAAACTTGGCTCTAGATTAATTAACTTTACAGTTCAGAGTAGCGTTTTAGCTTTAGCAGCATTAATGCAAAGGTATTTTATATTCAATACTTGCGAATTCAGTTACTTTAAATTTAAGATGACTGTTGCTAATATATGTAGATTTGACACTCTTGATGAAGTCCCATACCAAACAAAGGGCCTTTTATCCAAAGTATATAAATGCTTGATTGAAAATGATAAAATAGATTTTAATCCTAAATTAAAATGTGACAGTTATCTAAATAATCATTTCATCCTCAATGGACAGATATAACAGAAAATATAGGTATGCTTTGGATACAGATTCTAGAGAAAACTTAAACAAAATTTTATGCTTAGCATTATACACCCACCTACATTATAGAGAATTATACACTAATTTAGTGTGCGTTGGAGACATGATAAGTAGTGGCAGGATCTATATCTGATAAAACATTGAGGTCATTCAAAAATCCTGGAAGATGGGTCAATATGATTGGATATGAGAGTCTATCATACCTATTGCTATCATGTTTGGGTATGTAAAAACTTATGTTAGATCATGACATAGGCAGCTAATTGCTCACAGGTAGATTTTTTGATTACTAAATACTGAAAACAAGATCATTTGCCAAGTATGAAGCCTTTGAAATGTAAAAATTGGAGTACTACATCAGTGTATAAGCTGACCTAGTATAAACATCTCTAAAAGGTAAAACAAAATCATCATTCACACAAGAGATTCTATTCATACATTACTAGAGCTCGTGCACAGCTCAGAGTTTTAGCTGAAATACTGGCTATCATTTAAGATGTACTTGAAATGAATATTTTTAAAAGTATATTTATGGTAGTGTTTCTCTATATTTACAATAAAAAAGTAAAACTCATTACCCAACATCATAGAGCAACAAACATCCATTCGGGGAACCCTTTCCACATCAACCTGTTTTCAGAGGAATTCCTACATGTAGTATATTTATATATTTCCCCCTCCCTTTCAAAAAAAGTTTCCCCCCAAAACACAAAACAATACCAATAGGACAATCAAACTATAAGATCAGTAACATTTATGGCATAAATAATAGTGGCATAATACCAATCACTTTGGAGATACAAATATGATTTTGTCTATTGTTGTTTTCTTCTATCCACTGACATGACTTTGTTTTGGTGAGATACTATCTTTTTAAAAATAAAAAGGGTTTTCTCTGGCGCTGGCACCAAATGATGACAGAATGGGTGCCAGGTAAGCTTCCCCCAATGCACCACCTATCATATCTCAGTCAGCAAAGGCACCTTCAATGATGACCACATGCACAGGCTGGTTGATATGGAGGTAGATGATCCTTCAGGAACCTTAGTTCCAAGTCCTGTAGGACTTTAAAGACCAACACCAGCACTCTGATTTGTGCCCAGAAACAGAATGCGAACTGCTACATCTGTTTAAGGATCGGCATGTTATATTCCCAACCCTCTGTCCCATTTAACAGATGTATTTTTAACCAAATGCAGTTTCCAATCTTCAAAGACAGCTGCCCCGCATACAACACCTTATAGTAGTCCAAACGAAAGGATATCAGTGCATGAATAACTGTGGCAAAGATTATGTCTCTGTCTAAAAAGGGGTCATAACAAGACTACCAGCCTAAGCTGGTGTAAGGCACTCTGTGCCAAAGAAGCCACCCAGACTTCTAGTGACAAAGCTGGATCAATGAGCAACCTCAATCCAGGAACCTAAGCCCTTACTGTGCAACACCATGCTGAACATGTTGAACAATGTCATCCAAGGCAGGAGGACCGCAAACCAACAGCATCTCCATTTTCTATGAATTAAGTTATAGTTTACTGCCTCTCATTCACTGGTTCAGCACTTCCAACACCTCAAGTGAAGCAGATGTGAGGGAGAAATAGAGCTGAATGTTATTTGCATAATGACAACACCTTTCTCTATATCCTCAGATGACCTCAGTGGTTTTATGTAGACATTTTGTGGCAATTTTCCATCCAGAAGCCAAGCAACATAGTAGATGGAATCAAATACTGCAGGGTTTCATAGTCCCCAATCTTCAATCCAGGCAGACTATTCACAATGCCCCATGATTGATAGTATTCAAAACCACTGAGACACACTCCTCTTGTCCTCCTGTCATAGGATCATCCATCAGGGCAACCAATGTAGTTTCAGTGCCAAAATCAGGCATAACTGAAGTAAATCCAGATAATCAGGCTCATCTAAGACCTCTTGGAGTTGCACAGCAGAACCATATGATTTGGGGGCAATTTTTTTCCCAATGAGGCTTTTTGTGACTCACTATTGCCTTTTGTAAACTGAGAACACCCCCCCCCCAACACTTTCCTACAAGCTGCACACTGCAGCGGAAAGTTGGCAGTAGCAGGCAATTTGTCTTTCAAGGAAGCTTCATTGTCATTACTGATCTTCTCACTGAGGAATCCTCTGTAAGCTTCTAACTAACCTCAGCGATCTGTGAAACACAGTTTGAAAGCCATTGCCATACAACATGATGAACAGTCAATATTTCAATTACTTTCTGTTATTAGGAACCCACAGAAACATAATAGGTCCATATGGAACATAGCTCTCTAATTTAGCAAATCCTATCTACCACTCTAATTATTGTTGTTAACTCTTCGATAACATTAAAGCCACATAATTTATCATACCATCCATTTCATGTGTACTCAGCCTTACGTGCACACTTTGAAAGCTAAGCATAAAGCCTGAGAATATAATACAATCTATTGCTAGCACAAAAATCCAACAGCACAAAGTATATATGCAAATATAGCAGTCTGATAGGATGCAACCCTATACATATTCTTGTAGTAGTAATCACCCCAAAATAAATGGGACTTACACCTAAAGTGTGAGCAGGATGGCAGCCTTAATCCATGTTTCATGAATTATATAATCTTCTAAAGGTTACTTGGCATTTTTGTTGTAGTATAAACAAAGCAGGAAACAAGACAAGTGAGAGGAAAGAGATGCAATCCTTTAGAAGGGAAAAAAAGGGGGAAGCCACTTAAAGAGACTTGTGGCAACTTTAAAAGCAATAGATTTATTGTGGCACAAATACTGTACACACAAATTCAGAGGTGTGTATGCAGGGAGAGGGGCCAGAAGTCAACCCAAATTTGAATAACATAAAAACAAAATGGCAATGGCATTAATGTGATATTTTTTGTTGTGCCAATATAAATATGTCTGCCAATTAATGATAAGACTCTACACATCTGGTGATGTAGACTCAAGTACATGAAAGATTACTCCTCCGTTTAGTTGTTTTTAGCCTTTAAGGTGTCACAAGATTGTTTTTTGGTGGTACTAGCTTTCTAACTATGCTGTGATAATTTAATATCTGTAGCATCAAAGACACCGACAATCCCAATTAAGTCCGAACTGAAAATAACGAATTTTGCAGATAAATTGTAGTTCAGCAATGCATAGGACATTTGGGGGGGGGGGGGGCTTGTTCGAGGAAGACCATGACACGAAGGAGGAGAGGGAGGAACATAAATATTCAGAATATTAGTGGAGGGAGAAGGGGTCTCCTCCCATCCTGAGGGAGGGAGGGAACCTCTCCGCCTTCCCCAAGCTTTTCACAACGCCAACGCCAACGCCGCCGCCTCCCGCTAGAACAAGCAAAGGCTGCGTCTTCAAGGGCTCGCCTTTACTTGGGAGGAGGAAGCGCCGCTCCGCTTCGGAGCGGGTGAACAGGCACAGGATCCGGCCCAACCCAAAGCAAGGCCTGGCCTGGAAACGCTTCGAACAGTTAAACGGGTCGCCAACTTACTCACCAGCCAACCCGCCAATTCCCCTCAGGAACAGCCCGCAAGAGCATCGCCTCCTTGATGGTTTCCCCTCCTCCCTCCGTGTCGCTGCTATAGCTACGGGGAGCCAAGGCAACCGTATCTCGCGATAGCTCAGACGTGAGCGCGGACAGCAACCTTCCCGAGCCCAACGGGCCGCTGCCTCGGCTGCTCCTTGGTGCGGGGTGGGAGGGGGGACTGAATATCGCGAGAACAAACGAAACGGGAGGTGTGTCGCAACGGCTCCGGAGAATAGGGTCGCGTTGCCAAGGCCAGAGCGGTGCATGGCGGGTCGCTCGAGAGCGTCGAGTCCCGTGTCACGCTAGGAGTGGTTGTTGGCGACTGGGTCACATCGGTTCAGGTCGTATGGTTCGCATGTGTGTCCAGTTGTTGTTATTATTATTATTATTATTATTATTATTATTATTATTATTATTATTATTATTATTATATTTATTTGTATCCCGCCTTTTGCACAATGCTGGACCTCAAGGCGGCCTTACAAAAATTAAAACATATACATTTTAAAACCTAGGAAAAGAAATATACAAAAATTAAAAATAAAATACAGCTCTCCCCACGGCCTGAGTTCGATCCCAGCGGAAGCTGGTTCAGGCAGCCGGCTCGACTCAGCCTTCCATCCTCCCAAGGTCAGTAAAATGAGTACCCAGATAGCTGGGGAAAAGGTAATAATAGCTGGGGAAGGCAACGGCAAACCACCCCCCTATAAGGCCTGCCAAGAAAACGTCAGCAAAAGCTGGTGTCCCTCCAAGGGTCAGTAATGACTCAGTGCTTGCACGAGAGGTTCCTTTCCTTTCCTTCCTACAATATTAAAACATTAAACATTTAAAATATATAACATTTTACAAGTCCTTAACATAGATGGAGGCCCAGATTATTTGCCAAAGAAATATACAAAAGTTTTTTTTTTAATTACAATATTAAAACCATGGTGGATTTGATTTAAATCATTGCTCAGAAAGACTCGATTTAATCATGTGACTCACCCCCCCCCCAAAAAAGTGCACTATTCCTCACTATAGTTTACAGAACTCAGAGTTACCAAAGACTCAGTCTTGCTGGTATAATCTTAATATTTACAACCAGATGAAGTTTTCATTTTTAGATTAGTAACTTTTCAGATTTGTTTTACAGTTATATCAAAAAAATACTGATTTGGTTATACTATTAGAAACATCATAGATAGATAATTATGAAATTATTGTGAACTATCTCCAGTTTAATAGGTTAATCATTCATATTTGGACAACTTTTCTGCTGTACTTTATTGGAAGGAGAAAAATAATCTTACAGAAACCTCTGGAAGAGCGTGACATTGTGAATGGATAAATGGAATTCATTTACCAAAAAATGTAAACAGCCTCATGCTACATAGTTAAAAACTAATCCTTATTTCATGATGAATAACCTTTGGACTATAATGTATCTTAAATAGAAAACTATCTTTAGATAGATTTTTCCTAAAAAGGCATTTTATTAAAAAATAATCCAGTTTTTTATTTTTTTAAAAAAAGCATTGATTTTTATCCACCCTGATTAAAACATTAAACATTAATATTCCCCGGACGTATTAAAATGAAGGGCAAGCGTGGGAGCTATCCAAAGGTCCATAACAAAAAATAGGAGCTCCGTTGAAATCAATGCAAGCTACAAATAAAGCAAGGAATGGATCTTGAGAGGGAATGGAATAAGTCACAGGGATAGAAATGGCTTACATTGCTTTCAATTTATTAGTTTACATCTTAATGTTGATATTTGCTTTAATATGATTTTAATACATTACGTTAATTTCTTGGTTAACATATAGATATTTTCAGGCCACATATAAGCCACATTAAAAGGGAGAAATGATGGGAAATGAAATGACAGTAACTGGAATGGCTATCCCTGGGGGCTACTGGGACTGGAATGACTGCTCGTAGGGAGGTTGGGGGAGGGAATGGAATAACAAGCCCCAGGACCACTATGACAAGCCCCTGGGGACTGGAAAGACAGACCTGGGAGTAGAATGATAGGTGATGGAAGTAGCACGACAGCTCCTGGGACTGGAATGGCATGCCCTTCAGGAGTACAATGGCAGACTCTGGGACAGGAATGAAAGGCCTGGGGGAAGAGTGACTCGGAGCACGGCCCCTGATGAGGTGCTCTTTCACAGGCTCTGGACCTGAGCTGTGAAGGGCTTTATAGGTTAACACCAGCACTTTCAATTGGGCTCAGAAATGAACTGGAAGCCAGTGAAGAAGATACAGCACCAGGGTAATATGATTATGATGCTGATTTCCAGTCAATACTCTACCTACCATATTTTGTACTAACTGAAGTTTACATAGTTTAATAAACTGAAGTTTAGATGGTTTCCAAATCATCTTCAAGCGCACATAGAACACATTGCAGTAAATTAAACAGGAGGTATTCAGATGATCACTGAATCATGTCTCATGGATCATCTCTCACCAAGTAGGGTCATAGCTGGCATACTAGCCTAAGCTGGAAAAAGGTGCTCTGTGTCTTTAACAACAAAGATGGATGTACAGCACTTCCAACCTATGAACATGATCTTTTAGTGGGAGTACAGTAAGCAGGTTAGACACCACCCACCCAGACTATGCTCTAACAGTACCTCCATCTTATCTAGAATGAACTTCGGTTTATTGGGCCTCATCCTGTCCATTACCACGGCCAGGCACTGTCACATCTGGATCTGATGAAATGGAAGAGCAGCAAGTCATCTATATACTAATAGCATTACAGTCTAAGGCCTGGTTTGCACATAACATCAATCCAGAGTATGGGTTGTTGTTGAATTGTGGGTTGACATTATATGTGAACCCTTCACTATAGTTTAACTTTGGATTGTTAACCACAAACAACCCAGGTAGAGAACTCATAGTTTGTTGTTGGGTTGAAAACTCTTGGTCGTTCATAGTCAACAACCTATAGTTAAACCATAGTGCAAAGTTTGCATGTAACAGCAAGCCATGATTCAGCAACAACCTACAATTCATCAACAGCCCATACTCTAGATTGTCATTACATGTGAACCAGGCCTAATATTTATTTATTTATTTATTTATCATATTTATACCCCGCTCCTCAGCCAAAAAAGGCTCTCAGAGCGGCTTACACTTAGCAAAAAAGACAGTCCCTGCCCTCAGGCTTACAGTCTAATAAAGACATGACACACAAGGAACAGGAGTTCAGGAGGGAGGGAAGAGAGAGAGTCCAACAGAAGCAGGCCATGATGTTTCTTCTGCCTGCTCCTGTCCCCTTGTTCTTTCTTCTTCCCCACAGGGCCAAGATGACAGTTTGCCCTGTGGGGGTGGGGGAAGAGTCCAACAGGAGCAGGCCATGATGTTTCTTCTGCCTGCTCCTGTCCCCTTGTTCTTATTTATTATTTATATATTATTCATAATATCCAAATGACCTCATGCAGCAGCTGCATGTAAGATGTTAAATTGTATGTCCACAAATGCTTATGCCAGAATAAAACTGCACAAGATTCTTTGTTGAGTTTCCTGCAATAGTTTATTATGAAACACTAGCAAGAAAAGGAGCAAAATGATCTGAATTAAATTCTAGGAATGCTTTAAGAACATAAGAAGAACCATGAAGGAACAGACAAATGGTCAATCCAGTCGAGTGTTCTAGTCACACAGTGGCCAAAAAGTTACCCACAAGAAACCCACAAGCAGGACATGAGTGCAACAGCACTCTTATGCCTAAGTTCCCCTGCAACTGGAGGTAGCAAATAGCTTTATTCTCCATGAATTTGTCCAGTCCCATTTTAAAGTCATCCATCTTGTGGAAGTGAATTCCATAGTTTAACTATGCACTTTGTGAAGAAGTACTTACACACTGGAACAACATTTACATTGAGCTGTCCTCCACAATCCCAAGACCTCTTTCTCCATCAGTCTCTACTAGCCCAGATCCCATCAGTTTATACTTGGTTGGGATTTTTCTGCCCCCAAATGCATCACTTCGGGGACATTTGCCATTTTGATGCCCATTCTCCTAGTTTGGAGATATCTTTTTGGTTAGTAACTCAGGACTTACCTTTGCAGAAACCATGTGTCTATTAATTTTAACTTTAATAAAGCTTTCGACCAATTTTCCTGGTATAGTTTATTTTGGTCATAGACCAGCACATCAGAAAACATCATCACAATAATATTAAAAACCCCAATATACAATAAAATAAATACATAAAATCCATAAAAACCCCAATATACAAAAAAATACATACATAAAATCCATAAAACGCGGCAGTCTCAGCCTTAGTCTAAGGTGCAATAAAATTCTTCAACATTAATTTCCGTCGGCTTATGGCAGCCGCACAAAAACTGGCCACTTTTAGAGTAACCTGAGGATTCTGATCCGATAGAAGATGTTTTATGTAATATTCATCTGATCTACCGGGAGTTCGCGGCAAAATAGAGGTTATAAATGTTTGGCGTAGATTTTGATAAAAGGAACAATACAGCAGAACATGGTTTCCACTTTACCCATCTCACTGTTCTTGGTAGGATACATTTCCAAACCTTCCATCCAAAAGGGCTGAAGGTAGAACGTTAAACCTGGCCAGAGTGAAAGCTTTCCTGAATTTAGGAATATTCAAGTCCACCAGATATTTTGCATAAGCAAATATCCTCCCATTATCTCTAAATTCAGGATACCTTGAAGCCAAACTCAAATGATTTTGCAATTCTATATCCCAAATACGTTGTTGAATTATCATTTTAGCTTTTTCAAAACCAAGAGCAACTAGGGCATTTGGTGAGAAGCCTAGAACTCTCAGTTTTTCATATAGTGTAGTTTTCCATTTTGTCTGGAATGTATCAATTAATGTCAGTGGGGCCAGGCCCACTGGGGAGAAAATCAGCTTCAGCCAGTAATGAATCCTAAGGATCCATATACGGGGCTAAATAGAAATTTGCCCTGTCTCTAAATGGACAATTACATTTGGAACACAACTTGGGACTCCCAAAACTGAACGCAAAAATTTAGTCTGAGTGACTTCAAAGGGGGCAAAATTTTTGTATGCGCACAACTGTAATCCATATAACATCTGGGAGATGGCCTTCGCCTTGAAAACTTGAATGGCTGAGGGAATATATTGGCCTCCTTTTGTATAGAAAAAGCAGAGGAGAGCCTTGATGCTTCTCTGTGCATTCTCAATTGCATTTTTAGTTTGCAAACTCCATAAGCCAGAAGAATGGAATGTTATACCCAAGTATCTAAAGGATGAAACTTGTTCAATGGGATGGTTATTAATCTGCCATTTATGCTTTAACCTTCTTCTGGAAAAAACCATAACCTTAGATTTAAGATGGTTAATCAACAGTAATTCATTTTTACAATAGAGATCTAATGCTTTTAAAAGACGTCTTAGTCCTACACTTGTTAGGGAAAGCAGCACAGCATCGTCGGCATACAGAAGTACTGTCAAGGGCTTATTTGCCAATTTTGGGGGATGGGAACATACTTCCCTCACACTTTTAACTAATGAATTGATATAGAAATTAAATAGAGTAGGTGCAAATATACAGCCTCGCTTTACTCCATTAAAAGTTGGGATTTGATCAGTTAGGTGTCCCACCCGATCGCAACTTATCCGAAGATAAGTGTTCTCATATAAGCAGCGTATGAGAGTTAAGAGACGTCTATCAATATTTGTATCTGCAAATTTTTCCCATAACCTCTCTCTTGAAATTAGGTCAAAGGCCGATTTGAAATCAATAAAGGCTGCATAGAGAGCTCCTCTAGCTTTTGATGCATATTTTTCAACCAGGTGTTGGAGAACCAAGCCTTGGTCAATAGTAGATCGCCCAGACCTAAATCCCGCCTGTTCGTCTTCTAGAACGTTTTCTTGATCCAGCCACATAACTAGTTTTTCATGAAGATGGCTGGCATACAATTTACTAATTATACTTAAAAGGCTGATGGGTCTGTAATTTGCAGGGTCCGATCTTTTCCCTTTTTTTGTATATTGGGATGATAATTGCAAGTCCCCAATCTTCTGGGATGCAAGCTGAACGATCGATGTAAGTGAATAGGGCTGCCAAAACTGGCGCCCACCACTCTTTATTGGCTTTAAGTAGTTCTGGAGGGATGTTGTCTCCACCTGGTGCTTTACCCTGTTTAAGTTTCAGGATAAGGTTATTTATTTCAGAAACAGATACAGAGGGCCACTCGGGAGCACTATTAATTAAAGCTCTTGGAAACTGTTGGGAAACTTGCCCACTTGCATACATAGTATAGAAATGGGATTCCCAAACTTTAGCAGGGATAAAATACTCTGGTCTAGCTGTTATATTTGGCCAACCTCTCGAAACAACTTTCCAAAAGGTGGCTGAATCACCCGCCCTCGATGCATCTATTAAACTCTGCCATGCTTCCTTTTGGGCTTGCTTCTTTTTATCTTTAATCAGAGCTTTATATCTCCTTTTGTGCTCAAACCATTCCTTAGGAAGTACTGGAAGATTCTGTTCCCTGTACTGCCTGTATTTTTTAACTAAGAGGTGTTTTAAAGCAATGCAGTCTTGGTCAAACCACCTTTTAGATTTATTGGACAAGGAGAGTTGTTGTTTACCCTTTTTCAAGCAATTTTGAAGGGAGGAGATCAATATTTGGTATAATGATACTGCTTTTTCGGGGGATACTGCATTTAGTAGAACATCTCTAAGGTGGAGAATGCAATCCGAGTACAACATCTCAGATGTTGCTTTGTCTAGTTTGGCAGACCACCTAATCCGTGAGGATCTCATTTCTGCCTCTTCAATCATTAGAAAACTGTGATCAGTGTGCACATTAAGGTTTCTCAGGTTTAGGGATAGCATTAAGGGTAGATGGTCACTCTCAACACGGTTACCCACCTTAAGCCCAGTCACCTTATTTAACAAATTATAAGAGACTGTGATATAATCAATCGTTGATGCACCCAAACTTGACAGGAAGGTAAATTCCCCATTCATATCACCCTTTACACCGCCATTCAAAATGACTAAATCAAGTCTATTTATCATTTTCATAAGGCATAAGCCGGCGTAATTGCAACCCTTATCCTTAGATTGCCTGTCAGGCAGGGGGTGGGCCTCCTCTGTTGCAGGTTGGGGTTCATGGAAATGGGCATACAAGGCAGCATCATTCTGACCAGTTCGAGCATTAAGATCACCCGCCAAGATCACCGAGGCTTCAGGATACAAATCTGTCAGCTTATTGATATACTCCTCCAATTTTAACCAATCTTCTTTAACCAATTGCTTTTCCCTATGTGGTGGCATATATACATTAATTACTAGTAAATTAAATGAATTACACTTTAGAATCAACGCGGTGGCCAAATAAGTCAGGGGCTCCAATCTAGATAGGGAGGCCCTGATGCTTGTAGCTATTAGAATACCCAGTCCTCCTTTGGGCCGCCCACCTTTGTTACTAGGAGTTGCATCTAAAGAGTAGGAGGCAAAGCCATTTATAGATAGATCCTCTCTGGTCCATGTCTCTTGAAAAAGTAAAATCTCATGCTTTTTTATGAATTCCATAAAGGGGGGATCTACCACTTTACTTAGCCAACCTGCAATATTCCAGGAAAGAAGACTTATTTGTGATATGTTACAATGGCACTTTTTTTGTCAAACTTATGCAGACCCCCCTTGCGGGAAGCTCTGAGTTGTTATAGTCACTCTGGGACAAGTAGATGAAGTTACTCCCCCTACAAGTGACTGATGCTCCTTTGCAATTTCCTCACCTTTATCATAGAATCATAGAATCATAGAATAGCAGAGTCGGAAGGGGCCTACAAGGCCATCGAGTCCAACCCCCTGCTCAATGCAGGAATCCACCCTAAAGCATCCCTGACAGATGGTTATCCAGCTGCCTCTTGAATGCCTCTAGTGTGGGAGAGCCCACAACCTCCCTAGGTAGCTGATTCCACCGTCGCACTGCTCTAACAGTCAAGAAGTTTTTCCTGATGTCCAGCCGGAATCTGGCTTCCTTTAACTTGAGCCTGTTATTCCGTGTCCTGCACTCTGGGAGGATCGAGAAGAGATCCTGGCCCTCCTCTGTGTGACAACCTTTTAAGTATTTGAAGAGTGCTATCATGTCTCCCCTCAATCTTCTCTTCTCCAGGCTAAACATGCCCAGTTCTTTCAGTCTCTCTTCATAGGGCTTTGTTTCTAGACCTCTGATCATCCTGGTTGCCCTCTTCTGAACACGCTCCAGCTTGTCTGCGTCCTTCTTGAATTGTGGAGCCCAGAACTGGACGCAATACTCTAGATGAGGCCTAACCAGGGCCGAATAGAGAGGAACCAGTACCTCATGTGATTTCGAAGCTATACTTCTATTAATGCAGCCCAAAATAGCATTTGCTTTTCTTGCAGCCATATCGCACTGTTGGCTCATATTCAGCTTGTGATCTACAACAATTCCAAGATCTTTCTCGTTTGTAGTATTGCTGAGCCAAGTGTCCCCCATCTTGTAACTGTGCCTTTGGTTTCTATTCCCTAAATGTAGAACTTGGCATTTATCCCTATTAAATTGCATTCTGTTGTTTTCAGCCCAGCACTCCAGCCTATCAAGATCACTTTGAAGTTTGTTTCTATCTTCCAGGGTATTAGCTATCCCACCCAATTTTGTGTCATCTGCAAATTTGATCAGCGTTCCCTGCACCTCCTCATCCAAATCATTAATAAAAATGTTGAAGAGCACTGGGCCCAGGACTGAGCCCTGCGGCACCCCACTCGTTGCCTCTCCCCAGTTTGAGAAGGTTCCATTGATAAGTACTCTTTGAGTCCGATTCTGTAGCCAACTGTGGATCCACCTAATAGTTGTTCCATCTAGCCCACTTTTAGCTAGTTTGTTAATCAGAATGTCATGTGGTACTTTGTCAAAAGCTTTGCTGAAGTCAAGATATATGACATCCACAGCATTCCCACAGTCCACAAGGGAGGTTATCCTATCAAAAAATGAGATCAAATTAGTCTGACAGGATTTGTTCCTGACAAATCCATGTTGGTTTCTAGTAATCACTGCATTGATTTCAAGGTGTTTACAGATTGACTTCTTTATAATCTGCTCCAGAATTTTCCCAGGCATGGATGTCAGACTGACTGGTCTGTAGTTCCCAGGTTCCTCCTTTTTGCCCTTTTTGAAGATAGGGACAACGTTAGCCCTCCTCCAGTCGTCCGGCACCTCACCCGTCTTCCATGATTTTGCAAAGATAATAGACAAAGGTTCTGAGAGTTCTTCCGCTAGCTCCTTCATTACTCTTGGATGCAGTTCATCGGGCCCTGGGGATTTGAACTCATTCAAGGAAATTAGGTGTTCTTTGACCATTTGTTTATCAATCTCAAACTGTAATCCTGCCCCCTCAACTTCTGCTTCATTTTTCCAGGGGGGTCATAGACCCGCTTTTGGGAGAAGACCGAGGCAAAGTAGGAATTGAGCACTTCAGCCTTTTGTTTGTCGTCTGTTATCAATTTGCCATCCTCATTAAGCAGTTGAACCACCATTTCTTTCCTCTGTCTTTTACTACTCACGTATCTGAAGAAAGCCTTTTTATTGCTTTTAGCATCCCTCGCTAATCTCAGCTCATTCACAGCTTTAGCCTTCCTGATGCCATTTCGGCACTTCTGCGCCACTTGTCTGTACTCTTCTTTTGTAGCCTAGCCTTCCTTCCACTTCCTATATGTATCCCTTTTTGTTTTCAGTTCATCAATAAGCTTTTTGTGGAGCCACCTTGGTTTCCTCTGTTGTCTTTCTATCTTTTCTCCTTGTTGGAATTGTTTGTAACTGTGCCTTTAAAATTTCATTTTTTAGATACTCCCACCCATCCTGCACTCCTTTTCTTTTTAGGCTCCCTTGCCACGGGACCCTACTTACTATAGTTCTGAGTTCATTAAAATCAGCTTTCCTAAAATCCAGAGTACGTGTATGGCTATGCTCGACTTTTGTCTCCTTCATAATCAAGAATTCAAGTATGACGTGGTCACTTTCCCCCAGAGTTCCCGTAACTGCCACTTTATCCACTAAGTCATCCCTATTGGTCAATAACAAGTCAAGGATTGCCGATCTTCTAGTTCCTTCCTCCACTTTCTGTAGGAGAAAGTTATCACCCATACATGTCAGGAATTTCTTGGAAGGGCCGCTTTTGGCAGTAATGGTCTCCCAACAGATATCAGGGTAATTGAAGTCCCCCATCACTACTACATCACACTTCCTTGAAACACTGGCAATTTGTTTCTCAAAAGTTTCGTCCTCGTCTTCTCCTTGATTGGGTGGTCGGTAGTAGACTCCGATTATCATATTCTTTTTATTCCTAGCCCCATTTATTTTAATCCAGACGCTCTCGATGGGGCTCCCAGTCTCATCCTCCTGTATTTCTGTGCAGGGATAGTTATTTTTAACATATAGTGCAACTCCACCTCCCTTTCTATTTCTTCTGTTCTTTTTGAACAAGTTATATCCTTCAATTGCTATATTCCAGTCATGGGAGTCATCCCACCAAGTTTCAGTTATACCTATCAAGTCGTATTTGCCTTCATGTAATAAGAGTTCAAGTTCATTCTGTTTGTTTCCCATGCTCTGGGCATTAGTATATAGACATCGAAGACCATGTGTTTTATAGTCTGGCTTTGTTCCTGCCTTGTTGCAGACACTATTTTGGGACTGTTGGAGCTGTTCTCTGTACTGTGGTGCATTGGCCTTCATCCATTGTTGCCTCAAAATTTACGTCTCCCACCCCCGCAAGATTCAGTTTAAAGCCCTCCTGATGAAGTTCTTCATGCTGTGGCCGAACTCATTCTTTCCAGCCCTTGTGAGGTGCAACCCATCCCTTGCCAGCAGTCCATGTTCCAAGTAGCGTAGCCCGTGGTCCCAGAATCCAAAACTCTCACGACGGCACCACCTACGAAGCCAGTCGTTCATCCGGAGTATTTTTCTTTCCCTTTCTAATCCTCTTCCAAGAACCGGGAGGATGGATGAGAAAACTACCTGGGCCCCAAAGTTCTTCAGTTTCCTTCCCAGAACTTCAAAGTCTGAAATGATTTCTTCGTAGCTCTGCTTGGCGACATCATTTGTTCCCACATGGATGAGAAGAAAGGGGTATGTGTCCGTGGGCTTTATGAGCTTCGGTAACCCTTCAGTCACATCTCTAATCTGTGCTCCAGGGAGACAGCACACCTGGCGAGTCCATGGGTCTTCACGACATACTTGGGTTTCAATCCCATGCAGCAGGGAGTCTCCCACAACGACTACTCTTCGCTTCTTCTTGGTTGACCTACCTTCTGTCTCTTGGTCACTGTTGCATGGTGTCTCCTGTACTTCTTCCTCTGCAAACTGTCCTTCAGTCTCATTCTCCAGAAGCTGAAAGCGGTTGCTTAACTGCAATGGCTCCACCGGTGCAGAATGCCCTCTAATTCCTCCTCTCCTAACTGTCACTCTTTTCCAGGGAGTTTTCTCTTCATTGGCTTTCCTCCCCTCAGCATACTCCACTTCTGCTTCAGCTGGCTGTTGCTCTTCAATCTCATGTGCTTCTTGTTGCTGTTGCAGTTCCACCGTTCGGTCTAAGAACTCCTCGACTTCTCTTATTCCTTGGAGGGTGGACACTCGCTGCTCAAGTCCTCTCACTTTTTCTTCCAAAAGTGCCACCAGCTTGCACTTGTTGCAGGTATACGCCATGTTGAGCTCAGGCAGAAACTACTACATCACACTTCCTTGAAACACTGGCAATTTGTTTCTCAAAAGTTTCGTCCTCGTCTTCTCCTTGATTGGGTGGTCAGTAGTAGACTCCGATTATCATATTCTTTTTATTCCTAGCCCCATTTATTTTAATCCAGACGCTCTCGACGGGGCTCCCAATCTCATCCGCCTGTATTTCTGTGCAGGGATAGGTATTTTTAACATATAGTACAACTCCACCTCCCTTTCTATTTCTTCTGTTCTTTTTGAACAAGTTATATCCTTCAATTGCTATATTCCAGTCATGGGAGTCATCCCACCAAGTTTCAGTTATACCTATCAAGTCGTATTTGCCTTCATGTAATATGGCTAAAGAGAGTTCCGTCTGTGGTATCAAAGTCAATTAAATTTGTAGTGACACATGTCTCCTTCTCATAGGTGTTTTTTGGGTATAAAGAACTGGAAAGACCTAAAGCCAGAGGAGGTGTCAGGTTTTCAAAAAATCTTGAGAAAAAAATTCCCCTCCCAGCAAAAGCTTCTCTGCTGTCATATACAGTTTTGGCCTTGCCCCACTCATTGAAGGTAACCACAGCACGAGCATGTGTATAATTATAGTATAAGTATTCCACGTGGACAATATTATTTAAAGTAACCAACCCTGGGAAAACTGCATCCAAGATTATTTTAAAGTGCCGTTTGCGTTCGTGCTGGGTTAAAAAACCTGCAGGCTTAGGATAATTCACTAATACCAACTTCTGGCGATTCAATATTAAGTTCGAACTGGAGTATTTTACGTTTTTCGTCTGGTGGAGCTTCTTTTTCTGTGGGGCTAGTGTCCAAGGATCCTGCGTATCAGAAACTTGGATCTGATCCTGTACTGATGTTAGTGAGATGGGCTGTAGGGGGGTATCAAATATAATTTCAGATTGGAGTTTGCCAGTATCACCAATAGTTTCCTTGTTCTTGGTTTCCTTAACTTTTGAATCTGCTTTCTGCTTGGGACTTTTGTCAAGCAGTTTCAAAAGTTTCTTGAATTCCATTTTCTTGTATCTTACAGAGTTAGCATTTTTCACATTTTTGGTCTTTTTTAGATTACTGCCCCCTTTCTTCTTAGCCAATCTCCTGCCCACCTTCCTATTTGGCATAGTAGAATTGTTTGTTTGTGCTTCAGTTTTACGCATCTCCATTTCTGAAACCACTCCTCCAAGCTCAGGGGCATCTTTTGTGTATACTTCAGCCAGTGTTGTTAGAAGGTTGGAATTTGGCATTGGTTTTTGCTCAGATGTCTTAGTTTCAATTTCAGTTGTGTTGCCTTGGATTCCTTTCTTAGATCTGCCTAGTGCAAAAACTGTTAATGTAGTCAGAAGCTCCTTGCATTCTGAGAGAAACTTCTTTATCAGAGATATATCATCTGCCTAGCTCGTAAACAGTCTCTTGGTCAGCTCATGTTGGCTGCTAAGCAGATTGGCTACCACATGGGGATCTTTGTCGTCAGAGAAGATAGAGTGAATGTTTTGATATGGGGGTAAAGAATCGAAGTTCTTGCCCGAAAAAGCATCTGGGCAGGTCGGTATGACAGGACTTTTTGAGCTGCCTTGTGGAGTTTCAGACGAGCAAATCGTATGTCCAGTCTCTGCAAGGGGGACCCCCACAGATGTGAATTCTGCAGCTAAACTGCATCTGCATTCCTCTGGGTTTTCCCAGTCCATGACCCTCATTATACTCTGAGGTCCCAGGGACCAGTCTAGCACCTCCTTATCAGGAGTCTTTGTCTCAGGTGTTAGATTGAGAAGTTCCTCAGAGTTGATGGGAAAAAAGTTAGTGATTTTTAATTATTTTGGGGCCTTGGTATAGGAGATCACATCTTCAGTGACTGGAACTAGACCTTGTTGTTTATAGCCGCCCCTGGTGAGGACCATTGTGTTCTTTATGATGTTACACACTATTAACCAGAAAGCAGGAATAAGCCCAGCGAGGCACAGGAAGTGGTATCCAATAATCAATGGCCAATGTCTTTCTGGTAATTCCTTTTGCTATTACATCTGAATGGCCGTGGTTCTTTTGATCCCTGGTTCCCTTAGTTCTTGTTTGGTTCTTCCCCCTCCTCGGTACACCCTGAGAGGTTTGATATGTGGGGGAGCTTCTCTAGCAGCATCCAAAGAACACTGAATCTCCAGGTGTCTGAGTATTATGGATTGTTACTTCAACTGTCCGTAGACCTCTAGGTAGCGGCTTCTTGCCCACGGCGGAGAGCCTCACGCCGAGAGCCCTTTTGCTCTCGCCCTTCGGCTCGCGCCTACAGGATGTTGAAGGCTTAAATACCTGGGGAAAGAGGACAGGTTGCTTGCAGCTGCTGGGGAGAGAGGGCAACAGCAAACACACACAGGACTCCTCCAATGCAAACCCAACCCTCTCCTGGCCAAGGTGCCTCTAGAAGCCTCGTTTTAAATACTTGGTGAAAGAGGACAGGTTGCTTGCAGCTGCTGGGGAGGGAGGGCAACAGCAAACACACACAGGACTCCTCCAATGCAATCCCAACCCTCTCCTGGTATAGACATTAAGGCAACCAACCTGTAATTCCCTTTTCAAAAATTGGTGTCACATTGGCCATTCTCTAGTCCTCTGATACAGAGGCTGATCTTAGGGACATATTATATAGTTTTGTAAGAAGATCAGCAATTGTATATTTGCATTCTTTAAGAGCTCTAGGATGGATACCATTTCGGTCCAGTGATTTATTAACTTTCAATTTGTCAATAATGTTAGGAACTTCATCTTTGTCACCACTATTTGCCTCAGTTCTTCAGGTAACGTAAGTTTAGGTGTGGGTGTCTGCCCTATATCGTCATCTACAGTAGAATCATAGAATAGTAGAATTGGAAGGAGCCTATAAGACCATCAAGTCCAACCCCTCGCTCAAGGCAGATGAAAAGAATTCATTCAGCTTCTCTGCAATCTCCTTATCCTCCTTTAGTATTCTTTTAACTCCACTGTCATCCAGCAGTCCAACTGCCTCCATAGCTGGTTTTCTGCTTCTGATATATTTAAAGAATTCATTATTGTTGGCCTTGATGCTGTTAGCGATATGCTCCTCAAAATGACCTTTTTACCTCATATTGTCTGCTTGCATCTCCTTTGTGCAAGCTTGTACTCGCTTTTGTTTTCCTCATTTGGGCAAGACTTCCATTTTCTGAAGAAAGCTTTCTTTTCTCAGTTAGCTTCCTTGATACTGCTTTCCTTAATTAGAATTGATTAGGAGAATATTTGTGTCTTGACTGCCTGACTCGCTCTGGGAGTTTGATGGGGATGTGTTTTGTGTTGATCTCAGTTATTAGTGTATAATTAATTAGTGATGCCTATAAGGGACAGTCCAAACCTCATTCAGATACCCTCTACTTACTGAGTTCAATAGAGTTGGGATTTTTCTAGTGTCATTCCTACAATACATTTTAAAAGCAGCACTGAGTTAACATTTTAAAAAGAAAAAGGAACTTGTCTGAAAATTGTGAGAAGATGAACATAGTGTTCTAAAGAGTTGCCTTTTCATCATAACACTCATTTCTCTCACTTGTCACAGTTGTGTATTGATCCATTCGGGAACAGAAGCTGCTGAGGAGGGGGTGCCTCAAGGTTCTCTGGGGGACTTGAAATAATTAAGTCAAACATTTAGAAAAAGGAAACAAGCCCTGAGCCTGCACTTGCTTCGGGGTTACTGGAAGATGTGTGTGTGTTTACAGTAGAATGTGGAAGTCATTACTCATCAAACAGGCACTGTGGAATTTGACTGAGGCGCTATGTTAATATTCAGCATAATTGAATTTGTGTGGCATCTGTGAACAGTCTAATTTGTTGTGCTGCAGTCTTTGCAGAGCTTGTGGGTATCTCATAGATTTCCCTAAAGAAATATACTTGTTTGCCTTCTTGTAGTTCTTTCCCATACATTTAATAAAAAGAACACCGCTTCCAGTCCTTTATGGGAAAGTATAGTGGATTGAATTATCATATGCCATTATGTAAAAGATGTAGTTTTTTGCAATACATTCTCAGAAGTATATCACTTTTCTGAGTGTGTCTGGTTAAGAGGCTGCTATTGCAATGCTGCTTGCATCAATGCAAATTATTAAATATGCTATCAATGCCAGCCTTTGATACTTGTGTAACTGAAAATGAAAAATCAAGATGATGCAGTGGACTAGAACTATTATTTTCAATGGCCCAGAGAGAGATTGGAAGCAAATTATGTCCCTTGTCTAATTACCATTTCCAGCTTCCAATGAGGCAAACAAGATGGTTATCAGGAGGTCTCGGTCTCCTTAGGAAATGTCATCCTAGAATACAATGTAGCAGTCAAGGAAAGCCTATGGAAACACACTATAAAGATGGATTTGGAAAAGAGAAAATACACAGGATCATTTGGATTCAGTTGTGAGAGATCCGTTCTAGAAAGAGTCTTCCATATAATGTTCCCTTTCAATGGACTTTGTCAACCTCTAAAACCAGGGTGGCGGTAGCACAACCCCAAGTTCTGAATGGTGCTTCATCAGATTGATCTCTTCATGGTATGTGGCTACCAGGAGGAGGGCCTTCTCTGCTGTGGCACCCCGGCTGTGGAATGAGCTCCCTAAGGAGGTTCGCTTGGCACCTACATTATATGTTTTTAGACGCCAGGTGAAGACCTTTTTATTCTCCCAACATTTTAACAATCTATACATTTTAAATAACATGGTTTTAAATTTGTAATTTTGCATTGCTGCTGTTTTTATCTGGTTGAGCTTTTATATTGTATTTTATATTATGGTTTTATACTGTTGTTTTATACTTTGAATGGTTTTAATTTTTGTGAACTGCCCAGAGAGCTCCGGCTATTGGGCGGTATAGAAATGTAATAAATAAATAAATAAATAAATAAATGGTATCTAAATGGGCTAAAGCATAATTAAATCACAGGGATTTCTTTGCAGGAATGGGTGTAAGCTGTGAAACAGGTATAAATGGAATCTCATTCTAGATGAAGGTAGCAACACCACCAAGTAAAAGACCCTTGTTAACTTGTACCTTCTTAAAATTCTAGAATAGTGATAGTCTTCCTCATTCCTGTAGAGTTACGACAGCTAGAAAGTCCAGAAGGGTGTTCTTTTGAACAGCACATCATTTTTCATTAGCAGGAAACTTCTGTTCATTCTGCTTGTAGCAGTTTTTCTTTTTTTATTTTTTTTATTGAATTTTACATCTATAACAAAAAGATGTAACATCCAATCACATCAAACATTACACGATAATCCAACACGGGATGTCCTTAATCATATTAATCAGGTGACACTCAGTGGACTGATGGTAACTGTATATATTCAGAGCTAGAGGAAAATACATCAAAACAATTCCCCCCCGAACTATTCTCCTAGCAGATCTTTACAGCATGTTCTGTGAGTTGATGGAGGTATAGTAATGTCCTTATTGATATTAACATAATTAATAAATAACTCCTAGATACCATAGAAATTATTAATATTTGTCTCAGATCTATACTGCTTAACCTGTTTTGTTAGCTTTTCCATCAATGCCAGAGACCAGAGTTTATTTCTCCATATATTAAGGGATGTCGATTGTTCTTTTTTCCATGAAAATGCTTATTATTATCATTCTAGCAGCAACACACATGAAAGTAAGGAGTTCTTTATGTGCCAGTTTTTTTGTTTTTTTCCCTTCAAAAAAAGCTATTAGCTAATTGTGGGGAGAAGTTAATTTTTAGTTGAGTAATCTTTTCAGCCTCTTTGCAAATATTTCTCCAGAACTGGTTTACCAAGTCACAAAGCCACCACATATGAAAGTAGGTGCCAATTTCATCACATCCTCTCCATTTCAAGGATGTTGACCTACTAATATGACTTAATTTCACTGGGTAAGGTACCATCGATTGACTAGTTTGATAGAGTTGTCCTTTATTTTGGCAGAAACAGAATAAACAGGGCTCTTGTCCAAATCCCGTTCCAACTAGAAATATCAATAGGTTTGCCCAAGTCTCTTTCCCAAGCTGCTCTGACACCTTCAGAGGGTACATATTTGATGTTAATTAGCATATTATATAGTTTTGAAACTAACCCGTTAGTGTCTAACTTTGTTTTTGCAAGGATAGATTCAAAGTCAGTGGGCGAACGACCTTCTGCTTTCACTTGAGGCTTTGCTATAAAGGAAGAAACCTGATAAACTTGAAACCAATTTGTGTTTCTGTCCTGAAGCTTATCTCTGAGTTGTTCACCAGATCTAGGGCACAAATCCACAAATAAGTCTTTCAGTCTGTACAGAGCAGCCTGTTCCCAGCCCTGAAACATTTCTAGTTTATTTGGATCAAAAATAATGGATGATGAAGGAAAGGAATCAAAGGAGAAGGCTGAGGAGCAAGAAATGTATGTCATAGAATCATAAAATCATAGAATAGTAGAGTTGGAAGGGGCTTATAAGATCATTGAATCCAACCCCCTGCTCAATGCAGGAACCCACCCTAAAGCATACCTGACGGATGGTTGTCCAGCTGCCTCTTGAATGCCTCTAGTGTGGGAGAGCCCAAACCTCCCCAGGTTACTGGTTCCATTGTTGTTCTGCTCTAACAGTCGGGAGGTTTTTCCTGATGTCTGGCCGGAATCTGGCTTCCTGTGACTTGAGCCCATTATTCCGTGTCTCTGGGAGATCGAGAAGAGATCCTGGCACTCCTCTGTGTGACAACCTTTCAAGTATTTCAAGAGTGCTTTCATGCCTCCCCTCAATCTTCTCGTCTCAAGGCTAAACATGCCCAGTTCTTTCAGTATCTCTTCATGGGGCTTTGTTTCCAGAACCGTGATCATCCTCATTGCCCTCCTCTGAACATCCTTCAGCTTGTCTGCATCCATCTTGAACTGTGGTGCCCAGAACTGGACACAATACTCAAGATGAGGCCTAACTAGTGCCAAATGGAGGGGAACCAGTACCTCACATGATTTGGAAGCTATAGTTCTATTAATGCAGCCCAAAATAGCATTTGCTTTTTTTGCAGCTACATCACACTGTTGGCTCATATCCAGTTTGTGATCTACAACAATTCCAAGATCCTTCTTGTTTATATATTGCTGAGCCAAATATCCTCCTATTTCTTTTGGCATTTATCCCTATTAAATTTCATTCTGTTGTTTTCAGCCCAGTGCTCCAGCCTATCAAGATCACTTTGAAGTGTCTTTAGATATGTGGTAGTCTTTGATCTGAAAGCCTAGAACTTTCAAGAAGCAAGAGCTGGTAGTTAGGCTAGACTGTGCTGTTTTCATGAGATAAAAATTGAAATGAAGGCCTGTGCTTGACTGGTAGGCACTTCATTTTTATGAAACCGTAAGTGTAGGGCTAGCATGTTTCTGATGGGATTTAATTGTAGCTATGCTGTTTTTTTAAGTGAGAGAAATGTATTTTGCTTGAGTTTTTAAAAATAAAAATTCCAGTTTAAGATTTAAAAATCCAGTGTTGCCTTTTTTGTAAAGCATTGATTTTTATCTACCCTGATTAATGTGGGGTGGGTGGGGGTGGGGTATGACCTGCTCAGCTTGCAGTCCTCTCCTAGGCTCCACTCTGTAGGCAACACATAATACATTCAGGTACCTTCACAATAGGGTTCTTTATTACTACGATACATGAGAAAAATTTCACTTCTGGGGACCTGCATGGCAAATTGGCACACTATCTATGTTCCAATGCCGTTTGCCCTAAAAGAGAGGGGGGAGGTCCTACCCAGGTCTCCTACAAAAATTAAAACTTGCATAATCCTTTAAAGCTATATGCACACATACATACATCACGATAGGATTGCCCTACACATGAGTAATCTGTGAATAGAGCTTCCTTTGCCTCAAAATGGCATATTGAAGACTAACCTCTGGTCAGAGGTGTTAATCTGGTGCTAAAAGGGTTAAATTAAATTAAATTAAACTGCCATCTTGGCCCTGTGGGGAAGAAAAAAGACTGAGGGGACAGGAGCAGGCCGAGGAAACATCGGGGCCTGCTCCTGTTGGACTCTTCCCCCACCCCCACAGGGCAAACTGCCATCTTGGCCCTGTGGGGAAGAAAAAAGACTGAGGGGATAGGAGCAGGCTGAGGAAACATCGGGACCTGCTCCTGTTGGACTCTTCCCCCACCCCCACAGGGCAAACTGCCATCTTGGCCCTGTGGGGAAGAAAAAAGACTGAGGGGACAGGAGCAGGCCGAGGAAACATCGGGGCCTGCTCCTGTTGGACTCTTCCCCCACCCCCACAGGGCAAACTGCCATCTTGGCCCTGTGGGGAAGAAAAAAGACCGAGGGGACAGGAGCAGGCCGAGGAAACATTGGGGCCTGCTTCTGTTGGACTCTTCCCCCACCCCCACAGGGCAAACTGCCATCTTGGCCCTGTGGGGAAGAAGAAAGACCGTGGGGACAGGAGCAGGCCGAGGAAACATCAGGGCCTGCTCCTGTTGGACTCTTCCCCCACCCCCACAGGGCAAACTGCCATCTTGGTCCTGTGGGGAAGAAGAAGGACCGAGGGGACAGGAACAGGCTGAGGAAACATTGGGGCCTGCTCCAGTTGGACTCCCCTCCAGCAGGACAATCCCATCAGCCCTTTCTCCAGTCCACTTAATTTCTCTCTCTCTTTACCTCTTCCCTCCTGAACTCCTTTTCCTTGTGTGTCATGTCTTTATTAGACTGTAAGCCTGAGGGCAGGGACTGTCTTTTTTGCTAAGTGTAAGCCGCTCCGAGAGCCTTTTTTGGCTGAGGAGCGGGGTATAAATATGATAAATAAATAAATAAATAAATAAATAAATTATGCTGCATGAGGAAGGCTACTTCAAGTGAAATATGGATGATTTAATCTGGAATGGTGTGGCTTGAGTGAGGGTTTTGGGGAGATTTACAAGAACATCCCCTAAAAAGACCCCAGACTCATATCTGAAATACCATTAGAGGTATATTCCAGACCCCTGAGCCATGGACATGAAGACCTTGAAGTTTGATTCTATGCTAATTGATGTTATACCATTAATTAAGACTTTAGCTAAAACATGCAGGATTGTCTTTGAAGAAAGGGAAACCCCCCCACAGTGGACTTTTACAAGAGGCTTCTTAGAGGTTCAAGGCCACAGTGTTGGGAGAGAGCTGAGCTCAGATGTCCACTAGGAGGGAAAAATTGTTTTGAAATCTTGTGGTGTGCACCTGCTGATAAGAAATGTCCTCACTCGAAGTTGGGCGTGGGAAGTAGTAATACTGAGCAAATGTGACACCTGGGATATGACCTAATATGTCCGAAGAGGAACACGAGTTTGAAGAAGATGTCCTTGGCATTAAATACGCCAATCAAGATAAGATGCCCAGATGGCAGCCATGTATTCTAGACCCCATGAGTATAACACATGAGATATTGGGAAGGGGGAGACCCCTAACTTCTGATTGGTGAATAGGTGGTCTAATCACTTATTCATGCCAATTGTGATTGGGAGATAGTAGTCTCATCACTCATTGACCCCCATCTTTGGGCCAGAACAAGTGTATTAAAGCACAGGTACCAGAGCTGGAAGGCAGATTTTTTTATTATTATTATTTTATTTTTGATTTTCTCTTCAACTTCCTCTTAGATTTGATGGAGTTGGGTAACTGTGAATCTATTTATGCTTTTAGACTTTGGGACTAAAAGCATAAAGTATTTCCTTGAAAGTTGGGACTTTGAGTATTTTTAGACTTTAGGACTTGTGCTTATTTTCTGAAGCTGGAACTTGAAATTATTCCCAAGTCTTAGAAGTTCTCTGACTTCTGCTTTTATTCTTCACATGCCCAGTGGAACTTCAGCATAGCTTTTAGATTCAAATAATATGCAGGAGGAAGAATAGGGAGGGTTAACTATGTTTTAATATAGCCGAAAATGTTTTAGTTTAGCTTTAAACCACAAATAGTAAACAAAAGCGGATAAGGAGGAGTCATAACAATGCTAGAAGTTCAAGCTGTTATTTTATTAGCTAAGTTTGTAATACTTGCTTTAGCAACTGCAATTCTTTTACTTAATCTTGTATTTGCATTTCATTCTCTTTTCTTGTAACCACACAGAGAGAGATTGTATACTTATATAACCACCATGCCACTTGTTTAATTTTGCAATTTTTACAATAAATAGATTCTGAATTACAATCATGTCTGTGGTGATGCTTGTCAGCTGGGATTAAATGTTCGGCTGTTTGGATTAGCACTGGTTACCCACTGGGGTGTTTCAGACCCAATTTGGTGTAGGTTCTGAGGTTGAAAAGGACCAAATTTACAAGAGGGATCAGAGGAGGATTTCTTAGGCAACGATCCAACTATGTATTCTTCAAAGAGGATGGGATTGTAACTCCCTCAGGGAAGCATTAACTACTTCTCTGAGATATGGGCAAGATCAGCTGCTCTGTGTTCTCCTTACAGAGGTGAGGTCTCCACTATTTCATCATAGAAGTCCCTTCCTAGAGAGGCCCAGCTGGCTTCATTAATTATAATTTTAGAAGTGGCGTCAACTTTTCCAACAGACACATGGATTTTAATTAGTCCTGCCTGCCCTTTGCTGCTGGATTCATATATTTATTGCTATATATTGAAGTGAATGGGCCTACTGTAAGTAGGTCTACCATTGGATACTGTCCATTGAGTGTAGTGTTGTGCTGTTGGTTTTCACACCTGGGGCCCATCTTGACAGGTTTACCCCGGGGTGGATCCGCACTGGCCCTAGGTCATTTAGATGACGCAGCCACCATTGCGAAGCCACCCCAGGGCTTTCCCTCGAAGCTCCAATTTTTAAAAGTTGGGGACTTACCCCGACCTTTTCCACTTGGTGCGAGGTGACGATGGCCTCTGCCGTCTGTTTTCCTTGCTCCGGAGGCATGTCTGGGGAGATGGTGAACACTGATTGGTTGCTGGCCCACCTCCGCGCTTCTACAACATGGGGAAAAGCCAAAAAATGATTTTTAAAAACTTGGGATGCAAGGAAGTGCCAACGCCCCAGTGCACAGGTGTGGCGCCTCCTCCAAAGAAAAGGTAAAAAACACCCCAAAAAAGGGAGAAGAGGAGTCGTGGGCACCCCAATGCACGGGCATTCCTCCTCTCATGCAAACCCTCGCCTTCGCGCCTTCGTATGGGGCTAATGTGAAGGAGAGCAAAGGCAGGGGTTTGGGGGCTCATGGCGCCAACGCACCATTGTCAAGATGAGCTCTATGCCGTTTTTGAGGGCCCCTGTGCAAGGAACCCTCCATCACCCCCCTTACTGGCATTCTCACCAGCTGCTATTACTACTCGTCCTCCTTCTGCTTGCTTGACAGGGAGCAAGTGGGGAGTGGTCTGTCTTCTGCTGCGCCGTCACAGCACAGTAAAAGTGGGGAGTGGTCTGTCTTCTGCTGCGCCGTCACAGTAAAAAAAGGTGTATTTCCAAAAGGCAACATTAACCGCACAAAAACTGGGGCCAACTAAGTGAAATGGCAGCCGCAGCGCCCGTTGCAACCAAGCAGCAGGCTGGAGCAGCGATCGAGCCCATAGGCTAGAGCAGTTGGGGCAATTTCGGCCGTTCTGTACTGGAAGCTCTATGGTTTTGGCCCGTTAACCACAGGTGTGTGTCAGACAACACCTTAAACCAAATTTTGTGCTGCTAACCATGCTGCATAATGTGGTTAGTGAGGCCCGGTTCAGACAATGCTCTGGGCTTTGTGGTTAGCTTAACCATGTTCAGCTGTGGTTAAAGCTAACCACATGCGGAATGGTTGCAGACGACACTAACCCTTTTGTGGTTAAGCTCCAGACACTCTTGGATGAGGCTGATTATCTGGATCCATTTCAGTCGGGGTTCAGGCCTGGTTTTGGCACAGAAACAGCCTTGGTCGCTCTGTATGATGACATATGTTAGGAGAAAGACGGGGGAGTGTGACTCTGTTGATTCTCCTTGATCTCTCAGCAGCTTTTGATACCATCGACCATGGTATCCTTCTGGAACGTCTGGCTGAGTTGAGAGTGGGAGGTACTGCATTGCAGTGGTTCCACTTCTACTTGACGGGGTGGTTCCAGAAGGTGGTGCTTGGGGAACATTGCTCAGCCCCATGGATTCTCCATATGGGATTCTGCAGGGGTCAGTCTTGTCCCCCTTGCTGTTTAACATGTAAAGTATATGAAACCGTTGGGTGCGGTCATCCAGAGTTTTGGAGTGCGTTGTCATCAGTACGCTGATGACACACAGCTCTCCTTCTCCTTTTCATCTTCATCAAGTGAGGCTGTGGATGTGCTGAACCGGTGCCTGGCTGTGACAATGGACTGGATGAGGGCTAATAAACTTAAACTCAATCCAGACAAGACTGAGATGCTGCTGGTGGGTGGTTCTTCTGGCCGGATGGTGGGTGTTCAACCTGTTCTAGATGGGGTTGCACTCCCCCTGAAAGAGCAGGTTTGTAGCTTGGATGTTCTCCTAGAACCATCCCTGTCACTTGAGGCCCAGGTGGCCTCGGTGGCACAGAGTGCCTTCTACCAACTCCGTTTGGTAGCCCAGCTACGCCCCTATCTGGACAAGGATAACCTAGCTTCAGTCGTCCATGCTCTGGTAACCTCCAAATTAGATTACTGCAATGCCCTCTACGTGGGGCAGCCTTTGAAGACGGTTCGAAAGCTGCAGCTTGTGCAAAATGCAGCAGCCAGATTGATAACTGGAACCAGAAGGTTCGAACATATAACACTGTTTCTGGCCTGCTTGCATTAGCTGCCTATATGTTTCCAAGCCCAATTCAAGGTGCTGGCTTGGGACCTCAATACCTGACAGAACGCCTCTCCCAACATGAACCTACCTGTACACTGCGCTCAACACCTAAGGTTCTTCTCCAAGTGCCTACTCCGAGGGAAGCTCGGAGGATGGCAACAAGGGAGAGAGCCTTTTCAGTGGTGGCCCCCCAATTATGGAATGATCTCCCCGATGAGGCCCGCCTGGTGCCAACATTGTTATCTTTTCGGCGCCAGGTCAAGGCCTTTCTCTTCTCCCAGGCATTTAACAGCATTTAACAACATATGCTAATTTTGTTTGTTTTTTAATGGACCCCAGAACTGTTGCTGTTTAAAATGGATACTGTTTTATACTGTTGTTTTTATATTTTTTGATGGTTTTAAATTTTGTATACTTTTTTAAATGTTCTCTGTTTGTAACTTTTGTAAACCACCCAGAGAGCTTCGGCTATGGGGCGGTATATAAATTTAATAAATAAATAAAATTTAATAAATAAATAAACCACACATTAACCACAAAGTGGTTAGTTAGAGTGACCCTATGAAAAGGAGGACAGGAGTCCTGTATCTTTAACAGTTGTATTGAAAAGGAAATTTCAGCAGGTGGCATTTCTATATATGGGGAACCTGGTGAAATTCCCTCTTCATCACAACGGTTAAAGCTGCAGGTGCCCTGCCCTCTTTTAAATCTGGTCACTCTAGTCCAGCTCCTGCAGCTTTAACTGCTGTGATGAAGAGGGAATTTCGCCAGGTTCTCCATATACAAATGACACCTGCTGAAATTCCCTTTTCTAAAGATACAGGAGCCTTGTCCTCCTTTTCATAGGGTCACCCATATGAAAGGTTAGCAGAGCATGTGATTCCTCCAAGCGATCCACCCTGTATCCCAGCAGCCCTAGCGCTACGAGCCCTGGCAGTTATGTCTGTCATTTTAGTGCAGGCACCAATGAAATCAGCCATTACATGCATGCATCGGCCCATTTAGTGAGTGGTTCCTTTGCTTTCTGCGTTGCTGTGCCTGCTAGACCTCTACAGTCATCACAGGGGAGGCAGAAGCCTTCCGGGACAGCTGCGCTAGCTGCCTCATCAGGCAGCACTGCCACAGTAATCAGAACCTGAGGGGTGTAATGGCACTTCAGCGCGGTAGGAGAAACCGATGCTTCATATGGGGAAATTGCAAGCGGGGATTTAAAAAGCTCTACTGTAAGCGTGCTCTGCTAAGAAGAGCAAAAATAACTCCAGAAAGCTAATGCGGGACACAAAATGGCAGCTGCAGCAAGCGTAGCAATCAGCGGTCCAGAGCAGCCATAGATCCCGCTTGCTAGAGCAGCCAGGCCTAGTTAGGCAACTCTGTACTGGAAGCTGTTTGCCTTAAACCCTTAACCACAGACATGTGTCAGACAAAACTTTTAGCCATGCTAGGGTGACCCTATTTGGGAAACCAAAAAGGAGGACAAAGGAGGCTTTCCCACCCCAACATGCCCAGCCCCTGAGGAGGCGGGCCCATCCTGACATAACCGCCCCCCAGGGGGCGTGGCCTTGGTCACATGTCTGATTCTACAGTTCACAATTAAGACAAACCTGTTCTACATGATGCGTTGATGTTAAAATCACTGAAATAAAGAACATGTATCTGAAGTTAACATGTATTTTAGTTACTGTACAAATTTCTTTGTGGTAGTTCTTTTTGCTGCCCTCTTTTGTACCAGGTCTCTCTAGTATAGCTGCTGCAACTTGAACTGTTGTGATGATGAGGGGATTTCACCAGGCGCTGCATGCATAGAAATGACACCTGCTGAAAATTCCTTTTCTATGCAACTATTAAAGATACTGGAGCCCTGTTCTTCTTTTCATAGGGTTACCTTCCTCTACACCACAAGCCACAAATTAGATATTTAATATACAGACAGTATTAAATCCCTGGGGGGCGGTTATGTCAGGATGGGCACGCCTCCTCAGGGGCTGGGCATGTTGGGGTGGGAAAGCCTCCTTTGTCCTCCTTTTTGGTTTCCCAAATAGGGTCACCCCCTAGCATGGCTAAAAGTTTTGTCTGACACATGTCTGTGGTTAAGGGGCCGTGGTTAAGGGTTTAAGGCAAACAGCTTCCAGTACAGAGTTGCCTAACTAGGCCTGGCCGCTCTAGCAATTCATGTTAATTCTGGTTAACTTTGTATGAATGACTAGTCAGTGCTGCATAATCCTACTCAGAAGTAAGTTCAATTGTGTTTATTGTATTGGATTTACTTCCAGGTAACTGGGCAAAGGATTGCAGCCTACATAACTGTAAGGATGCACATATATCAAATGTTAGGACAGCAAACATATCAAATTTAAACAAATAAATCATTCAACACTACTCAGAAATAAAAAATGTGAGGAAAGCAACCTGATTGTTCCCAATGACCATACACTTCATGCTTCACTCAGATCAAGTGTTTTTAAAATATACTTCACTTTTCTGAAATACATAGTGACATTTATCCAGAATTAAGTTTCACTGAATACAGTGGAATTTGCTTCCAAACCTGCATCAGACTTGGCTTAAGTGTCATGAAACAAATACAAGAGAAGTAACATGCCAAATACTTAGAACCAAGCAGATAGTCCTTGTTAATAAACTAACACATGCTTCTCTTCACATCATAGAATCATAGAATAGTAGAGTTGGAAGGGACCTATAAGGCCATCGACTCCAAACTCCTGCTTAATGCAGGAATTCACCCTGAAGCATACCTGATCAGTTTGCCTTTCTCTAGGAAGTGCAAAGCCCTCCTGTTAAGGAGGACTATACACCCACCATAACCTTGCCTCGTGTATCATGTAACAGCAGGTACAGTCCAGAAAGATGCTTTCAGAGCCAAGGAGATCCAGACACAAGCAAATCAAGCCAAACCACGGTACTCACCCACAGATTACTTTGCCCTAGTCCAAACATTGCTGCTCTCAACCCTTTTTGCTGCAGGACCGCTTCTGCCCCCTTGACCCAGATAAGGGGCCTGGGCAGCTTGGAAGAAGCACCAGGTAAAGAAGGCCTCTGGCACTCCACTGAATATGTCAGCAGCCAGTCCACCAGCTCCTCCACTCGTGGCCTGTAATGGCAGAATGTAGTAACTGGCTGGGTACCTCTCTCTTCATAATCAGGTACTAGCTTGCAATGGTGTTATTAAACAATGTTTGATGCTGGATGTAACAGTCTTAGAGGCCCCTTTATATCTTAAAATGCATTGTTTCACTTCAAATGAAAAGTATGCCTTCCACACCGACAGGTACTACATTCCTGATACTATATATTCCATGCATGTGAGGAGTTTCACATTTTAAACCCACTTAAAGTGCAATCCTATGCATGTTTAAAAAGAAAAAAAAGACCAACAATTCTCAGCACAACCCAGCTAGCCATGCTGGCGAGGGGATTCTAAGAGCTAAAGGACATTTTTCTGTCTAAACATGCATAGGATTGTGGCTTTAATTCATCGTATCACACTAGAATGAATAAAGGATTCAAATATGGATTTGGGTTTGTTTGTTTAAACATAATCACTGGCTCAGAGTTTATTTTTGAGCACCTAAGAGTAAAAGATGTAGTCCTTAATATTTTATTCCCACCTTATAAAATAGATTACCCAGCCCTTAGACTTGTGTGCATGTATCAGTCCATTCACTGGCTACTTCAAGCATATTTAGGTTGCAATCTGAAGAGCAAGTTCCGTTGTAATCAATGGTTCTTACTTTTGTTCAGACAAATATAGGATTACACTGTTAATAAATTAGTTCTTTCTTATGACAGCCCATCCTGCTATAAATTAATTAGCCTTGATTGAAGGTGTGTACAGGGCCATTAGTATTTTTACTGCTTTTCATGATACTTCTTCACTGCGATAGAATTTAAGTAAATTGAACAGTGCAATGCTATACTTGTGTTCTCAGGAGTCTCTCCCTCTCTCTCTCTCTCTCTCTCTCTCTCACACACACACACACACACACACACACACACACCCCAGATCCATCTGTCCATCCACACACAAGCAAATACCCTGTGTACCCATTATATGTCCATGCTTGTATACCAACACACACACACCTCCCTTCTCCTCAATACAAGAACATGAACAGCCACACTCCCTCTATTTCAAGATCCATCTCAACTCCTCCTCTCTGGACCACTCACAAACCTCTCCTCTGTATTTATTTATTTCATTTATATACCACCCCATAGCCGAAGCTCTCTGGGTCGTTTACAAAAGTTAAAAACAATTAACATTAAAAACAGATATACAAAATTTAAAACCACCAAAAGTATAAAAGCAACAATATCCATTTAATAATAACTCTTCTCAGGCACAGCACACGAACCTTCCCAATACCCCCCCATTGCTTCCTGCTGGTTTCCCATTGGAACCCTTAGCCCCCCCCCACCACCACCACACACACAGAAGCTTTAATTTAATAAAGATTTGGGGTGGGCTTAAAACAGCTTACAAACCTCGCACAGTATATTACAAATGCCAATAGAATATTACAATTAAAACATAAAACAACTTAAACATTACAAAATCCACAAGCTTCAATCCCAGTAAAAATCCCAAACCATCATACATCATTCAGCCCCAGAAAAATCCACAAGCACTAAAACAATACCATCTAAAAAAAGCTTCTTTACTTTACATATTAATATCCCACCTTTCCATAAGTGTAGCTAAGGACATTAAAACCACAATAATATTTTCAGAATGGTTTTTGCAGATTGTGGCAGGCAAAGCGAAAACTACCTTTTCCGCCCCCCCCCCCCCCCAGAAGCACCCAGTTTACCCATGCAGTCAAGTGTGGGTCCAGGCGCTGTGCTGGGGCGCTGCAGGTGGGTGGCTGCTCTGGCTGCTGCTGCTGGTCCTCCTCTGAGCTGCCATGGCGGCTGGCCAGCCATCATTCTTTTTGGAGCATGCATGTGACCCACACTTCTCCCAATACCCACAAGCCCTTTCAATTTGTGTGAGGCGGGGAGAGCACATGCGTGCATGCGCGTCTTCTATGTCTCCAGGAAGTGCTCAGATCAGCTACGCCAATGGTGTAGCTGATCTGAGCTCCTCCAGAAGACACAGAAGATGTGCATGCCTTCCCCCCACCCCTGGTAAATTGCCCCAGAGTTCCCCATTTTTCCAGAGGTCTCCAGGGTTTTCCTGGCCCTCTGGTCACCCTATTAGTGCTGCTAACCATGTTGCACAACATGGTTAGTGAGCCTAACCACAACGTGGTTAACAGAGCAGATGGTTAGGGGAAATGTGTGTCAGATGTCATCGTTAAGCATTCCGTTAACCATTTTGTGGTTAAGCAGCATGTTTTAGCGTGTCATTTGAACGGCTTTCTGGCTTAACCACCATGGTTAAAGCCGTGGTTTAAATTGTCTTCTGAATGGGGCCACTGTTAACCATGCTGCTTAACCACAAAATGGTTAATGGTGTTGTCTGAACAGGGCCACTGAATAATAATACTTGATATTATCTCCAGCTCTAGGGCAAAGCTGGCAGTGTACCTAATTTGGGTCTCATTCTTCTCCAGTACCATGTTTTTACACTGGCAGGGAGAATGATGTACTTGCAGAGTTACCAAGCATACTTGCTTTCAGCAGTAAGCCAATGAATAATATAGAGTTAATCTACCATCCTGTCAGTTTTGAATTATATGAGCAGGTTTAGCTTACCTATAAAAGCACCTCTTGATATTGCCAGTTGGTAGTTGCTTGGATGTTTTCCAGTGTAGAAGTTCTCCGATAAACTTATACAGTTTACATGACTAACAGCACAGTCCCGTGCATGTCTGCTTAAACGTAAACCCTATTAAACTAAATGGGCTTACTCCAAGGCAGCACATGTTGCAGCCTGAGCGTATTAAGTAAGGACACAAGGTGGGGTTAAAAAAGGGCAAATTATAGAAAATAGGAGTAAAGGTGGACTTCCTAGTGTTAACGTGAGAACAGACCATTTCCTTTTTCTCTGGAGGGAACAAATGGAACAATGAGGCAAAGTGTGGGGTGGTAGTGGTTGGACAAATCTTCAGTGTGTTTCACTCCAGCAAACAGCAGAAGATTTTTAAATCCAAGAGAAAGGCAATTGATTTGTAGCGCTTGCAAGTGTGACAAACCCTGAGAGGGAGGGCATCCCGCCTTGAAGAACCTCTGTCTCCTCAAAGTGGCTGCCATGCCATTTTCAGTTAGTGAGGCTCCAACACATGCAGCTGCACCCTGTTATCACTGAACAGGAGAGTATCAAGTGTAAAGCCTGTTGAGGAAATCAAGATGGGTGGTCTGCTTACCTATGCCCACAGGTATAGGAAAATATATGCTTTGGCCTTTTCATTATAAATCATAAGATTCATGCTTTCAGTGTAACTAACAGATATTAAGACTGCAACCACTCCCACATCTAACAGCCAATGTTGAACTGACACGTCGCAAGACTGCGTTTCGACGAAAACAATTGGAGGGTGGAGTGAGGAGCCAGCTAACCGCAAAAGCAAACAGGTGCAGATTTCAATACATCTATGCATAGTTTTTCTAGTTTTTAGTCTTAGAATTATTTGCACTCTGTACATGCATAAATGCCTTGCCTATCATTGGTTACTATATTGCAAAAGTGTATTATGATTGGTGGGAAGGTTCTGTCGTTGTTTCTAAGGGGAACTGACCCTATAAGTATGTTAGCTTTGCCTGCAATTAGTGGGCAGTCCTTCAGATCCTCTAGGGATTGCCACCTTGCAGCACTGCAGGCTGCTCGTAATAATTTTTTTCCAAGATGAGAGAAATTGTGTCTTGAGAGTCTTTGACCGCTACGCAGCGAACCAAGACCCATCACATCTAGGTCAAACATGCGGCTCCCGTCGCTACTCTGTCGCCGCTGTGACGTCACTTCTTGAAAACAGGAAGTAATTAGCCCCATTTAGTCCGGAAGGAAAGAGCAGCAACCAGACTTAATGAGGGTTTTTTTGCGGCACAATAATGGCCAAAAGGGGCGGAAGACGTGCGAGACGCAGACGACGTCATGTGAGTAATTTGCGAGTGCCCAGTGACGAGCATGCAAGAAAACGCTCGTCGGATGGAGCTTAAAGACGCACTTTGTGTGGAAGCGCCTTGTGATTGTGACCAGTCCAAACAGGAAGGCTCTAAAGGAAATATTTGTAGGCGCCATGTAATTTGCTTCTTGCACTGTTAAGCAGGTGAGCAGCATAGTTTAGTAAAAACTTCACAACATTAAAAGCTGGCCTATTGGGTTTCTATGTGAAACCAGCTGGCTGCAGGTGCCAGTCTTTATGTGCTAAAGCCACCGATACCTTTGCCATTCCTGGATCATGGCAACAATGGAATGGCAGTTCTTTTTGTCTTGTTAGGAATTTTCCAATTGTAGCTGAACCAATTTCACAGCTTCTCCAAATTATCGTGCCCTGAGCTTTATTCAGGAAGGCAAGGTATATGTTTTCAATAAATAAATAAAACTTGTTACATTTTCACAAAGACTGAAGAGACTGGTTTTCTTTCTTTCTAGATGCTTTATTTGTTTTTGCCAAATGACAGAACAGGGTCAAACTTGGTACAGAGCAGGCAGGCAGTATTTAGTATCTTTATAAACATCCTAAGGCTGTATTTATTTATTTATTTATTTATTTTTGTCTTGGAGGGCAAATACAGAAGCCATTTCTCCCTCTCTCCTCTCTCTCTCTCTCTCTCTCTCTCTTCCTTCCTACATTAGTGCTTTCCTTCTTCTACCTCTAATGTATCTTCAGCAAAGTTACATTAGAACCAATGTTCTGGCTCTTCTAAGGGCAAAGATGAGGAATCTCTGCATTTTTCAGCTCCTTATAACAGACATGCAGTTGGGTGGTTCTATAATTCTTCTGTTTCCCCTGCCGCTGGTACGTTCACCTCAATGGTGTATTCGTTAGGTTCCCCTGACCCCAGCCAGGGTACTGGGGTCCTGTTGAACGAGGGTCTGTTGGTGACTTCTTGATTATACACAATGACAGGTTCAGGTACCAAAGGGCCAGCATCAAATTCAGGCATCTGAAAGGTCATCAGCTTGGCTGCCTTCTCATATCCCCCATAAGGCACTGCAGTCCTAGGAGAAGTAGAATCAGATATCAAGATTTATGGAAATGCTAGTCTCAGCATCTGGGATAGTTGTCCTGCCACTTCATGTATGTACTTCTGACAAAACCAACCATCCTTGAACTATACAAATAAAGTAGATCCTTAATTTGACTTGCCATATATCCATTAAAAATGCATGTTTAAACCTGGGATTGAACAGGGAGAAGCATCTGGGTGTGTATGATTTGGGGTGGAGACAAAGAATTAAGCATCCCCTTCCATTCCCCTCTCCCAAAAAGAATAGCTTCAGAGAAAAAACGTGCAATTTAAAACAAAAACAAAAACCTCCCCAAAATAGAGATGGATAAATTCTCTATTGGGGGTTGGACTTGATGGCCTTATAGGCGCCTTCCAATTCTACTATTCTATGAAATTAATACAGAGACTAAATCATCAATAAGAAGCATGCTGAGATCTGGTTCACAGATATCATCCCAAAGTATTAAATTTTATATAAAATTTATTATCAGAAAATAATAAACCGTTATATGTAATATATAACTACAATTCATAAATTCTGTGCACGACCATAATGTTAAATGATTTGGACTTTATTCATTTTAAAATGGGAAGTGGTTGTGTCAGGTAGGATTCCTGTTCCACTTCAACCATGTCTCCTATATGACATGTAGGAGTCACATCTGCCCATCCCTAATTATGAATGGCTGTAAGAAGGTTTAGCTAATCCCCTTGTACAACAGTGTGCAACCTGGTACCATTACAGTCTGCTTGTGCTAGATTGTTTTCCACAGAGAAGAGGCTGCAAACGATTGTGATACGCCAGGCCTCTGAGAGAACTATTTATCTTAGGGTGACCCTATGAAAAGGAGGACAGGGCTCCTGTATCTTTAACAGTTGGATTTAAAAGAGAATTTCAGCAGGTGTCATTTGTATTTATTTATTTATTTATTACATTTTTATACCGCCCAATAGCCGAAGCTCTCTGGGCAGTTCACAAAAATTCCCTCTTCATCAAAACAGTTAAAGTGCAGGAGCTATACTAGAGTGACCAGATTTAAAAGAGGGCAGGGCACCTGCAGCTTTAACTGCTGTGATGAAGAGGAAATTTCACCAGGTTCCCCATATGGTATATACAAATGACACCTTCTGACATTCCCCTTTCAATACAACTGTTAAAGATACAGGAGCCCTGTCCTCCTTTTCAGATGGTCACCCTAATTTATCTGCCCCACAAGAAAAGTAAATACACTGATAAAAAAATTGTGGCAAGTTGCTTCTACATTAGCCACAGCACCATGTGGACTGGCAAAGCATTACTGAGGCTATTCAGAACCAAAGTTTGTTGTATCTTTAATTTTAAAAGTATTTTTTTATTGAGGCTTGTTGTATCTTTAATTAGAACCATCTTCATTGTGGCTTCTATCTCTAATTGCTTCCTGGTCAGCTCAGCATGGGTTTAGTGATGAATTACTCCTTAATTACACCTTATTGGAAAAGAAAAAGAAACCAAGAATTAAAGTTCCACCATGGGAAACAGGAATTGACCAAACATTGGGCAATTCATTTCAAATACTGCACTATGCTGAACTGGAAGCAACTGGAAGCTAAAGCTGCGAGGAAGAGGTTTCTAATTAAAGTTGCGGAGGACCTTTGCTGAATGGGACTTACTTCCTTGGCCATAGGGACAGGCATTGCCAGATAATATAGTGCTGTATTAAGTTCCATGTGGAATCACTGTTTCAATTTTGTTTCCAGCTGACTGAGGAAAAGCTATGCCTCATAGTCCTAATGGGCCCCCAATGTGGGGGGGAAAACCCGTCTTTCCATATACATCCAATATACACTCCCCTCCCCTCTGCTACTGCTCTCTTGCACACAAATTCCCTCAGTCCCACAGTGACTCCCTATCACTTTCCTTCTTCCTTTCTGTGTGCTCCCTATATCATTTATCTTCCTTCTAGAATCAGGAAGGAACCAACATGCTATTCTACAGGGGGTTCAGGAATGGATCAGTGTGCCTTTAGGAGCCAAAGTTCAGTCACATCGTGCCGGGAATCAAGGCCCTCTTCAGGCCTACCAGGGAGCAGGGATTCAGGAGCAATGATGAGCTAACAGTAAAAGTGTTAATGTGCAACTATTCAATATTTAGCTCTTGTACTCACAGTTTTCCTAATACCCAAACAGCTCATCTCCTTCAATTTAAAGAAAGAATGTCTCCTCCCTAATATGAAGCATGTGATTGTGACAAACCCCAACTGCTGATGGAGCTCAGCAGTGCCCCCTAGAGCATGTGGTATTTGTGGTAAATTGCCCGAATAAGCTGGATCTCACTTTTCATTCTCTAACCCACATCCAAAGTTTAAGCTCTTTTACACAGTGGCTTGTTCAGTTAGAACTAGCCAGCTCGTTAATAATTCAAGTGAAGGGTTTTTACGAAGGTAGGTCTAGCCACTAAGTAAAGTAATATTCAGATAAGTTGGCTAGACAAAGGAAATGGAGATTATCACACTATTGGATAAAGTAAAAGTCAGCTGCCTATTACTGAACTCAGGTTCACATAAAAGTAAGGGTTTGCTCACTCCCCATTGTCTTCCTAATGACATGTAATTAGAGGCTAAGGGTGCAGTCCTATGGCCACTAGACATTGTCTAGAGGTCCATAGGATTGTTCTGTTTCTGGGAAATGAGCTCAGAGCCAGAGCTCTGACCTCAGTTGCTAGAAACCACCCTCTCTGAGCTGGTGTGGTTCTTTCTGCCCTAGCTATGTCTCCACACTTGGAAACTAATTGTGGAGAGGGCCAAAAAAGGGGCAGTCCCAGTGAAGGGGAGGAGATCATGGAAACTGCTTTACACAGCTTCCTGTCAGGTCTCTAGGTCCCTGCCCCACCCCCACTGAGCTGCACTTAGATGGGCAAAGTCACCCTCTAAGCAAAAATGCAGGGGATCCCCTCTGTGCTCCAGCTGTCCAGCATAGGCTATTAAGAAACTTTCTTAGACCTTCCTCTCGGCAATATGCTCTGAAACCCAAGACTTTACTTAAGTAGGTAATATAGAACTTGCTAAGTTAGAGTGACATTATTTATTTTATTTGGAACTTTGTGTACATCATCATTGCCATTGCTTGGTTTTCCTGTTTTTACTTTCTCCCAGATAAATTCTTTTTATATGTGGACATTTGGCTGCATTGTTTAAAAAGAGCATTTCTCACTGAACACCCTTTTCCCACATGAAGGATTTCAGGGTTACAAAGCATCTGCTCTTGCATTCTTGGGCTTCTCATAAGGTTTTGTTAAATTCTGTGTTTCTGAACTTTGCAGCACATTTCTTTGTATTTTTTCCCCTTAGAGATGGGCTGAAGGGAGGGGGTCCTGAGCAGAAGGGCTTAGAATTCCCCAGGCAGCTGGACAGACTAAGGTGTTATCAGCAGGTTCATCCTGACTGGTAGCAGCCTGTCAACAATTTCTTTTGGTGGGGGGAACCCTTGTAAAAATGGGGTCCACCAGAAGGGAAGTAACATGGTGATTTTATTTACCTTTTCCAAGCCAGTAAACAGGCTACTGGACAAATCAGGATATGCCATTTTACTCACAACTACCCTATTTTACATCCATAGTCAGCCTCCACCAGTCTGTCAAGCATTTTTCCTTACCTGTTAAAAGATTTGTAATGACAGAGGTCGGCTTTGCTGTCATAAGACAAGATATCAACACTGAATTCACTTTTCTCTTGTGGAGTAAGGCCCAGAGCTCTTTCCCAAGGAGAGAGATAGGTCTTAAAAATGGAGATGTGTTTCCCACTCCCACCTTTGTTATCACCTATAATACAGAGGAAGAGAAGAAAAGTTAATTCAAATGAGAGAAACACATCAAAACAAGTCCCAGGGTCCAGAGGTGATGAAAGCTATGAACAATCAAGGCAAAGGTGGCAGTAGAGCTTAATGCTAATTCGGTCCCCAAAAGCCTAAACTCTGCACTCAGCTTTATGCAAGTCATACCATTCTGCATCAGATTACACAATACATACATTATTTATTCAGTGTGCCACATTATATTATTTTTTTCTCTATATAATTCAGAATATTTTTTGCAAAAACCAGGATAATAGAAGACAAGGAGGATATGAAAAAGAATAAGACTATGGCTAATAAGGGCAGACGAAAAGGAAACTGAACCAACAAGGATCAAGAGGAGGATGCCGGTCAAAAAGTCTTGCCACCCCACAATTGCTTAAATGCTGCTTTTGATACCAAAACCTTCAGCAAACACATGAAAAACATTATTTACTTTTTAAATTTGATTTGAGTTGTACCCTGCCTTTCTACCAAGAAAAATGTCACTCAAGGTAGCTGACAATCACAAATAAAACTTGTTTAAAATAATAAAACAAATGCAGTATTAAAAACACAACAGTAACAATAAAAACGGCATCTAACCAACAGAGCTGCTTAAATGCCAAAGGCCTGCTTGAATAAGGAGGTCTTTGCCTAGTGGCAAAAGTACAACAGAGAGGGAGCGAATTTAGGGGCAGGGAGTTCCACAGCCTGGGAGCAGCTGCCAAGAAGGGCCTCTGTTTTGTCACCACCGAATACAGCTGTGAAGGTGGCAGTCGAGAAGGAAGGGCCTCTTCGGAGGATCTTAAGATCCAAGCAGGCTCTTAGGGGAAAAGCCTTGTCCCAAACCGCATAAGGCTCTATAGGTCATAACCAGCTCTTTGCATTCAGCCTGGAAACAGCCTGGAAGCCATTGAAGCTTTTGTAACAACGGAGCCATGTGCTCCCTGTGACTGGTCTTCAAATAGTGACAGCAATGCTATTTTTGGTGTTTGTTCTATTTTCATTCCCACTATTTCTTCAATTTCTGAGAACACCATCTTCCATAATCTTTGTACATATTTGCATTGCCACCACATATGTAAATACGTTCCTTTTTCCCCACATCCTCTCCAACAATTTGCTGAATGTTGATCACTTATCTTGTTCAATCTGAACAGTTTTTGAAGGCAAACCCACACCTAGCATGTTACAGTCGTCCAGATGGGATGTAACTAAGGCATGGTGACTGTGGCAAGATCAGACATCTCTACAAACAGGCGCAGTTGATGCACTAGCCTCAGCTGGCAAATGCACTCCTGGCCGCTGCCAAAACCTGGACATCCAGATTCTGGGCCAGGTCCAAGAGTACCCCCAAACTGCGAGTCTTCAGAGGGAGTGTAACCCCATCCAGCACAGGTTGAATCCCTATTCCCTGAAAGCCACAATTTCAAAGAATTTGGCTTCTAGTCATCTCTTGTTTCCTATAGGTTCACCAAAAAAAAAAAAAAGGCTTGAAAAATGCTACTGTACTCTGCATAGTTTTCTAATGCAAAGGTGTAGAACCTGGAGGCCAAATCAGGCCCTCCCAAGGCCCCAGTTTGGCCTTCCAGGGTCCCCAAGAAATGGTCCTTCCCTTGACTACTGTACATTTGGTGGTTTCAAGTTTGTGTGTGATTTCTTCCCCATTCTAAAAGATTGAAATACCTCTCTTAAGTCCTAACTACTGGTAGTAAAAGCTTCACACTCAAATATACTGGTGCTTTTGGCATTTTCATCCTGCCCCATTTGTGTTTGGCCTCACCCAAATATGGCCTCCGACAGTTTCTCCAGAGTGGAATTCAGCCCTTTGGCTGAACGACTTTCCACACCCCTGTTCCAGGGGTTCTTTACACAAGGCTTTTATTGTGCACTCGTGATTGGTCACGAGCTGAGGACATGGTAGCTGGCATGTCCTTTATGTGATGTCATCAACCTCCAGCGCCTCTCCTGTGCTTTGTGACCATTATCCCAGCTTTTTTCTTAATGGGGAAAATATGCTATTTTCTCTGTGTGGTGCTCCAACAGCTCTGTGTAATTTTGCAATTCTGTTATATTACAGCTATAGCACAGCACCATCTATTGACTGTACAATGAAACATATAGAACTTGTAGAGAAAGGAAACCCTGGGGGCGGGGTGAAGCATGTGTAAACCAGGCGATCTTAATCTCGCAAAGAATCTGGAATCAGAAGCCTCAGTAAAAGCGCAGGATAAAAGCTTGGTGTAGAGAAGCCCCCCTAATGTCTCCTTGATGCAAAGTTTGAGTCACTGAACCAGAACAGGTTTTTTTTAAAACATTTAGAATATGAATACATAGTGATTAATACTGAGCCCAGCAAAAGAAATCATGGTTTCTCAGGAGGTTTTAAAAGGTGTAATTTGCATGCTGCCAAAACAAGTAAATTGTGGAGAAAAGTCTACGTATCTGTCCTTTGCCAAACTTTCAACAATTGAAAGTTTGAAACCTGTCACAGGTATCCACATTTTAAGAAAGGTCTTGCAAAAGACAGGTTTCAGACTGCTTCTTGCTCAGCTGGACACCACCACCCTCTCTCTGACGATGACAGTTCAGATGCTGATGAGTCTTTTATTGGTGCACTGTATGCACATAAATACTTGCCTTTTTCATCAGTGGTCTCACTGCCTCCACCATCCGCTCTTCCCCCTGTACCAGCAGATCCCTCAGTATGTCCAGTTCCGCCACTTCCACCTTTGCTCCCAGGCTTTGGAGGTGGCATGGGGGGATGTTGGAGTTTACTTGACCCATATCGACCTACAGTGACTCCACTCACCATCCTCCCAGCACTATGTGAATAACTGTGAGAATCAACTCCATAGTGTCCTCCAACAGATGGGATGAACCTTTGAAAATGATCCTGAGGTGAGAAGGAGGGAGGAAAAGAGAACAAGAGGAAATATTGAAATGATTTCAAGGTACAGATTTCATATCTCTCTTTCCCCCTACCATAATTCTTCTTTGACAGCCATATGTCAGGGATGCTTTATACTGGAATCCTGGACTGAGCAGGGGGTTGGACATAATGCCCCAAATGGCCCCGACTAACTATCAGTAAAACAGGGACCAAGAAACTGCAGAGTGGGGTCAGGGGAGTAGGCAGGCCTTCCTGGCAGGAGGGCGATTTTCCCTCCCTCCCACTGCATCATCTGAGGCAGGGAATTCATATGTTTATGCTTTATTCTAGCTAACCTTACTAATGCCTTTTTTAAATGAGCATCAAGCTGACAATGTGCTACATTCTCCTTTGGCTAACTAGATTTTTCTGCTTAGGTGTTGTTAGGAGCAACTTCACAACCACTTCTGGAAATCGGAGTAGAGTGTTTGTGGCTAAAGGTTTCAGTGTGTCTGTGAAGTCTCACTGTGAAGTATTGGCGTGAATATAAAAAAGTGCTACTAACTTCACTCATCATCCACTTTAACTGTGGGTGTTCTGAGTGCCTTTGAAGTGGTCAAGTCAGACAGGAGTTAGAGGAAATGCTCAACTAGGACTGGGTGAGGTGAGGTCTCTAAACAGATCACCTCCAGTGCAGGACAGAGCAGGGCAGGCTACAACATGCCTCAATAAATACATCTGTAAATGAGCAGGAAGTCTAGTACTAGGACTGACAAGACAAGGGGTTTTTCTAGACACCCAAAGGCTAATTCTGACTGCTCAATCATTGTAGAACTGCATCTTTAGAACTTTGGAGACTGGGCAATGGTAATTTTTCAAGGCATCCAAGACTTCCCTGCAACAGACTAAAAAAGCAATGTAGATTTCTCACATCACAATACCAGGAAGTGTGTACATACCTTAGTTCACTGGTTCTTCTTTGCCTTAAAGCATGGCACCACGTTATGAGGTGCAATAGGTAGGGTGACCATATGAAAAGGAGGACAGAGCTCCTGTATCTTTAACAGTTGTAGGAAGGAAAGGAACCTCTCGTGCAAGCACTGAGTCATTACTGACTCTTGGAGGGATGCCAGCTTTCGCTGACATTTTCTTGGCAGGCCTTATAGCGGGGTGGTTTGCCGTTGCCTTCCCCGGGCGTTATTACCTTTCCCCGGCTAACTGGATACTCATTTTACCGACCTCGGGAGGACGGAAGGCTGAGCCGGCTGCCTGAAACCAGCTTCCACTGGGATCGAACTCAGGCCGTGGGGAGAGTTTCAGCTGCAGAAACTGCTGCTTTACCACTCTGCGCCACACGAGGCTCTCAACAGTTGTAGAGAAAAGGGATTTATTTATTTATTTATTTATTTCATTTTTATACTGCCCAATAGCTGAAGCTTTCTGGGCGGTTCACAAAAATTAAAATTATCAAGAGCATAAAAACAACTAACAATCTAAATCTAACAATCAGCAGTTGTCATTTGTATGCATACAGCATCTGGTGAAATTCCCTCTTCATCGCAATAGTTAAAGCTGCAAGAGCCCTCTTTTATATCTGGTCAAGAGGGCAGAGCCCCTGCAGCTTTTACTGTTATGATGAAGACAAAATTTCACCAGGTGCTACATGCATTCAAATGACACTTGCTGAAATTCCCTTTTCTATACAACTTTAAAGATACAGGAGCCCTGTCCTCCTTTTCATATGGTCACCCTACAATAGGGTGCAATGCTCTCCATTATGGCCCACAAAGCTTTTGACATTGTGGAGATGCCCCCCTTTTAACACCACTCCCTCTTACTTTTTCTCTGTTCTCTCCACCCACCACTCATCTCATTTCCCCCAATGTTTTTGCTGGGAATTTTGCTGCTTTCCCAACTGGGGTTCTGGGAAGAACTGTTCTCATCTCTAATCAGGCTGCTGATTGGATAGAAGAGTTTTTCCCTGCAGGAGAGAGCAGGCCAGGCCTGGGTGATTCAGTCCTCCTTATTTGTGAGTATTATTTATTTATTTATTTATTTATTTATTTAACACATTTATATCCCGCCCTATATCAATAAGATCTCAGGGCGGCATACAGATAAAAGCATACAGTATAAAATAGTAGATATACACAGCTAAAAACAAATTAAACCATAAACCAAGTTAAAACAATATATAATTTAAAAGCAGTAAAACTATTAAAACAGTTGTGCCAGCTTAGTGAATTCAACCATTAAAAGCCATGTTTTCACTTGGCCAATTTGCCCATGTTTACTTGTAAGTAGATATGCAGAGCCTTGATATTTGGGATATTGCTGCTAAGTGGTTAACCTTGATCAGCTGACCTGCTAAGCCATGGTGGTTAAGCATTTTGAGCTAAACTAGGGTGACCATATTTTGGAAACCAAAAAGGAGGACAAAATGGCTGCCCTCAGGAGGCGTGGCCACCCCAACATGCCCACCCCAAGGCGGAGCCAACTCAACATGTCCGGCCCCCAAGGGGGCGTGGCCTCGGTCACGTTTATTTATTTATTACATTTTTATACTGCCCAATAGTCAAAGCTCTCTGGGTGGTTCACAAAAAGTAAATGATAACAACCAATGAGTGCCAAAGGCACACAACTACTATAATAATATACTAAATACTAAAAAAAGAATTAACACTTATATAAAACCATTTCTTTATTTTTATAACATAATAAACAACCACAACCAGCAATCATCACCAGCAAGAGAAGGAGCATAATTAATATTAGAATCAGTATCCATTATCATCATCACCAGCAACTGAAGGAGGAGCATTATTAATATTAGAATCAGCATCCATTATCACCACCAGCAAGAGAAGGAGCATTATTAATATTAGAATCAGCATCCATTATCACCATCACCAGCAAGAGGAGCATTATTAACAAATGAAGCAGAAAATTCATATTAACAAATGAAGCAGAAAAATTTAGTAGAATAAAAAGAAAGCCATACTGTAAAATAACCATAATCTCAAAGACATAGGGCTCATCTACACCAAGCAGGATATAACACTATGAAAGTGGTATGGAAGTGGTGTATAAAAGGCAGGAGCCACACTACTGCTTTATAGTGGTACTGAAGTGCACTGACAACCGTTGGGGCCCATGACACATCTATACCAAGCAGGATATTACATTATAAAAGCGGTTATGAAAGCAGTATATGGTACATGTCAATGGGCCCCAACAGTTGTCAGTGCACTTCAATACCACTATAAAGCAATAGTGTACATCCTGCATGTTATATACCACTTTCATAGTGGAATATCCTGCTTGGTGTAGATGAGCCTTAAGTCAAAAATAAAAATTCTTTAGTTTGTTACAAAAACTAAGCAGCTCCAGAATGTGTGTCAAGCTGTCCGTCCCTAAGGACAGTGCATAACTAAGGAGGAAGACAACAATACTATAAAAGATGGATCAATGTAATCTACAATATACACTGTTAATAGCCCATGATATGCAATGGACACAGCAGGCTTCTTTTGCTGAACTCCCAACATCCCTGACCATTTTCCATGCTGACTGAGGATAATGGAAGTGAATGTCAATATCATCTGGAGAGCACCAGGTTGGGGAAGGCTGGGATACAGTACTGGACTCAAGCCATAGGAACTGGGTTCCAATTTCAACTCAGCCATGCAATTTACTGGGTGGGCTACACACTCTTTCTCAGCCTGACCTATGTAATGTGCAAGACTCAGTGGCTGAGCACCTACTTTGCATGCAGAAGATTCCAGTTCAATTCCTGGTAAGGTTGGGAAAACATCTGCCTGAAACACTGGTGAGCTGTGCCAATCAGTGTCCACAATACTGGACTAGCTGGACCCATGGTCTAACTCAATATAAGGCAGCTTTCTATGTTCCCAAGCTACCTCCCTGGGTTGTCATGTGGATGAAATAGTGACCACCACCAGGTACACTCCTTGGATTTTTTAAAAGTGGTTTAAAAAATGCCAAAGCCAAAATAAATAAGGAAAAACGAGGTTTGGGGTGACAGATGCGGCTGCATTTTCTTTCACACTCTTTCAGGGCACATTTTAAGGGCGAAGCGAGCGAGGATTTCTAGTTCACCTCCTCGACTGAGTACATAAAAGGTGGTGAGGATTCCCGCGAGAGAGGGTGGTGGTGGTGTGTGTGTGTTTTACGTGTTTTACATATGTGGCGCCAGACTGCTGTTCCTCCGTGCCTTGCGAAGGGAAAGGAAATTGGGCCAAGGGCTTCAGCTGGATGACACACACACACACACACACACACACACAAGATGGAGACTCCAGCTTCAAAATTGTGACACTTACCTCCAGCACCGCCACCCAGCCAGTCACCCCAACGCAATGCGCGCTACACGCCTCCGCCCGCTTGCCAGCCTTCCTCTCCCCATCCAACACAACACACGAGATACAACCTTCTCGCCCCAGCACCGCTTGGCCGCCCCTACCGCGCTCGGCTCCTGCTTCCTCCTCCAGCTGCTGGCTGAGCTGACAATGGCGGCCGCTCCGTGCTGAGGCAATGGGGAGGGGCGGGAGACACCCCAATCACCTCAGAGCCAATGGACCCGACTCGCCATGAGTGGCTTCACCCTAACCAGCTTGCGCCAGCACACAGGAGAAGGGGAAGGCATCCCTGGGGGGCGGGGGCTGCGAGGCCCATTCTCGGAGAACGGGTCTCCCAGCTCCTCCTGCCCAGCGACAGAGCCCTCTCCTGTGTGCTGGCGCGCTTGCGCCACCACAGAGGAGAAGGGGAGAGAGCGTCCCTGGGGGGCGGGGGCTGCGAGGCCCATTCTCAGAGAACGGGTCTCCCAGCTCCTCCCACCCAGCAACGCAGCCCTTCTCCTGTGTGCTGGTGCGCTTGCGCCACCACAGAGGAGAAGGGGAGAGAGCGTCCCTGGGGGGCGGGGCTGCAAGGCCTGTTCTCGGAGAACGGGTCTCCCAGCTCCTCCTGCCCAGTGACGCAGCCCTTCTCCTGTGTGCTCGCGCGCTTGCGCCAGCACACAGGAGAAGGGGAGGGCGTCGCTGGGGGATGCAGGCCTGGGCCAGGGCCCCGATTTTCCTGGGCATTTGGGGGGATTTTGAAATCTCCCCCCAGATCCCGCTTGGGGGTGGGATTTCCGGCCATGTCCGGGCAAATCCGGGCGTTTGGTCACCCTAAGCTAAACATTATGGCTTAGTATGTCATGTGAACCATTCCTAACCATGGTGGCTACATAACCATGGTTTAAACATGCTCACTAACCATTTGCTGCAGAATGGTTTGCAGCTAACAGTGACTTAACATGTTGCCTGAACAGGCCCATGGAGTGAGTGTCTTCTGAGTAGGTTTAAAAATAGTAAGAATCATATTTTGACCCCCACCACTCTCCTTTTGACCCTGCCCACAGATGGCATGTGGCCCCTGAGACCTTTCCCAGATTGGAATTAAAGTTGAATTTGAATAGGAGAGAACTAGGTTAATTAGAGTGACCCTATGGAAAGGAGGACGGGGCTCCTGTATCTTTAACAGTTGAATAGAAAAGAGAATTTCAGCAGGTGTCATCTGTATGCATGCAGCTCCTGGTGAAATTTCCTCTTCATCACAACAGTTAAAGCTGCAGGAGCATTGCCCTCTTTTGTATCTGGTCAAGAGGGCAAAGCCCCTGCAGCTTTAACTGTTGTGATGAAGAGTGAATTTCACCAGGAGCTGCATGTATACAAATGACCCCTGCTGAAATTCCCATTTCTCTGCAATTGTTAAAGATACAGGAGCCCTGTCCTCCTTTTCATATGGTCTTCCTAGGTTAATATTCCTGCCCAGCTATGCAGCTCACTAAAGACTCTTGGTCAAGTTTATATGCTTAACTTCTTCACAGGACTGATGTAATTATTGATATTCTTCAATGAGCATCAGTACAGCAGCTAATGTTTGCAACACTGATCAGTTTATTTTGGTGTCAATGGCACACTCCCTGGGGTATCTGTAAGAAATAATGACAGGCCCAAGGTCACCAATGAATGTTGTGGCTGAACAGGAATTTGAACTGGGGTCTCCCTAGTTTTAGGTAGCCTTGCAGATTAAAAAAAAATGTAAAAATGGCATCAGAACTGTCTGATCAGTGGGGTGCCTTTCTGTATCCCATCGACTATATACAGGTTTGTTTGCTTTTTGTATATTTCTGCTTCTACCTGCAACAAACCATTCTGTGGGCTAAGTTATCTCCTTTTGGTCTTTACCCATAAATATTGTTCAGACATTTTTTAATAAATCAAATAAGTAACGAGTGCAAATCCTAAAACAGATGCAACAATTAATCAAATCCTGTTAAACAAAAGTATGTGATTACAGAACTGCAGTGTCCACAGGGTCCTGGCTTGACCACTGCTGTTTGTATGAATACCTAAAGGGAGCCTGGCGGTACCCTATGTTGTTGCTTTTAAAGAGTTAAGCACTTGGCTTGTCTGTTACATGTAGTACTATTGACTGATGAGAAGTTTTATAGGCTGTAAACAGGCTTCCAAGGCCAGCTGTTTGGTCAGCTAAATATAGGCAAGAAGAAGTGAAAAACTCACAAGGTGGAGTATAGAATTATCTAACACTCCACTCAATGTATTCAGCTGCAATCACCAGGGCTTCGCAACAGGTCATCCAATCTGCAGTCTGGGCACAGAGCCATCAGCAAACTAAACTGACAAGTCTCTAGGGAATCTCCCTCACCAGTATAAATTTCCCATTTTAAGAACAAGGAGGATAAACTTCCCTTGAATATTAGAAAATACAAGGGGCTGAACAGAATCCCAGTCAAAAGTGCTGCATCTCTGATGCCTTAAGCTAGACACTGAGGTTGGCAGGGCTTCTCTTCAGATATAGAGCAGGGAGTGGCACAAACACAGACTGAGATCAGGGGCTGGTTTCTGGGCGTAGGAGGCAAGTATCTAGAAGTGTGAACGTACAACACTGCTCTCTACCTGTGCAGGAGCAGTGCTAGGCACTGAAAAAATCTGGGACTCAGGTCTGTAGGACCAAAAAAAATGCACAAATTTGCACATGCAATAAATGTGCATGATTGGAAATAATTGCTATACTTTAAATTTTAAAGAAGGCAAGCTCTAATTAACCTCTAGATTGCTTTAAGGACAGAACTGAGCAGCGTCCAAAATTGTGCTTGCTTAAAATGTGCCCTCCATGCACCAATACTTTTCCATGGTCTTTCAAGCCCAAATCCAGACGGAGAGGATTGAGTGCCACAGACCTTAAACATTTACCAATTTTACCAATTAATTGCAAACTGGATATGGCACACTGGCAAAGGAGAGTGTGAGAATGTATTGAAGACTATAATTAGCCATGCTGTTCAGCTGCAAACGGACATAATTACTTGGGAGAAACCCCCATCAAACATAGTGAGACTTACTTCGGTGTAAATTCTCTTCTTTTTCTTTCTTTTTTTCTCTCTCTCCCCCCCCCCCCCAATTTTTGGGTTCTAATTTTTGGGATTCCTAAAATCTACACCAAATGTTGCAGTATTAAGTTTCTAACAACCTCATCGTCATACAACTCTTACAGTACCAAAATGCGTAGATGGGTACCTTTATTAGGACCAACCAAAATTTCTAAGAAAGGTATTGCCCAACTGTGGATTTTGGGTTTCCATTTTTCACAGACCAGCATGGCTACCTTTGTTTTTGTTTGTTTGTTTGTTAAATTACCAAAGCCCAGGTTTCTCTCTAGATCCAGATATTGGAATTATATTCAGGGTGACAAGTTGCAGCTCTGAGCACATTTACTAAGGAAGAAGACTCCAATCCTACATACATGTATCTGGGAGTAAATCCCATTGAACTCAGTACAACTTACTTCTGAGTAAACAGGTTTAAGATTACACAGTAAATTTGATGTAATCCTGGGCATGTTTCCCTACCCACAAACCTTTCTGTATCCCCAGTTGTTTCTCTGCCCCACCTAATTTCCTTCCCCTACCCCACCGGTCTCTATAGCCATGCCCAGGGTTGGCTTCAAGATATTTTGCTGAGCAGCAAATGGCACCTTCCACCCCAACCCCAGTCAAGGTGCATAGAACTATTCAATGCTAGTGTTTTGGCCCCTGAGGCAGAAGATCTTACAAACTCCTCTCTCCCACTCCTTGGCGGGGAAAATACAATAATAATTAATAAATAATGAATAATTCGCTGCTTTTTCATGACATTCCAAATCAATTGTCTGAGAGCTCCATCACAGCAGCAGTTTAATGCACGCTCACCATGTCTGGTATCTGGTATTGCAGCACGGGACTGAGATGTTGTGCCTCTGTCCTGCACCTATATTGCCTCTTTTCCTCCATTTTGCATATTATTTTTGTGTGGGGAAAGTCTGGATTATTTTCCCCAAGAGGATTTAATGCACCCTTAAGCCTCCATATAGTGCTGTCCCCTCACTTTTTCCTTTATTGGGGGGAGTGTGCTTTGAATGGAATCTTGCTGATGAAAGGGGAGGGCGGGGCAGTTCTCCCCCAGCATGCCAGGTCACAAATGGACTTGTGCTTAATCTGTTGAATGGACTTTTTACTGCTCCAACCCCACCCTCATTGCCTGCAAAAATGGAGCCCAGCCGATGAAATGTTAAGTCAGTAAATTGCTAGACAACAAAGCCAGAGCAAGGGGGTGGGGGAAGGAGCCCACGTCCCTAAGGACCCCAGCAGATTTCTATTTTTATGAACTGGAGATGTACAGCTGTGCATTATTAAAGTAAAGGAAAACAGATCCTCCACAAATGCAAACAGGTGAAATTTTGCATTGGTGGAGTATCAGAAGAACAGCTTGAGGGGAATTCTTTTTTAAAATTCCTAAAAATCAAGCCATGAATGATCTGATTCAAACTTGACATGGCTAAAGCCCTCAAGAGCTATTACGGTGCCAAATTTAATCACTTTATCTGTAAAAATTACGCAGATGTAATTTGGGCAATAAACGAGCTCCATTGAACACACATACACACACACATACACCCCTCTGATTCTGCCTTAATGCACCCCTGTGCAGAATAAGAGAGGTGCATGTGTGTGTTAATAGGAAGGAATGACTTTGAGGAGGGGGAAACTAAAATTCCTAAAAAATCAAAGGATGAACCGAACTGATTCAAACTTGACACACCTAAAGCCCTGCTTAAGAGCTCTCATGGTCCCAAGATTCAATTTTAAAAAAAAAATGAGGGAGCTGTAAGCATTTGGTTAATTCCCATAGGAGCTCCAATGAGCGAGAGGGGAGGCTGCCATTTGATCACAATGTCCATCAACAACAAGAACCAGTGAACTGGAGGGGGAGGGGGAAGGGGTGGGATGGACACAATAGCAGCGGGAGAGCAAACAAGTAAAAAGAGAGTTCACCCTTATAGCGACAATCGTGAAACAGAGGAGCACTTGTCCCACTTATGAAATGGAGATAAAAAAGCAGAGGCAAACCAGAGGGGAAAATAGGTGTGATGGAGCTCTGAGGCAGCTGCCTCATGCTCTGAAATAAGTGTGTGTGTGTGTGTGTGTTTTAAAGGACCCTATCTTCTAAGGACACCCCTATTTATTATTATTATTATTATTATTTATTTATTTATATAGCACCATCAGTGTATGTATGCACAGGGGAAAGGATGGCATTTTATTTCAGAAAAAAGAAAAAAAAAACTCAGGCAGAAAGTTTTAAAGCAGGAGGGCAAAAATCCAGCTAGTCCTGGAGGATCAGCTGCAACACAGGTCATCAGGAGCCCTGTACCTTTATTTCAGCAAGTGCCATTTTTCTCCAGTTACATGAAAAGCAACTTCTTTCAAAATAAGTTTCAGTACAGTAGCCTCCAGTCCAAGAGCGTCATCAGACAGAGGGGAAATTGTGTTTCCTCATCATTGCTTTCCCCTCCCCCTGCTTCTATCCCACAATACTTCCTCTTTCTTTACATGGAGAAGGAAGAGGAAGTAAACAATGACCCTGCGGGCATTTTTATCCCACTGCTTCTCCTGCACACAGCAGGAAATTGTGGCACGTTTCGCTACAGATGAACGAAGTCAGAATTTGTGGGTCTTTTTTTGCAATGGGAAAACAAGCAGAAGGTTGACGGTGGCATCAAAAGAACCCCCCCAAAAATCATGAGTGGGCAGTAGTGCGTGTACAATAAAACACTCATCTGATGACTTTCCAAGAAAGCTTATTATACCACAGTACATTTGTGAGTCTTTAGCCTTCATCCCACATACCCTTTTATTGTGGTTCCCCCTTGAATTATCCCACTTTATTTACATAGTGCTTATATACCATATGAAAGCTTGAGAACTTACACCTGTGCGCTTTTATGAACCAAGCCTCTTTACAGCTCTGTTGTAGAGCATTGCTTTGATCCCTTTGAGAAGCGCATCCCCACCCTCCAGATCTCCTTTGTACCTCCCCCTACAGTTTATTGGTTGTTTGAAGTGGGACAACTCTCTTTCCATTCATTTTGTCAGACAACAGGATCTTGCACTGGGGTTTGCTCTTCTTGTTACTGAACTCCGTGCCCTCCGCTTTCTCCCTGTCCTTCTGAACATGGGTGAGTAGTAGATGAGAGAGAGAGAGAGAGAGAGAAGCCACCCCACCCCACCCCCCTTGCCACCCAGGAAAATAAAAAGAAATACTTATTTGCTTTCTGTATTTCCCAGTCTTCTAAACACTCATGCTGTTTCCTCATTTCCCTTCACAAGATCTGTTACAAATACAGAGTTTTGCTGACACAACGAGCGCAGAGCACTAGCCCATATATTATTTGCATTGAAAGCATTCATCCAGCCACATGGACCTCAATCTGCCCCTTCAGTTACCCCCTCCCTTTCTTTTGGTTTTTAACTCCCATCCATGAGCCTTCTTTACAGGATGTGGGTGTCTTTGGGTGCCTAATCCCCCCTGGCTTTGCGTGTCCACTGTTGGCAACTCGGTGCTGTTGAAAGGGAGATATTAGCTGCTGCGGTTTCCCTGCCAGGAGGGAGTGGGGGACTTTGCTTCTGGTGTGGAAGAAGCAGGAGGAGGAGAGGAAGAAGCTGCCGGGCCTTTAGGACCCCACGGAAGCCCTTACCACCGCTTGCAGGTCATGATCTTCACAAATGGGGAGGGGGGAAAAGAACAGTTGAAATCAATTGGATTTACTTCTGAGTAAATATAAAATTTAGCCGCTCCTGTTTCCCTGTCTATTTATTTATTTATTTATTTATTTATTTAATTACATTTATATACCGCCCCACAGCCGAAGCTCTCTGGGCGGTTTACAGCATTTATCCCAGCCTTATAAACAGTCATGCTGTTCCCTCAAAGGAATGGAAGAGCGCCCCATTCATCCTGCCGGAAAACCTCCCTCCCCCTCCAATGAACTGCATATTGAAATCAATGGGATTTACTTTAGAGCAAGGGAACAATGCATGATCAAAGGAATGAATGAGCGCAAATGCGTTCCTGTGCTCCTAAGTTCCATCGCTCCTTCGAACTAGTGGAATATAAGCTTCAAAGGCCTTGAGGGAGGAAATTTAAAAAATCTAAAAAATAAACGGACAGCCCAATCAGATTCAAATTTGGTATGCTGAAAGCACTCCTTAATAGCTATTACTGTGCCAATTTGGATCTCTTTATCTTTAAAACTTAAACAGATGTAACAATTTGTTTAATTTCTATTTAAAACATCCAATAGAGTTCAATTGATTAACGAACTAAAACTCCTATCACCTGCCACTGGAGGTTGCATTGTGTTCCCCTTGTCAGGCACTTCCAATCAGGAGGGAAAGGTGCAGCCCCCCCTCTATGATGTTACCAATGCATCCCCTCTTGCTTCCTCCGCCCGCCCCGCCAAAGCAAGTCATGAAGCGAAGGTGGAGGATCCAAAGTACAATAGACCCAGCAGCCAGGAAGCAGGAGGAGGAAAGGATTTGAATAGGAATTTAAAAACACCTGCTGTAGAAAAGGCAGGATCCTCTCTTTTGTCAGCACTGCCGCCCCTTGAAAACACATGGATTCAAAACAAGAGATGAAAATACTTGTTGCAGTTTGAGCGGGGTGCTTTCGCATGCCCGGAAGAACCAGACTTTCCTAGCTTCATCACACCAGTGTTATCCTGTGCAATCTCTGCGAATTGCATGCAAAAGACTCTGAAGTTTTCCAGTTTATAATCTGCTTTTACTGTGAAATACTCCCATGCGTCCATTGTTCTCCAAGCAGCCGCTGGAGAATGATTTGATATGTTTAAACTACAAAATAAACAAATGCTTACATCTGCGTAAGTTTTGATGGCACAGTAAATTGGCACAGTAATAGATATTAAGGAGGGCTTTCAGCATGCCAAATTTGAATCGAATTGGGTCATCTGTTGATTTTTTATGATTTTTTAAACATTTCCCCCCCTTAAACCCTTTTCCTGGTATGCAAAGGATCTTAGGAGTGCTGCCGCTGGGGATGTGATTTAAGTTAACAACAACGACAGCTTTACGCTATGGGGATAATTTGAGGGAAACGGGTATGTGGGATGAAGCTTTCCGTGCACCAAAATACTTTGCTTCATTTGGGGAAAGAGCGCAATCAAAGCAGGATGTATCGGAGTGCTTCACAATAAAAGCAGAATATAAAGTAGAAAACATCATAGTCCTTTGCATGGTCCTGCTTGTGGGCTTCCCAAGGATATCCAGTTGGTCGCTATGGGAACAGCATGCTGTACTGGTGTGATCCAGCACAGCTCTTATGTTCTTAGGTTCGTACATTTGAATACGGTGAATATCCTATGCAGTGATTTGGGGTCCTATTAGATTAGATAGAAGAGGCTTTGTGAACAACCTATTTAATTTTGTCTCTTCATCTTTGTACTGCCACATTCCCATCTGTAGTTCTGCCATAGAATCCCACAGATCCACCTGCCCTTGAAAGGAGGCAAATGGTGACATGAGAAACTGTCAGCCAGAGCTCTCTTAGATCACAGGCAATACAAAACCAATAACTGCAGTATTAAATCTGAGACACAAATAGCCCAAGACATTTTGGAGGTAGAAAATCCAAATGGCTGCCCTTACCATCGCCACCACACTGCCACCATAAACTAAATAATTTGCAGCCATTTAATGGTCCCCCAAATGTGCTGCCTAAGGAACCCGCTGCACCCTGCCTAAGGCTCCAAACTGGAATGGGTTCAATGGGACTTACTGCTATATAAGTGTGTATAGGATTGCAGATGAAGACAAGTAGCTGGAGCAGCTGAGGCATTGCTACAGCAAAGGTCAGAGCTAGACTGAGGCATTACATGTCTCAGCTATTAAAGGGAGTTGTCCTGGCTTCATCCACAGCTGCTGACCTGTGACATATTTAAAAGCACAGATTCTCCACTTGAAGATGTGCCGTCTTTTTGTGCTGGGTCATGACTTCCATGTGGGTTTTTAGTGGGTGCCTCCAGACAGACAACTAGTATTAATAAGTCATTTCTGTTCAGCTGTGGGCTACAGATGGAATTGCACTTTGCACATTCACTATTATCCTTTGCAATGGGATAGAGCTAGGGCACAAGAGCTAAATGTAGGGTGATCATATGCAAAGGAGGACAGGGCTTCTGTATCTTTAACAGTTGCACAGAAAAGGGAATTTCTGCAGGTGTTGGAGAACCTGGTGAAATTCCCTCTTCATCACAGCAGTTAAAGCTGCAGGAGCTATTCTAGAGATTTAAAAGAGGGCAGGGCACCTCCAGCTTTAACTGTTGTGATGTACAATCAAAGTACAATCAAAGTCCTCCGATGCATTGTAGAACTTTGGGGACGTTCTACAAATGTCTACTGAAGTACACGTTAAAATCTGTCACTTTCACTTACTTTGGATTTGAGTTAGCCATCAAAAAGCAGGGCTAAGAGGCACCTGGCTTCAACCTCGGTGCAAACTAAGCCTTTTGTTTCGGTGGGAGGACTCAACTTGCTCACCCTTCAGCAACCTCTCATGAAAGTCCCAGTTGTGGCAAATGTCCTGATGCTGGGTCACTTTGGCTCCCTCCAGTTCCAGCATTTCTACATGTACTTTAGGAGGAATCGCCAATGAAAAATGATCCACCACAGGGACTTGGAACTGCTAGGCATTTCAAGGCCCTGACGTCACTGGGGGAGGGGCCCTGCTGAGCTGAGAAGATGCCATGAACTCCTTTTGGAGTGCTCTAAAGGGAATGATTGAGTCCACCATGTGTGTTTCTATTTCCACACCCTTGATGAAGAGCTTCCCAAAATGCTTACTGTCTATGTTATTAACAACACGTCTGGAGTTACAGGCGCTGCTCTTCAACAACCTCAGCACTCATAAAAAGGGATCTTTAGATTGAAACAGGGAAAGTTTACCCACTGCCAGATGCATATTGTATTGTGTAAGGAATGCTCTATACTTATTCTGTGGTTACAGGACAGTCAGATGTCCGTCCCCCACCAGGCATCATGTCAAATCATTTAGAAATCGTGTTTTCCAAATGCTCAAACTGGCATTTGTAGTTCCCAGGGTAATGCAACCTTGTCCACTCCCAGTACTTCCATGTCAAACTCTGAATGCTGAATGGTTACTCCAGTGGTAAAGCAAGGGATGGAATTTGGGGCCAAAGCCCACAGACCCACAGTGCCCCACCCAGTGACCACCCAGAGAGCAGGGATGCAGAAGGAAACTCCATTTTATTTCTGTGGTACTATTATTTAAGTGAGTTTAAAAGGTAAAACAGTCCAGGTCCGGGCCCAATTCAAAGTGCTGGTATTAACATTTAAAGCCCTAAACGGCTTGGGGCCAGGCTATCTGAAGGAACGCCTCCTCCCGAATGTACTTGCCCGGACCCTAAGGTCATCTTCAGGGGTCCTTCTCCGTGAGCCTCTGCCAAAGGAAGTGAGGCAAGTGGCTACCAGGAGGAGGGCCTTCTCTGCTGTGGCACCCTGGCTGTGGAATGAGCTCCCTAAGGAGGTTCGCTTGGCACCTACATTATATGCTTTTAGACGCCAGGTGAAGACCTTTTTATTCTCCCAGCATTTTAACAGTCTATAAATAAATTTTAACTCGGTGTTTTAAGTTTGTAATTTTGCATTGCTGGTATTTTTATCTGGTTGAGCTTTTATATTGCATTTTATATTATGGTTTTATACTGTTGGTTTATACTTTGAATGTTTTTAATTTTTGTGAACCGCCCAGAGAGCTCTGGCTATTGGGCGGTATAGAAATGTAATAAATAAATAAATAAATACTGCACGTGTTCTGTTGTTTGTTTGTTTTCAATTGGGGTTGGCGATCAGCTTTGTTGTTGTTCTAACATTGGGCATGTAGAAATGGCTTTAAAGCATGGAAGGATGGTTAGATGTGCGGGAAGAGAAACATTGGCTGTGTGCTTCAGAACTGAAGTCCTGTGCCTGGCCATCCAAAGGGGCTCCCATCAGACCCGGGTTTTAAATGACCTCACTGCACTACCGGATTTCTCACATGGAATGGAGACCTAATGGCTAATACTGAGCATGAGCAATCCTTTCCCCTCTGTAGCATTTTTTACCCCTTTTTTAAAGTGTAAAAATATCTGCAATATGTCTTGTAGCACCAATAGTGCAATCATATACTATAACTATACCCAGGCTGTATTCTAACTCTGCAAAGAATGGAATATCCACTAAGTTCTTTACTTGTCTTGCTGACTTCATCCCTCACAAGATGGAAGAAGGAACAAGGGGTTCTGCTGTCCTGGACTTAACCCTGACCAACACAGAGGAAGTAGCAGATGAAGTGAAAGTGGCAGGAATAGGGTGACCATATGGAAAGGAGGACCAGGCTCCTGTATCTTTAACAGTTGACTAGAAAAGGGAATTTGTATGCATGCAGCTCCTGTTGAAATTTCCTCTTCATCGCAACAGTTAAAGCTGCAGGAGCCCTGCCCTCTTTTGTATCTGGTCAAGAGGGAAGAGCCCCTGCAGCTTTAACTGTTGTGATGAAGAGGGAATTTCACCAGGAGCTGCATGCATACAAATGACCCCTGCTGAAATAACCATTTCTCTGCAATTGTTAAAGATACAGGAGCCCTGTCCTCCTTTTCATAGGGTCATCCTAGGCAGGAACCTTAGGGGAAAGTGACTATGTCATCTTGGCATTTGTGTTAGAGATGGCTGTGAGAACTGAGCTTATTTGGATATTTACCCTGGATTTTAGGAAAGCCAATGTCAAAAAGCTCAGGGAAAGGTTAGGTGAGATCCCACGGCTAAAAATCCTGAAGGAAAGAAAGAGTTCAAGAAGGATAGGATATTCTGAAAACTGAAATGATGAAGCCATAATCACAAACAATCCCATGAGAAGAAAAATGGGGGAGGATTTAAAGAAGCCTGTATGGTTGTGCAGGGAGCACCCTAATGAGCCGATCCTCAAAATGGCCATGTATGGAAGGAGGAACATATGGTGCCAGGAAGGAGAAGGCACAGAATGAGTGGAGGCTGGTGGGGGTTGCTAAACATAACAAGCAGGTTTTGATTAAACTTCAGGATAAACTTCCTAATACTTGGAGCTTTTAAGCAGGGTAACAGATTGTCTCAGGAAGTGGTGGCTCTTTTTTCACTGGAGAGCCTGCATTGAGCAGGGGGTTGGACTAGAAGATCTCTGAGGTCCCTTGCAACTCTAAGAGCTTTATCACACCAGCGTTATACTGTACAATCACTGCGCATTGCACGCAAAGGACTCAGAAATTTTCCACCTTATAATCTGCTTTGATTGTGAAGTATTCCCAGGCATCCTGCCTTAATTGTGCATTTAGCCCCTACTTTTTGAGCGTATCTTCTGAGCCGCCGCTGGGGCGCAGGAGCGGGATTTTAAAGAAATGCTTACATCTGTGTAAGCCTTAAAGATAAAGACACCAAAATTGGCACAGTAATAGATATTAGGGGGAACTTTAAGCATACCAAATTTGAATTGAATTGGGTCATCCATTGATTTTTTAATGATTTTTTACATTTCCCCCCTTAAACTTGCTTCCTGGTATGCAAAGGATCGCTGTCACCTGGTAGCAAAAACAACAACAACTTTGAAAGCTTAGCACTACAGGGATAATCTGAGGGAAGCAGGTATGTGGGATGAAGCTTTTAGTGAATCCCACTGTATTTATTCGCATGTAAGTGTGCATACGTTTTCTGCCTGAGTCCCTCATAGGAATAAAAGATACTGCAGCTTCTGAATTCTGAACCAAAAATAAATGTTGTTAAGCTCAACCTCCTATGGCTAGAAACCCAGCTCCTCGGCCGTCATGCCTTGAGCACTGCTCACAGTGTCCCTCGGGCGCCAGGGCTCCTGAAGCGGGGGGCTCTAGCAGTGGATGGGGACCCAGGCACGTTGCTCCCTGAGCCGCCCTGGGAGCTGTGGCCTGCTGTCTGCTGGGTTTCAGCATCACTACTGCAGAGGGTGGTGTTGCAGTTACCAGTTGCCCCATGAAGCTGCTTGCTCTGGCTTGGCAGTCTTGGCTACTCTTGGCATGCTTAGCCCTGCAGTTGCCCACACAAGTCCTGATGTTGGTTGTGTTCATGTGTAACAATAAGCCACAACTGTGGTGAATTCTGGCACATGAGCAGCGTGCCGGTCCACGCTGCCTGGTTGCTCTTGCTTTGCTCCTCCTACCAGTGGGAGCAGCGAAACCAAGAAGTTACACATACTAGAATCTGGAGCCAGGGTCTGTTGTTGGTTTCTGATTCCTCTGGCAAAAGGAGCCCAGCAGGAGCAATCAGGACATTCTCCGCAAACGTGTCTTATCATGACATGCAAATGTGAGAAGTGTCTTTGTGTCCCCACCCAATTCTCGTGTGAATGTATGCTTTAATGGTTCTGCTTTTTCTGTTTTGGAATCCTATGCATCTTTACTCAGAAGTACGTCTCATTGTGTTCAATGCAGCTTACTCCCAAGTAAGTGCGTATAGAATGGCAACATCAGTTAAGAAGTTTGGTTTAGTTCGTATGCTCAGAGGCACCCTGTGAATGTTTGCACCCCTGCACCACTATTTTACACCTGGTTTTGGTTGGGGGATCTTGATGATCCCACAAGTCTGAAGTCTGCACACACCCTGGAATAGCTACAAGCCTATACCCATTTACATTGAAAGCAGTGCTACTTACTTCTGAGTAGACACACATAGGATTGTGCACAATTAATTTGATTAAATTAATTCTGATCCTTAGCCTGAAGAAAAGCAGCCTTTTGAAGGATACTGGGGATCTATTATAAAAAGTCACAGATGAAAAATTAAGAGTAAAAAGAGATACAATCTATACAATAGGGTGAGACCAGTTTTCCATCTGAAAACACAGAAGTGCATCCTAGTGACTCAGACACTGGATTAGCTATCAGTCTTGTCCCTTCCTCCATGCTTCAGGTAGACTTTCTAATTAATCACATTTGGGGGGGCGGAGCCAGCGAAGAAATGGAGCAGTAGGGCAAATCGTTGCTGCGGGACGGTAGGTCCTAAAAATCTTATCATCTAAAGCAATTGGGCTGGGAGTGGCAAAGAAAGTGATGGGAAGCTTTGCGCTGTAGGCGGGAGGAAAAGAATAAATCATTTTGTTACGTGAAATGGACAATTAGGCGGCAAGAAAGTGGGGGCTTGGAGAAGAGGCTTTCCTTAAGCACTGTCCCTGAAGGAGCGCTTATCTTGAAACTTTGTTGGAAAAAAGCCAGAGTCAGGAGAGAGTGATTGATGGTGTCAGCCCCATTTCGGTGATTACTGTTTAATTACGGTAATAATCCCCCGCCGGTGTCTCAGATGCGTCACGGCAATTGTTGTTGTTAAAAGCGAAACTAAGGCAACAGCTCGTAAATAAAGGGATTTATGCAACCTAAGAAAGATCCATTTGCAAAGCCGAAATGGCAAAGAAAACACGCGTCTAATAATACAGCCACTCGTCTTCAAAAATTAGCTGATTTGAACGGAGATAAAGAACAGGAACAGAGCCAAAAAGAACTGAAAATGGCCACCAGAGTTGGCATGGAGCCAGATATACAGCCAGCCACGATGCCAGAGATGTCTGTTCTATTAAAAGGAGTGAAGGATGCGATCTTTGCAAAAATTGAGGATGAAGTTGGAAAAATAAATAAGTGTGTGGATAACTTAGTTGCAGAGATGGCTAAGAATGACAAGCAATTAAAGTCTCTTAAATCAGAAGTAGACCAGATGGGAAAGCAAGTCAAGCAAGTGAAACAGATGCAGGAGCAGCAGGAGGTGAAATTTGTTGATCACGAGAAGAGATTGATATCTCTGGAAGATCAATCCAGGAGATCATCACTTCGTCTTCGTAATTTTGTTGAGAAGAAAGGGGAGGACCTCAGAAAGATCCTGCCACGCTGGTTTAAAGAATTGGTCCCAACCCTGGAATTTGGTGAAGAAGAAGTGGAGCAGGTTCACAGGGTTGGAGGCTATAGAAGAGGCTCAACTCCAAGAGATGTCCTGCTGAAATTTTCAAACTACTTCAAAAAAGAGCAGCTGATGAGGGAGCTGAGATCACTGGGAGAGCTGAAGTTCCAAGGAGTTCCAGTGCAAGTTTATAATGATTTATGTCAACAAACTTTAGAATGGAGGTGCAGCGTCAAGCCTATAACAGCGGAGTTGAAGAAAAGAGTGATATCCTATGCCTGGGGGTATCCAGTTTTTCTGCGCTTTTCATATAAGGAGAAATTCTATAAAGTTTTTTCCTTACAGCAAGGCATGGAGCTTCTTGAGAGTTTAGGTTTGGGTCCCCGAGATGACGTCGGCGATGGTGCAAAGGAGGAGGAGGATGAAGAAAGAGGCGCAGTAGGGGGCGGGATGTAAATTGGATAACATTGTGATGATAAGCAGTATAAATATAATAGAAGCCTTGCTTGTTCTGTATTCCTGGCTCACTTTCCCCCCCAAGGGTTAATAATTATGGCCGGAGTGTTAGACTCCCGGGGAATTAATGGGGGGGAAAGATATGGGAGGGAGGGTGGGGGGGAGTTGGTTGGTGGGGTGGGAGGGAGGGTTATGAAAGGGGGTTTATGTTTTTTTGTATGTAAGTTTGAAACTCAGCGCACAAGGGATCGGAAAGATTACCAAAGAATTAAGTATGGATAAGAAGATAAGAATCTCAACGCTCAATGTCAAGGGTCTGGGGGCGGTCGTGAAAAGGAGGAGAATTGAACAATTGTTTAATAGAGATGGTTCTGACATTATATTTATGCAGGAAACGCATCAATGCAATGATGAGACAAATGTAATTCGTCTGAAATGGTCAGTTTATTATGAAAAATCGTTGGGGACTTCAAAAAAAAACACGGGGTGGCCATTTTGATTTCAAAAAGAAGTGGATTCACATTGGAGAACATTAAAAAGGGTGGGAATGGGAGATATCTCTTGATTAAAGGTCAAATTGAAGGGAAAATGTATACTTTGATTAATGTTTATGCACCAAATGATAAACAAAGAGAATTTTATGAAGAGGTATTCGGGAAGATAGAAGAGTTTAAGGAGGGATATGTTATTTTGGTGGGAGATTTTAATATGGTTATGGATAATAGAGTAGACAGGTCAAACCCCACTAATGTAGAAAAGAGAAATAACATTACTATTTTAAATAAACTAATTAAAGAAAAGAATTTTGTTGATGGTTGGAGAGTTCTTAGAGGGGCGGAGCCTGGGTTTACTTTCTATTCTCCAGTCCATCATACATATTCTAGAATAGATCATATTTTTGTCTCCAGAGAGTTTGTAACTAAGCTATGCAGAATGGAATTAGGGGTAATTAGAGGAACAGATCATGCATTGGTAAGTTTAGAGTTTACAGTTAGTAAGGATTATAAAGAAGCATTAAGGTGGAGATTGAATACTAAGATATTTACGCATACCAAAGTGGTTGAAAAAATGCAAAAGGAAATGTCAGAAACCTGGGAAATAAATGAAAAGGGAGGAACAAGGACGGCAGTGGTTTGGGACACCATGAAGGCTATGACTAGGGGGATCTGTATTAGGGAAACGTGTAACCTAAAAAGACAACAGGATGTATTGAAGGTTAGATTAGAGAAAGAGATAAAAAAGTTGGAAAAGGAATATTGGCAAACCAAAAATAAACATAAATTAATAGAACTACAAGCAAAGAAAAGGGAATTAGAGAATATAAATTTAGAAGAAGTTCAGAAGAATTTAATTTATATGAAAAGAGAAATAAGAATTCTAAAATGCTTGCTAAACTCACACAAAAGGAAAAAGCTAAAAATGGAATAGGATCAGTAAAAAATAAGCAAGGCAATTATTGTCACATGATGAAGGATAAAATAAAAAAAAATTCAGGATTTTTTTGAAGATTTATATAAGGAAAAAGACACCCAAAAGAAGAGGATGGAAGTGTATGTGGACAAATACTTGAAGAAGGGACTAGAAAAAGAGCATAAGGAAGTAATGGACAAAACTATATCACAAAGTGAAATAGAGGAGGTTATAGAGCAGCTGAAAGTGGGGAAATCACCTGGGGCAGATGGTCTAGGACCAGAGTATTACAAAATTTTCAAACCATTAATAGTGCCAAAATTATTGAAATTATATAACGCTATATTGGAAGGTGAGAGGATTCCAGAATCATGGGAGCATTCGATAATAATTTTAATTCCGAAGCCAGATAAGGATTTGTCTCTTCCTGACTCATATAGACCGATATCGTTAATAAATCAAGATGCAAAAATTTTCTCAACTATTTTGGCTAAACGATTAAATAAATTTATAGCTAAGTGTGTAGGGGAAGACCAATGTGGTTTTATAGCAGGAAGACAGATGCATACCTTAGTGGGTAGAGTTTTAAATGTAATACAGGGGATAAAAAAGTCAAAGATTAAAGCGGGTATTTTAGCGTTGGATATTTTTAAGGCTTTTGATTGTGTGAGTTGGCAAGCGTTAAAGATGGTTCTAAATAAAATGGGATTTGGGAACAAATTTAAAGCTATAATAGAGCAGTTATACTCCCAAAATACAGCCATAGTGGTAGTAAATGATGGAGTTACGGATAAGATACGACTAGCCAGAGGGACAAGACAAGGCTGCCCACTCTCGCCTGTCCTGTTTGTATTGGTTATGGAATTATTGGCAAATGTAATAAGAGATGACGGGGAGATAGAAGGGATAGGTAGTAGTAATAAAATAAAATTGAATATGTTTGCAGATGATACCTTACTAACCATTAAAGATCCTGTCGGGAAGATGGAAAGAATTAAACAGAAGTTGAAAGAATTTGAAGAAGTTACTGGGTTAAGAATAAATTGGGCAAAATCAGAACTGATGTTATTTAATTATACTAAAAAGGAGGAAAAGGAGTGGGAAGGGAAAGTTACAGAATTGAGAATTAAAGAAAAAATTAGATATTTGGGAATTAGGATTACTAAAAATCTAGAAGATTTAGAAAATGAGAATTTAAGTGGTTTGAAAAAAGAAATATTAGAAAAATTGAAAAAATATAAAAGACTGAACCTTTCATGGTTTGGAAGAATAGCATTAATAAAGATGAAGATTTTACCTAAGATTAATTTTGTTTTTAGGATGCTACCAATAAGAATTTCAGATACAGAGTTAAAAAGTTGGCAGAATATTATAAATAATTATTGTAATGCGGAGAAGAAATCTAGGATTAATAAAAGCAAACGGTATTTAAGCCAAAGAAAGGGAGGATTGGGACTCCCAAACATTAGTTCTTATTATGTAGCAAATAGGTTAAGACATATTGTTGAAGCAATTTTAGGGGTAGGTGATTTAGATTGGATGGAGGATAAAACTACAAGTAATAGAGAATTAAATTTGCATAATATTTTTTAAGAAAAGAGGGGGGGGGAAATGGGTTGATGATTTAGGTAATCAGCTCTTGAAGTTCCATTGGGAACTTTGGAACAAATATAAAAGGGAGTTGCTTCCAAGCAGCTCCCATTTAACACCGGTGATAATGTTAAAGAATTTTCCTGAAGATTTAAAGAATAGATTAAGTAAAGTTCTAATAGAGAAAAATAAAATGAAATTAAGAGAATGGTTAAGAGGGATGAATACAAGAGAGAAGATGGAAGAGGTTTTAAAAGATAGAAAATTAACTTGGCTAGATTATTGGCAATTGGAACAATGGACTAAAAATTGGGTAAGAGAAAATGGAGAGTGTAGAGAAATGACGAAGTTTGAGAAACTAATTGATAAAAAAGAAATGGATAAGGGACAAAATACAGTGACAAAAGGTTTAATGAGTCAATTGTACAATATATTAATTGAGAAAGGATTGTTGGATAGTGTAGGAAAATCGGTCTGGGAGACAGATTTGAAGATACAGATAGGACAGCAGAGTTGGGAAGGACTATGGAGACAGAGAGTGTTGAGAAATATGTCAGTAAGAATAAAGGAGAATTATTATAAAATTTTATGGAGGTGGTACCTAACTCCGGTTAGATTAAACAAGATCAATAATCAACATTCAGCAGATTGTTGGAGGGGCTGTGGTGAAAAAGGAACATATTTACATATGTGGTGGGATTGTAAATATGTGCAAAAGCTGTGGAAGATGGTGTTTTTAGAGATTGAGGAGATTGTTGGAATGAAAATAGAAGATACACCAAGAGTTGCATTACTCTCACTGCTAGAAGATTTTAAATGTAGTAAAGAAATTAAGGAATTGATAACGAATTTACTGACAGCTGCAAGGTTAATCGTAGCTAGGAACTGGAAGACTCAAGGTGATTATTGTATTGAAGAATGGTATAAAGAAGTGTGGGATATTGCTAAATGACAAATTGACATGTAATATTAAAGTGAAAAGAGGTATAGTTATAAACGAATGATTTTGAGGGAATTTGGAAAAAGTTCCTAGTATTTGTGTTTTCTAAGGGAAGCGGGAAACCACCAGCAGAAGAAATTATGAGTTTTTGGAAACAGGATTGAGATCCCGAGGTGGGGGGGGCACTTTTATGTTGAGTATGATTATGTTTAATAGATTAAGCGTGAATATATGATATAAATGTTATTTTGTGGTTATGTATTATGTTCTTTTTCTTTGTTAATTGTATTGTTGTAGGTAAAAATCAATAAAAATATTTTTAAAAAATTTAATCACATTTGGATTTTTAGGTGCCATATGGACATTTGTGCATTTACTGGTACATGGCAAACGTTTCTGAGATGCCTGGAATCTCATGCTAGGCTCCTGATTCTTCAGAGAAAGGAGTTCTGCAGTGGCAATTGGTTTTTGGAAACTACCTGCTGATAGTGGCTGAAACCAGACATCATAGCAAACCTTGATTGAGGAAGCTGAATTAGCATAGCATGAATTGCAGGCAGCTGGCAAGCTACAATCAGAAACCATGGCTTGTAGCGGGTCTGCAAACCATGGATATATGCTAACTCCATTTTTTCTTTCTTGAATGAGCATAAATGGTTGGTTACTGACTTACCACATGTGCTGGGGTAGGAGTGTAAAGCAGAAGAGTTTGGGGATAGTTGCAACCTAGCCAACTAAGGAGTCAGAAAGCTGGTTTTGGTGAGGGGAAAGAAAGAAAGAAAGAAACTTTCCATTGGCACCACTGTTTTTTTAGTCCCACGGAGAGAGAAGGGATTTCAGAAGACAAGCAGCTTGTTGGACAGTTTAAACCTCCTCTACCTATCTGTGGTTGTTTCAGTCCAGATCAGGGCCCTGTATGCTTACTTGTGAGTAACAAAGAAAAAGAGGTTCAGCTGCACAGCGTATATTTATTATATCATGTAGTTTGGCTACCAATACCTCTGTTTGGCTATCAACATCTGTGACTGCTCTCTAGCCTCATTTCTCAGGTGAGTTACAAGATGTCTTTTTTCCATGTCACCCTCAGGTGTTCATGCAGAGTGGGCTAGGATGGAAGAGTGCCCAACTTGCCTGCTCAAATTAGCATGAAAACAGGAATTTGAATCTGGATCTCCCATACCTCATTATGGGGCAGTAGATTTAATTTACTGCCCCATAATGACTCTCTAAGGCTACATTCCTATACCCACTGATCTGACCTTGCTCTGGGATGAAGCTCTCAACCCTGGGCTAGATCCTTTACACCTTGAGGTTGTTTAACAGCATGGACTCGCCATCCTATTTTGGTATATTGTGATTAATGTCCTCTCCCTCAACCCCAGAGCTCAGTAAGCCTCAGTGAATTCAACAGGGCTGACCTTTGACTAGACATCTATGGGGTTGCATTGTAAATACACTTGCTGATGACTAAATAGCCACAAAAGTGAACTTTTCCAAGAGCTGCAACCAGCCATGCCTTTGGGCACCTTTGCCAGGGCATCCGATCTCTCCATTTCTTAAAAGTCTCCACCTCTTCATTGCACTTGTAAGTCAGGAGTCTTCTTTGCAACTGTATCGATGAGGTTGAGGGACAGGACATTAAACATAATATACCAAAATAGGATGGCAAGTGCATGCTGTTAAACAACCTCAAGGTGTAAAGGTTCTTGGGTTGAGAGCTTCATCCCAGAGCAAGGCCCTCGTGGAGGCCAGGGCGAAACTGCTTGTAGAATCTCCTGTATGTCCATTATTTTCAATATCTGGCGTTTCCTGCCAGGGACACGCACTCAGCCCCGTTTTCCTTTTCTCTGACTGGCATACAGAATGGACCCAGCAGAGATGCAGAATGGACCCAGCAGAGATGCAGCAGCAGCGTCCCCTCTTCAGCAAGAAAGGTCTGTGGGCTGCAAAAGGGAGCTCTTCTGCCAGAGCCCCCCCCCCCACCTTAGTCATGTCCAATGGATGAGGGAAGTGCTCCCCTATTCAGATTTATACAAACAAACCCATTTTTCTCATAATATGTAACGTTCCATGCGTAACGCCCTTTTAACCTAAGTTTGTGCATGAAACATGAAAGTAGAAAAGTTATTGGTGCATAGTCTTTCTAAGTGTGATGTTGCATAACCATCTGTCCACCTATGAATGGTCCACACCATCTATTTCTGTGCTTGCTATACCTACCACAGAATTGTCGGTGAAAATATCTGGGTTGTTCTCATATATGAATTTCTCTACCCTCAGCTGGCGAAGTTTGAACATCTTGGATCCCTTGTTGGTGAGCAGAGAGAGTTCTTCTAGCATCACATCCCTGGGGATGCTGATCTTCTTCCCCAGGTTCAGCTTGGACCCTTCTTGTGGCATGACTGGAAGTGTACAATAAATAAGAACAATGTTACAACTACGGGAGCCCAACTTTCAGTTCCTCAATTCCGCAACACCACTGCAACCAGAACCGCCCAAGAAACCGTGCCTGTATAAAGCATTTCTGGCAAAATGAGCTTTTTCCAAAGTGAAATTCTGTGCCCTTAATAATTCTGCCAGACGAGAAGAACTCAAATGGCCTGAGATGTGAAATTTTCCGGGAGGGATCAGCCTGTGCTGGAGAAGGTAAGCATACCTCTCACTCTTTCTTTTGTGAATACTTCTTAGTAAACACCTCCACCTTACACCAGATTCCCTTTGTCTTGACAAAATATAGGCATGGAAGTGTACATTTACACAGGGCCAGCCATCTGAACCTTTGTAACTGGTGAGGGTTTTACTGGAATCTAGCCATGGGAGAAGCTGATATTGCTGTAGCCTCAGTAGCATGACTAGTTTTCAATTATTTTTCAGATAAAAACTACTCCTTATCCACACTGACTTGGACTCCACAGTTGCAATAGGATCAGAGATGAGTGCAGCCGCTGTACTGCCTGGCCTGGTTGTTATGGATACCTTTCCATTTACGCAGCCTGAGGACATAGGAAGACAGCTTGGAGGTTTGTGGTCCACTACCTATGTTCTTGACCTTTGCCCTTACGGAATAATAAAAGCTACCAGAGTAGGCTTGTTTAATGGGTTTCAGAGGTTGCTCATGCCTCTGAGAGAGAGTGTGCCCCCCTATGCCTTAAAAACTTTTTGGCCCCAAATACCATGTTGGCAGGGGGCCAGGGGCCACACATACCTCTCATCCCCCATCCTGTCAATCCAGCAGCAAGATCACAGGTGTGGGGGGCCAGTGCAGTGGTGGTGGTGGTGGGGGAGGTTAAACCTCACCCCCCATCCCATTGATCCTGTGGCAGCATTGCAGGATTTCCCTAGCCAGCACTTGCACTACTGCTAGCAAGGGAAACACTGCCCCTTATCTCTGCTCAGTGACACTAGCAAGGGAAATTCTGCCCTGATTTCCAAGCAGCGATGAGAGATAATAGCAGGATTTCTCTTGTTGTTGCTAGGAAAACCCCTCACTCTTATAATCACAGATGAAAATGGGCTTTCTCTTGCTGGGAACTTGGGCGGTGTCCCCATGTCTCTACAGGTTGCAGTCAGACAGTGAGATGATGAAAGACTAGAGATGGGCAAATGCTGTCCCTATCTTCAAGATGCGAAAAGGGAAGATCTAGAAAACCACAGACCAGTCAGACTGATGTCAATAGCAGGCAAAAGTCTCAAACAAATGATTAAGTGTCAGCCTGTGAGCATCTAGAAAATAATGCAGTGATTACTAGCAGTCAGCATGGGTTTTTCAAGAATAAGTTGTGCACTTCTGGTTGGAGATGGTGGCGGGGTCCGTTCATTCCTGCTTCGCTCCCAACTGTCTGCTTTTAAAAAGCCTTTAGGCTGCCTTGTTATATAGCTATTTAATTTGGTTTTTTTCCGCACAGTCTTCGTTCTTAATTGAGCTCAAAACCCAAAGAATCTGCGCCATGGGAGGGTCTCTGTGCTGTGCTATTTGCCAGCCTGCACCTTTTGTTTTTCTGTTTGTCTTTAAGCTGAAAAACAGTTTCTGGGCATTTCTGTGCCAAAGCTGTTGTATTTATTATTTATTGTCTCAGTTCCTCTCTTCAGTACTTCTCTCTCTCTCTCTCTCTCTCTCTCTCTCTCTCTCTCTCTCTCTCTCTCTCTCTCTCTCTCTCTCTCTCTCTCTCATATCTTATGGGTTTCCCCCTCCTTTTTCCCCACCCTCTTTTATTTTGCTTTCTTCTTAATATTTTTTTCATTAATTTCAATGTATCTTTAAGTACTTTTTAAACACCGGTGAATATTCTTTTTAACCACTTTATAAGTACCTATTATATTTTCTCCCTGTTTTTTTGCTGTTAAGTATTTATTCTCTCTTTCTAAACTGTAAATGTTTTTATCATGTTTTTAGACTGTCCTGAGGAAGGACCCAGTTTTGGGGGTCTGAAACGTGGAGGCTTATCTGAGGCTTATCTGAATACACTTTCTTCAAGAACTCCTTTTTGGGTTCCACCCCTTGCCATTTGGCTTTTTTTGCATACACATTCAGAAAAGAACAACCAAGATGGTGAGAGGTCTGGAAACTAACTCCTATATGCATGGTTCAAAGAGCTCAGGGTGTTTATTTGAAGACTGCTACATACAGTAGCAGTCTTCAAATATCTGAAAGGCAGACGATGGAGCAA